>NW_016107520.1:692331-698221 GCF_001604975.1 Cebus imitator | reverse complement strand
ATCTCTTGACCTCGTGATCCACCCGCCTCGGCCTCCCACAGTGCTGGGATTACAGGCTTGAGCCACCGCGCCCGGCCTTCTCTTTCCTTTTAACAAGAGAAAAACAAAATATGTTTCTTGGAATAAAGTCATAACTGTTCAAAGTAAATAAAATACTGCTACTAAGTACCTGAAAATCTGCTGTATTTTCATTTAAATTCATTGTTTCTTCTGCCTGCAAGAATCTGGGGACAGTAAAAGCAGCTGAACTTTCATTTCCTTGGTGTTTTAACAGACTAAACCTTAGGGAATTCAGTGATCGCAAGTTCAGTCCTTTGCCTTTTGGCTAAAGAAGAAAAGATGAAAAATTTCCAAGAGGAAAATGTTATCTGTAATTATATTATAAGGAATTAAAAATTCTATAGATGACTGTATACAATTCAAGGACACTACCATCAGTAAAGCTTTAAATTTGAAAAGAAAAAGGCAACTTTTCCTAATGATATAAAAAAGCACTATACCTTAGACAATATCACACTCTGATATATTTTCTCAAGCCTCTGGGCTGAATCAAGTAGAAGTGATCTCATGTGCACTGATGGAGACAGGTTATCAAGAAATCGAAGGGTTGTGACCATATATCCATCAGATATAACGAGGTAGGGTAACCGTGAGTGTGCTTTTATAGAAAATCTCTGTCTCATAGGGTCAGTATCAGAAGCTGATGAATCTATAGAATTATTTGAATCTTGAAATGTAAACTGCTGTGGTCTAGTAAACAAACACCAAAATACAAGAATCAATAAGAGAGATCTTAAGAAAATAATGTTTTTCAAAAAAAAAGAAAAAAGTTACAGAACAATGAAAAAACAAGCAGATGAAACACACAAAAATATTAAATATGTATATATCTTTCAGGTAAAATAATAGGGATTAAGATAAAATAATATATAGGCTCATATGTTTTAAAATTTTCCTAAATGGTAGCATTTGCTCTATTTTGTTTTTACTCTATATATAACCTATTTCAGAAAATAATTAAGGCAGTTTATTTTTACTATTAAAGAAAATTAAATAGTTAACTTTCCTCTTACTATATATTTAAATATGCTTATACAAATACAATTATGAGCTATCAGTATACTTTTTATTAAAGCGGAGAAAAAAAAAGTTGAGAAGATTTGGAGAAAATGGTGGGGAGTAAAATTTTACCTGTTTAAATTTGATTTTCCACTTAAACATACATATTTACTGTTATTATGATGTACCTGATTCTTATTACTTAATAGCACTCCTTACTAAAGTTAGGTCTTTACAAATATAAAAGAAACAAATCATCAAAGTATAATTTTTTTTTCTAGTTAGGCAACTATTCAAATATAGACTTTTTATTAGCCAAATGACAATAGAAAATTGGTAATTACAGAGCATACACACCACAAACATCTGTAGAATCATTAAAAATGATGCCTAACATGGAAAGATGTAAAAGATATGCTGTTAAAGCAAAAATGAAAAATAGTAAACAGGATATATCACATAATTTATCCAGTTTTTTAAAAAGAAACTAATATTGCTATTATCGTTATGTGAATATTTTTAAAATTTGGGGGACAACATACTAAAATGTTAACAATTGTTATCTCTGAAGTATAAGATTACAAGTATTTAATTTTCTACATCATTTTGTTTTGTAACATTTGACTGAGTTTTAAAATAAATAATGAATACTATACTTTCATAATCAGAAAACAGGCACCAAATATTAATTTTAAACAATGAGAAAATTCTAGTCAATTATGAATTAGACCATAACAAGGAAAAATACTTTCACTGCAGAAAGTGACACATTTTTTCATTAGCATTACCTATTGCTAAAAATTGTGTCTTTTTTTGCTAAATATAATCAAGGAAACACCCTATCTCAGTTTCCTTTCTATAAAGCAAAAAGATTAGATTAATTTCAAAGGTCTTTTCCAATTTGTGTGTCTTGTAAATAGTTATGCATATGTGTCTAGCAACATATAATCAACATCAATAACAAATATTTACTGAGCACTAACTTTATGCCAGACTGTGCTGATTTATAATTATATATTATCTTACTTCATTCTCTCAACCCTAAGAGACAATTATTGTCACCCTCATTGTATAGTAAAAGAAACTGAGACTTAAATAATAACTCTTCTACAGGACTGGAGATCAAAAGAAATTTTTAAAAATAAAAAAATTGGCCGGGCACAGTGGCTTATACCTATAATTCCAGCACTTTCGGAGGCCAAGGTGGGTGGATCACCTAAAGCCAGGAATTCAAGACAGCCTGACCAACATGGTGAAACCCCATCTCTATTAAAAATACAAAATTAGCCTGGCATGGTGGTGCCTGCCTGTAATCCCAGCTACTTGGGAGGCTGAGGCAGGAGAATCACTTGAACCTGGGAGGTGGAGGTTGCAGTGAGCTGAGATCGCACCATTGCACTCTAACCTGGGCAACAAGAGAGAAACTTTACCTCAAAAAAAAAAAAAAAAAAAAAAAAATAAGAATAAGAATAAAAAGTGGGGGAAAAAAAAAAAAAAAAAAAAAAACTAACCCAAAGTCATACAACTAGTAAGTAAAAGAACCACTACGTGAATCTTGATCTGACTTCAAAGCCAAATTGCTACTTCATCTCACAAGTAAAAATTATATGACACATGCTATGCATGTAACGAAGTATGACATATATCCAATAAATATGTAAAATATTATGTATAAATAAAAAAATAATTTTTAAAACGACAAAAATTAAAATACGGCTAAATCCTAGAGTTTTCTATCCATTTCTGGTAACATTTTCCCTTTGGGAAAAAAGTAGATAAATCCATTGATTAAGTTAATTTTGAGTTATTAATTTTCTAAGTGCTCTTCTTTTTTAATAATATCATACTTTTATTAATTTTTATATCAAATAAGATAACTTTTAGTGTTATTAAATATTTAAATAACTTATACTTACATAGTCACAATGTCAAATTTTCACCAGGATTAAGCCACAGAAAGAAACAGAAGAAAACTATAAATAAGAAACAGATATTGAGATGACAGACTCAAAGAAAGAGTAAGACAATTTGAAAGATGAAAATTTTTTAAATACACAGTAAAAGTAATATGAAAGAGAAAAAAATTCTATGAACAAATTAACATAACTCAAATGTCTCACCTATATGTTATTAGTGGATGAAGAGGAATAAATTCTGCTGGCCCAAATTCTATAGAGCAACCAAATGTAATCAATGTTAGCAATTCACCTTGGCAGGTCAATAAAACCAGAGAGCCACGTTTTAACATACAAGCCAGAAAAAGACTATCATGCGTCCAGCTGATATCACCTACCCAGTAGGACCTATAATAAATAAGAGACAACATGTTTAAAAAGACACTTTACAATGTCTATGACCATTTAAAATGGACTGTACCAAGCAGAGGTGTGACAGTTCAAAACATGAGGGCAAAAGAATGACTAGTAGTAGGCAATTGCCATATACATTTCATGAATTTTACTTCTTAGAACAAAGAAGTTTGTTCACAAACATCTATTTTAACAATATTCCAATTAGAAATTCATAAGCAATTAAAAAATGAAAATATTCAGTCAGGCATGGTGGCTCAAGCCTATAATCCCAGCACTTTGAGAGGCCGAGGCAGACGGTTCATCTGAGGTCAGGAGTTCAGGAGCCTGGCTAACATGGTGAAACCCCATCTCTACAAAAATACAAAACTTAGCTGGGCATGGTGTCAGGTGCCTGTAATCCCAGCTACTGGGGAGGCTGAGGCAGGAGAATGGCTTGAACCAGGGAGGCAAAGGTTGCAGAGAGCCAAGAGCCCACCACTGAGCTCCAGCCTGGGCCACAGGGGGAGACTCCATCTCCATAATATCTCAAAAATACATATATATGAAAATATTCCTAAAAAACTGAGCTTTTTAGTCACTCACATATTAGAATGAATTTTAATTCTATTAGAGTCCACAACCAAGATCTACTGATAGATTTCAAGACCACATCTGTCCTCTCTGAAGGCTATGAGTCCCTCTCAACAGGAGACTCCCTTTTCCCACAGCTCTAATTGTTACTACTCCTTAACTATTTGGTGACTTTTTTAAATTTTATTTTTATTTTTTAAAATTTTAGATTTTAATTCCTTTATTACCTTCTTTTCGCAGGTATTGATATCTGGTGATATTAATGTTTAATAAGAACAAACAGTAAGGTCATCCTCAGAAAATGACAGACATTCTAAATCAAAGAGACCATTGAACTGAGACTAATACTTTCAAAGTATTATGAATAATATGAATTAGAAATTTATTAGGAGAAAGGAACTTGTGGAGAGTAAAAGAAAATAAAGAGGCAGGGCTAGATAAACCTGAAAACTCTGGAAATTCATAGAATAGCATGGAAAAGTATTCAGAAAAGGAAGTTAGAAGCTCTAAGAGGAAATCTTCCTACTTAGATCCTGGTGGTAGCTCATGTGCCATCCCAAATTTCCCCTATGTTTCTACTGATTTATATGTAGAGGATGCCAATTTTGTTTAAAAGACTAGGCTCGGCTAGGCTCGGTGCCTCATGCCTGTAATCTCAGCACTTTGGGAGGCCAAGGCAGGCAGATCACAAGGTCAGGAATTCAAGACTAGCCTGGCCAAGATGGTAAAACCCCGTCTCCAATAAAAACACATAAAAATTAGCCAGGCACGGTGGCGGGTACCTGTAATCCCAACTACTCGGGAAGCTGAGGCAAAGAATTGCTTGAACCTGGGAAGTGGAGGTTGCAATGAGCCAAGATCACGCTACTGCACTCTAGCCTGGGCGACAGGGTAAGACTCCGTCTCAAAAAAAGAAAAAGAAAAAAAGACGACACTGTCTCAGCCAGGTGCAGTGGCTGACTCCTGCAATCACAACATTTTGGGAGGCTGAGGTGGGAGGATTGCATAAGGCCAGGAGTTCAAGACAAGCCTGGGCAACATAGCAAGACCCTGGCTCTACAAAAAAAAAAAAAAAAAATAGGAGTGGTGGCATGCACCTGTTGTCCCAGGAGGTTGAGGCAGGCAGGGGGATAGCTTGAGCCTAGGAGTTTGAATGGGAGAAAATATTTGCAAACTATATATCAAACAGCTAATACCTAGAATATACAAGGAACTAAGACAACTCAACAAGAAAAAAAAAAAACCTCATTAAAAACACTGGGCAAAGAGATTGGGCACAGCGGCTAACATCTATAATCCCAGCACTCCAGGAGGCCAAGGCAGGTGGATCATAGTGAAACACTATCTCTACTAAAAATATTAAAAAAAAAAAAAAATAGCTGAGTGTGGTGGCATGTGCCTGTAATCCCAGCTATTCAGGAAGCTGAGTCATGAGAATCGCTTGATCCAGGGAGGAAAAGGTTGCAGTGAGCTGAGTTCGAGACACTGCACTCCAGCCTGGGGACAGAACAAGACTCCATCTCAAAAAAAAGAAAACTGATCAAAGGACATGAATAGAGATTTCTCAAAAGACATACAAGCAGCCAATAAACATATGAAAAAATGCTCAACATCATTAATCATCAGAGAAATGCAAATTAAAATAACAATGAGACAGTATCTTATACCAGTCAGATAGCTATTACTGAAATGTCAAAAAACATGTTGGCAAGGATGCAGAGGAAAGGGAACATGTTTCTCATGAGAACATGAGAAAAAGGAACAAACTTGATTGGTGGGAATGTAAATTAGTACAATCATTATGGAAAATGGTATGGCAATTTCTCAAAGAACCAAAATAGGAACTAACATTCAATCTGGTAATCCCACTACTGGGCATATACTCAAAGGGAAAGAAATCATTGATTCAAAAAGATACTTGCACTTTTTTTTTTTTTTTTTTTTTTTTT
>NW_016107520.1:674561-691236 GCF_001604975.1 Cebus imitator | reverse complement strand
AATTTGTTTTAATTTTTTTTTCCTTTTTCCATCTTGTTTATTCCAGACCAGCCTTAACAGCATTATGAGTGTTTACAGTGAAACAGGAGACTATGGCAATGTGAAAGTCAGTGGTGAAATCCTTCTCCGTATAAGCTACTGCTACAAAACTGGTGGGCTATACATTTTTGTCAAGAATTGCAGAAATCTAGCCATAGGAGATGAAAAGAAACAGAGGACGGGTGCGTAAGCATATAGCATGTTCGTCAGACTATTTCAATCACTGCCTTTTTTTGTCTGTGTGTTTCTTTTTCAAAAGAATCTTAGCATTCTTCCTGATTCAGTCTTCTCAGAGAGTTGATTGTCACTTTCCTCCTATACCACACTTCTAAATATTCTCTGAAGCACATGTATACTGGTTGTGTCCTTGGTTAACTGATTTATTTTTTTTTTTTGGAATTATAAAAAGTAAATTTTAGTAAGTCAAAATAGGCAGGCTCACACTGGAAGACTAACATTTCCTTTTTCCTCTTTTTTTTTTTTTTTTTTGGAGAAGAGGTCTCACTCTGTTGCCCAGACTGGAGTGCAGTAGCACAACTGTGGTGAGCCTCAACAGCCCAAGCTCAAGTGATTCTCCCACCTTAGCCTCCCATGTAGCTGTTACTGGTACTACAGGTGCATAACACCATGCCTAAGTTTTTATTTTTATTTTTTGTAAAGGTAAGATCTCGCTATGTTGCTCAGGGTGATCTCAAACTTCTAGACTCAAATGATTCTCCTGTCTCAGCCTCCCAAAGTGTTGGGTTTACAGGTGTGAGCCACCGTACCAGCCCAATATCTCCTTTATTTTTTTTTATAGCATTTTAGGTTTTGGGGTACATGTAAAGAACATGCAAGATTGTTGCACAGGTATACACGTGGCAGTGTGATTTGCTGCCTTCCTCCCCCTCACCTATATCTGGCATCTCTCCCCATGCCGTCCCCCCCACCTCTCTACCCCCCGCTATCCCTCCCTATTTCCCTCCAACAGATCCCAGTGTGTAGTGTTCCCCTCCCTGTGTCCATGTGTTCTCATTGTTCAACACCCACCTATGAGTGAGAACATGCGGTGTTTGATTTTATGTTCCTGTGTCAGTTTGCTGAGAATGATGGCTTCCAGGTTCATCCATGTCCCTACAAAGGACACAAACTCATCATTTTTGATGGCTGCGTAATATTCCATGGTGTATATGTGCCACATTTTCCCTGTCCAGTCTATTATTGATAGGCATTTGGGTTGGTTCCAGGTCTTTGCTATTTTAAACTATGCTGCAATGAACATTCATGTGCATATGTCCTTATAGTAGAACGATTTATAATCCTTTGGATATATACCCAGTAATGGGATTGCTGGGTCAAACGGAATTCCTATTTCTAGGTCCTTGAGGAATCGCCACACTGTCTTCCACAATGGTTGCTAATATTGACAATGGGGTGTTAAAATCTCCCACTATTATTGTGTGGGAGTCTAAGTCTCTTTGTAAGTCATTAAGAACTTGCCTTATGTATTGGGTGCTTATATATTTAGGATCATTAGCTCTTCTTGTTGCATTGATCCTTTTACCATTATGTAATGTCCTTCTTTGTCTCTTTTGATCTTTGTTGCCTTAAAGTCTATTTTATCAGAGACGAGAATTGCAACGCCTGCTTATTTATGCTCTCCATTTGCTTGGTAAATCTTCCTCCATCCCTTTACATTGAGCCTTTGTGTAGCCTTGCATATGAGATGGGTTTCCTGGATACAGCACACTGATGGGTTTTGGCTTTTTATTCAATTTGCCAGTCTGTGTCTTTTGATTGGGGCATTTAGTCCATTTACATTTAGGGTTAATATTGTTATGTGTGAATTTGATACTGCCATTTTGATGCTAGCTGGCTGTTTTGCCCATTAGTTGATGCAAATTCTTCATTGTGTTGATGCTCTTTACCATTTGGTATGTTTTTGGAGTGGCTGGTACTGGTTGTTCCTTTCTGTGTGTAGAGCCTCTTTCAGAAGCTCCTATAAAGTAGGCCTGGTGGTGATGAAATCTCTGCGTACTTGCATGTTCCCAAAGGATTTTATTTTTCCTTCACTTATGAAGCTTAGTTTGGCTGGATAGGAGATTCTGGGTTGAAAGTTCTTTTCTTTAATGATGTTGAATATTGGCCCCCACTCTCTTTTGGCTTTTAGGGTTTCTGTTGAGAGATCTGCTGTGAGTCTGATGGGCTTCCCTTTGTGTGTAACCCGACCTTTCTCTCTGGCTGCCCTTAGCATTTTCTCCTGCATTTCAACCCTGTTGAATCTGACAATTATGTGCCTTGGGATTGCTCTTCTTGAGGAATATCTTTGTGGTGTTCTCTGTATTTCCTGGACTTGAATATTGGCCTGCCTTGCTAGGTTGGGGAAGTTTTCCTGGATAATATCCTGAAGAGTATTTTCCAGCTTGGATTCATTCTCTTCGTCACATTCAGGTACACCTATCAAGCATAGATTAGGTCTTTTCACATAGCCCCACATTTCTTGGAGACTTTGTTCATTCCTTTTTAGCCCTTTTCTCTAATCTTGTCTTCTCGTTTTACTTTATTGAGTTGATCTTCGACCTCTGATATCCTTTCTTCTGCTTGGTCAATTCAGCTGTTGAAACTTGTATATGCTTCGCGAAGTTCTCGTGTGGTGTTTTTCAGCTCCACTTATATTCCTCTCTAATTTGTCCATTCTCGTTAGCATTTCTTCAAATCTTTTTTCAAGGTTCTTAGTTTCTTTGCATTGGGTTAGAACATGTTCTTTTAGCTCACAGAAGTTCCTTATTACCCATCTTCTGAAGTCTGACTCTGTCATTTCATCACATTCATTCTCAATCCAGCCTTGTTCCCTTGCTGGTGAGGAGTTGTGAACCCTTGTAGGAGGAGAGGTGTTCTGGTTTCGGGTGTTTTCATCCTTTTTGCACTGGTTTCTTCCCATCTTTGTGGATTTATCCACCTGTCGTCTTTGTAGTTGCTGACTTTCAGACTGGGTCTCTGAGTGGATATCCAATTTATTGATAATGAAGTTATTTTTGTTTCTTAGTTTTCCTTCTAACAGTCTGGCCCCTCTGCTGTAGGGCTGCTGAGGTCCACTCCAGGCCCTGCTTGCCTGGGGATCACCTGCAGCAGCTGCAGAACAGTAATGGTTACTATCAGTTTCTTTTTCTGCTATCTTTGTCCCAGAAGGATACCCGCTAAGTGTCAGTCTGATCTGTCCTTCATGAGGTGACTCTTTGGATATATGGGGGTCAGGGAGCTGCTTGAGGAGACAGTCTGTCCTTTACAAGAGCTCAAGTGCTGAGTTGTGAGCTCCGCTTTTCATTCAGGGCTGCTGGGCAGGTACATTGAGGTCTGCTGCAGAAGAACTCATAAACACCTTTTTTTTTACCCCAGGCGCTCTGTCCCAGGGAGTTAGGGCTTTATTTATGAGTTTCCATTGTGCTGCTGCCTTTTTTTCTTTTTCAGAGCTGCCCTGCACAGCAAGGAAGCAGCCTAGTCACTGTCTGGCTGCAGAGGCTTTGCTGAGCTACTGTGGGCTCCGCCCAGCTGTCATGTGAACTTCCCTGCAGTCCTGTTTATATGGGTGTAGTTAGAACTGTCTCAGCATTGGTGGCCCGTCTCTATAATGGCGGACTCTCGCGGTAATGGCAAGTTGCCTCGGCAATGGCGGGTTGCCTCAGCAATGGTGGACTACCTCCGAATTGGTGGAGTGCCTCCCCAATGGCGGACGCCCCTCCCCAACAGAGCTGGACTGTCCTGGGTTCAGCTGTGAAACTCTCAATCCAAAGAGTTTCTGATTGCTGTTCTTTTGTGGGGGTAGGACCAGCCAGGCCTGATCACCCGGCTCCCTGCCTCAGAGCCTTTGTTTTTTAGTTGAACGACTCTATCCCAGGTGTTCCAGTTGCCTATTGAGAAGGCGCCTGGGTCTATGTGATTTCCCCTGCAGCGACTCACGACTCCGGCTTAAACTGCGGCGCTGAGATTCATCAGGCTTTTTTTGTTTGTTTTTGCCCAGGAGTCTCCTGGCCTGGCTCCCTGTTAACGACCCCTTTTTAGGTCAGATGAATGGGCGACTGTGCCTTCCCGGGCTCCAATCGCCAGCTAAAAGGGCACCCAGACCAGTGTATTTTGTACGGACAACTGCCGTGCCAGGGCGCCGCAAAGGCCAAAACAGCTGCGGGGACCTAAACGGCCGCGCCGGCCAAAACAGTCGTGCTGGCCACCCGTGGGGCTCCTCTGCCTGGGAATCTCCTGGTCTGTGGGCAATAAAAATCCGTCTGGAAATGCGGCGTCCACTCACCCTCTGCGCTTTCACTGGGAGCTGCAAGCCTGAGCTGTTCCTAAATGGCCATCTTGGATCTGTCAATTTGTTTTAATTTTTAAACACTATAAATCCCCCAGGCTGGTAGAACGCTTTTTGGCAAGAAGAAAAAAAAAAAAAAAACCCAGGCTCTCTGACTAAATAATGTTCTTTCCAAACAAGGCTTTTTCATTTCAGCCTCTCCAATTCAGCCCAACATTTCTCTACTTACTCATGATTAAACTCCTCCTAAGAAGACACAGAAAGAAATGAAAGAGAAAAGAAAGTATGTTATATTCTACCCCACCAGACACTTCCTTAAAGTATTTAAGGCCTTCCTTATATAAAGCAACTTTTAGTGGGGGCACGGTGGCTCAGACCTGCAATCCAGCACTTTAGGAGGTCAAGGTGGGAGGATCACTTAAGACAAGGGGTTGAAGACCATCCTGGTCAACATAGCAAGATCCTGTTTCTACAAAAAAAATTTTTTTAATTAGCCATGTACAGTGATACACACCTGTAGTCCCAGCTACTAGGAAGGCTGAGGTAGGAAGGGCTGCTTGAGCCCAGGAGATCAATGCTGCAGTGGGCTATGATCACACCACTACACTCCAGCTTATGCAGCAAGTAAGACCCCATCCCGCTCTCTTTTTTCTTTTTTTTCTTTTTTGTGAGACAGAGTCTCCCTCTGTCATCCAGGTTAGAGTGAAGTGGCAGGATCTCAGATCACTGCAACCTCCGCCTCCTGGATTCAAGCAAGTCTCGTGCCTCAGCCTCCCAAGTAGCTGGGACTATAGGCACATGCCACCATGCCTAATTTTTTTTTTTAGTAGAGACAGCGTTTCACCATTTTGGCCAGGCTGGTCTTGAACTCCTGACCTCAGACGATCTGCCCACCTTGGCTTCCCAAAATGCTGGGACTACAGCCACACGCCACCATGCCTGGGTAATTTTTTTTAGTAGAGACAGGGTTTCACCATATTGGCCAGGCTGGTCTTAAACTCCTGACCTCAGATGATCCGCCCCCATTGGCTTCCCAAACTGCTGGGATTTACAGGCGTTGAGCCACCGCACCCAGCCTTTCTTTTTTTTTTTTTTGAGACAGGGTCTTGCTCTGTTGCTCAGACTCAGACTGGAGTGCAGTGGTGAGATCATAGTTCACTGCAGCCTTCATCACCCAGGCTTAGGTGATACCCACTCTCTCAGCCTCCCAAGTAGCTGGGACTACAGGTGTGCATCACCATGCCTGGCTAATTTCTTTTCATTTTTCAGTAGAGACGAGGTCTCACTATGTTGCCCAGGCTGGTCTCAAACTCCTGAGCTCAAGTGATCCTCCCACCTTTGTTTCCCAAAGTGCTAGAATTACAAGTGTGAGCTACCACCCCTGACAGAGACCCCATCTCTTTTAAAAGAAAAAAAAAAAAGACAGACAAAAGAGATCTTACCTAATAAGTGCAGTTGGCACAACGGGACTCTTGTTACTACACCCTTTAAGGCTACCACAGAGAGTAACAAAATTCAGTGTGTTTATAAATAATACCTGAGTTGCCTAGAAATGAAAAAAAGGACAAGAAAACTATTAAAATTATTTTACTGTAATCATTCTTTACAATTCTAGTGATACAGAGATCTATCATTTTATTAATAAGCTATGTAGGGAGTATTTCCCGACTGGCAATGCAATATTGATCCCAATAACCTTTGCTCTTTTATGTTCTACCTTAAGAACATTAGTTACCACACTACTCTTCTTTCCTCTTTTTCCCTTATTCTTTTTTCATTTCTGAAAGCCAAGTTTTGAAAGTTATGGCAGCTAATTTAAATAACTTTACCAATCCACAATGTCAAGTTAGATTAAACATCTCCAACTTAAAGAACATAAAGTAGGATGGCCACAGTGGCTCACATCTATAATCCTAGCACTTCAGGAGGCTGAGGTCGGAGAATTGCTTGAGCTCAGGAATTCAAGACTAGCCTGGGTAATATGGCAAAACCCCATCTCTACCAAAAAATACAAAAATTATCCAGGCATGGTGGTACAAGCCTATGGCCCCAACTACTTGGGCGGCTAAGGTGAGAGGATCACTTGAGCCTGGGAGGTCGAGGCTGCAGTAAGCCATGATCACACCATTGCACTCCAGCCTGGGTAACAGAGGGAGACCCTGTCTCAAAAAAAAGAATATAAAGGAATGTTAAGAAAAAAAAATCTCAAAATCTATAAACTTCTTTTATAGATTACTTTCTAAGATATTTACTGACCTTGGGGTCTTTCTGATTAAGAGTTACTGCCAGAGTAAGGCCATCTCTTGAAAAGGCAGAAATTAGAGATCCTCTTGACTTTACTGATTCACATTTAGGAATTAGACTGCAGAGATGACAGTCTTGTTGAGCCCAGTGAACATGGTATGGCAATGATCTAAAAAGGTAATGAAATAATTAAAAGTATAGTAATATTTAAATTTATATATAGTTCATTACAAAAATTAAAGGATCCACCCTAAAACCTACATGTGTACTTAGGGACTATTGTAGAGACTATGTTAATCCATTGTGTTGTTGTAAAGGAATACCTGAGACTGAGTAATTTATTAAAAAAAAAAAAGTGGGGCGGGGGGGGTTGGCAGGGCGCAGTGGCTCACACCTGTAACCCCAGCACTTTGGTAGGCTGAGACGGGCGGACCACTTGAGGCCAGGAGTTTGAGACCAACCTGGCCAACACAGTGAAATCCTGTCTCTACTAAAAATACAAAATCAGCTGGGCATGGTGGCAAGTGCCTGTAATCCCAGCTATTCAGGAGCCTGAGGCAGGAGAATGGCTTGAAGCCGAGAGTTTGCAGTGAGCCAAGATCATGCTGCTGCACTTCAGCCGTGTGACAGAGTGAGACTCTGATAGCGTGGTGGGCGTGGTGGCTCACACCTGTAATCCCAACACTTTGGGAAGCCGAGGTGGGCGATCATCTGAGGTCAGGAGTTCGAGACCAGCCTGGCCAAAATGGTGAAACCCTTTCTCTACTAAAAAAAAAAAAAAAAAAGAGAGAAGGGGCTAATTCGAGTTCATAGTTCTACAGGCTATGCAAGCATGGCATCAGCATCTCCTCAGATTCTTGTGAGGGCTTCAGGAAGCTTATAACCATGGCAGAAAGGAAAGGGGGAGCAGGATTTTCCCAAGAGAGGGAGGAAGAGAGAGGAGGATGATATTCCAGACTCTTTCAAAAAACCAGATCTCCTGTGAACTCAGAGAAAGAACTCATTCCTGTAAGCAGAACTCCACGTCATTCCTGAGGGACTTACAGCCTTGACCCAAACACCTCCCACCAGGCCCCATCTCCAAACATTCCAACATTAGGGATTATTTTCAACATAACACTTGGAAGGGATGAATATCCAAACTATATCAGAGACCTTTCAGAAGTCTGCAACAAAAGAGCAGCTCCCGGTTAGGTAAATAAGTTCAATATTAGACTTTTGTTAGCAGAGCCATGTTTTTATAGCCAACGCCAAATATATTATACCTGCTTCCACTAAAAGTTTGGATAAACATATTTCTACATAATACCAAACATTTTTACAGGGATTTAAAAAGTAGGTCAGCAGTTCAAGATCAGCCTGGCCAATATGGTGAAACTCATCTCTACTAAAAATACAAAAATTAGCCAGGAGCAGTGGCGCATGCCTGTAGTCCCAGCTACTCAGGAAACTGAGGCAGAAGAATGGCTTGAACCTGGGAGGCAGAGGTTGCAGTGAGCTGAGATTGTACCACTGCACTCTAACCTGGGCAACAGAGCAAGCCTCCATCTCAAAAAAAAAAAAAAAAAATTATATCATTTTACTAAACCTTACTTAGGCATTGTAAGAAAATAACACATATTTTCTATTTTATTAGGCTTTTTAGAATAAAATTATTTTTAATTAACACTCAAGCATTTAAAAGGTACAATAGCAAATCAAAACACTTATGTCTCTTTTAAATTTCAATTGAATTATTTTCCAAAATAGTTACTTTTATAGTCTTAGAGAAGCAAAATCATAGTTTGTCTTATCTTTTGCAAGTTCCCACTTCAAAGAGAAACAAGACAAAAACAAGATAAACTTTCTGGATTAATCATCTAGAAATAAAAGAGAGGAAGAAAAGCATTTATACAGCCTCAGAAATTGAAACTCACAATAACATTTACAAATGTTATTGCATGTATATGGAGCAAAAAATAATAATGTTTAAAAAGGGATAGAAAATAAGGAGCCAGGTATGATGGCTCATGCCTGTCTGTAATCCCAGCACTTTGGGAGGCCAAGGCAGGAGGACTGCTTGAGCCCAGAAGTGCAAGACCCTGTCTGTTAAAAAATAAAAATTAAAAATTAGTCAGGCATGGTGGCACACACCTATAGTCACAGCTACTCAGGAGGCTGAGGCGAGAGGACTGCCTGAGCCCAGTGATTCAAAGCTGCAGTGAGCTATGATTGTGCCACTGAACCCCGGCCTGGGTGATAGAGCAAGACCCTGCCTCCAAAAGAAAACAAAAATCAGTAAGAAAATAAGGAGCAAGAAAACATTTACCTCACCTTATAGATGTAAATACATTCTCATGCCATCGAATTGCTAGAAATGTTAACTTCAAGCACTCCCCAGAATAAAAAGTAAATGAACACAGGCAGCAGTCTCCAAATAACTGTAGATAAATTTAATGTATTTTAGTATGAAATTAATCAAAAAATAAATCAAGACACAAAAAATATATAAATATATTCATCATAAACTAGTAAAAAATATTGAGATCTTCCTTTTTCTTTTTTATTTTTAACATTAAGGTAAAGACTAATTAATTTTTTTCTGAGCCAGAGGCAGGTCTCAAATGGGTAATCAGGTTGTGGCTAATGGTCTTAAAAAATACTGACATTTATTGTGGCTACAAATGGAAACATTCTTATATTTATTTTTCTTTTTATACTTTTATATTATTTAAATTAGGGCACCACGGGGCTGGGGGGGACAATAAAATTTTAAAATGCAATTTCTAACAATAGTGGTTTAGATAATGAAATGTTGGTCCATACATACAAAGAATATCAAACAGCTATTTTAAATGTTTTTTGTTTTTTTAAAGTTCATGAATCTGTATTTCCCAGTTAAATGGTGTGTTTAGTATGACCAGTTCTAGCTTGTTAAATTACTAAACAAGCTATAATTTTAAATCAAGGCTAGAGAAAAGGAGTTCTAAGTTAAAACTACTTTTAATAAACACTTTTTAAAAGTGTGACCCAAGAAATACAAAATATCTTTTCCATACAAGAATTTCACAATTACTGTGACAATTTATGGTGACTAAAGATATATAGTTATACCATTACATACTCTGCTAATCAGCTTACAGATTGAGTCTGAGACTGACTTTACCTCGTTTTTTATAAAAACAGCATTCACTACAGCTTCTTTATCTTCAGTGGAAGGCAAGAGAACTGCTTCTTCAGGTATGACCTGGGACCACTGACCCACCAATGAAAGGCTTTTAGAAGCCAAGATATTCTTTAATTCCAAATATTCCCAAAGAAATATGCATCCAGAAGGTGTTATGAGCAGAATTCTTTTCCCATTTCCAGATACATACAAGTATGGTCTCAAAGAGCTTGCTAAAAAAAAAAACAAAAAACTAATTAAACTTCTGAAGTCTGAATTCCCCTGAGAAAAGTATATAATTTGGGTATTCTTACAATAAGAAACCCAAATAATGTTACCATTCAGGATTTCAAAACTAAGGCACTAGCAAAAAAATTAAAAATACAATCCAGGCACAGCAGCTCCTGTCTATAATCCCAGCACTTTGGGAGGCTTAAGGAGAAGGACTGCTTGAGCCCAAGAGGTCAAAGCTGCACTGAGCTATGCTCATGCTACTGTACTTCAGCCTGGGTGACAGAACAAGATCTTGTCTCTAAAAAAGAAAAAAAAAAAAAAAAGTACAAAAAATAGCAACATTTATCAAGTACTTATTATGTGATATTAGAAACCTATTATTATTACAGATATGTTAGGCATGTCAGAATTTTCTTCTTCAAGTTGAGTCTCGGTATCACAAACACGACCAAAAATAAACACACACACATACACACACACACACACGCACACATATATATACAGAAATATATATACAAGCAGATATACATATGCACATATACAGAAATATATTTTCAAGACAATAACAGAAAAATGTTTCAACCTCTTTTCCTATTTCTCCTAGTTAAACCAATTTAACAAACAAAGAATTCCCACCTACTGTAGCTTTGATCATTTCCTTAGGCTTTTCAGTTATTGGTATAGTTTTCAAACAATCTTGATCTTTGTTCCAAAGAAAAAGCTCTCCTGTAATGAGTATCCCAGCCAGCCAGGCATCTGTTTCCAAAAATGAAATGAAATACTTCTAATACCTTCCTTAACATCACCCTTAGTTATTAAAAAAATACATTTTTAGCCATTTGAAAATATCAGTACTACTTAACCATTACTGGACGTTGTTAGGACAATAGCATCCTTCAACAAAGGTTGCAGACTAGGAATTTTCTTCTTTACCTTTCCTGATAGCAAATTAATTTCATTTACAAATTTATCATCCAAAAGAAAAACAGCTTCTTTTTCCTAAGAGAAGAAACATGTGAAGGATTCAAGAGGTGCCAGAAATTAATTCAACCTACTGCCTAAATAATCTCAGAAACGAAAGCGACATTTAAGAAAGATTATCCATTTCTACCACAAATCATAAAATGAAAATTCAGCTTGATGCTCTATAGTAACCTGAACATTTTTAATTGTATTTTAAAATACCTCATTGGAACTACTAGGTTAGGTGACCTAATAGTTATATTTCAATTTCTTCGAAGCTTAAAATTATAGGAGTGTCTTCCAATTCTGCTAGCCAAAGCTGGGTTGTCTACTGTTTAAATCTTTTTTAAGAGCTGAGGTCTCACTTTGTTGCCGAGCCTAGAGTGCAATAGATATTTATAGGCACTATCCCACTACCAATAAGCATGAAAGCTTTGACCTGCTCCGTTTCTGACCTGGACCAGTTCACTATTCTTAGGCAACCTGGTGGTCATCCCAGCCCCTCCATCCCAGGAGGTCAGCATATTGATGCTGAATTTAGTGCGGACACCTAACTGGTACAGCACACTGCTGCCCAGAATTCCTGGGCTCAAGCAATCCTCTCACCTCACCCTCCTGAGTAGCTGAGACCACAGGTGTGTACCACTGTACCTGATTCTCATCAATTTTAACAGTAGTATGGACAAGTTTTTTACTTACTTATTTCAATTAAAATAGATATAGCTTCTGAAATTCATAAACCCGTGACTCTGCTCATTTTTTATTACCTGGAAAAAGTGAGCTGTTTTGAATTAACCTTGTTTTCATATATTCTAAGGCAGTGATTTTCAAAGCAAAACTGAGCTAGCAGCATCAGCAACACCTTAGAACCCATTAGAAATACAAAATATCCAACCCTACCACAGACCTAATTAACTTTGAAAACTTTGGGAGTGGGGCCCAGCAATCTGTGTTTTAACTACCTCTCCAGATAATTCTGATATATTGTAAAGTTTGAGAACTCCTATTCTAGGGGAGTTAATTAGTGGCATAATTTCTCACAGGAAATTTAACACTTTATTTCAATAATCATTATACATACAGTAGAGTTGCCTACATCCCCTAAAAGGGGACTCTATGTCATATATTATGAATGGCATTCCTGGATTATTAACGTATTGTGGCCCAGTTCTTCCATTCTAGTTCCAAGAACACTTTATAGAACAATCATGAAAACCACAACAAGAGGAAACACTTCATCGGCTGTTCCGGTAAAGGAAAGCTCAGGAGATTAAATATTCCCTTTTGATATATGCCATCTCAACTTAACTTAAACTTGACTTAAACATAATGTGAAAAATATATATATATTTTTAAAGTCTTCTTCTAAACAAACCACTTAACATTCTGGAAAAGCTAACTTGTTCATTATAATGAAAACACATACACAAAATCCTGTTCAGTGTACAGGTAGGTGATCCTCCTGTATATCCTCTCCAGTAAATAACGTTTTATTTATTTAAGATCATAGAACACTCCTATATTACAGGCAAAACACACATGCAACATATATAAAACTGGTACTGCACGAATTTTAAAAAAAAGGGAAAAAACCTACCTTTCCCAACCAGGAGACACGTGGCCATGGTCTTTTCTGCTTAATGCTTGTTGATGTCAAAATTTCTAATCTTACCTCCATGTTTGTTAAGATATCAATGACCAATTAGATAAAAAGTCTCAAGATTCTGTAAACAATAATAGTAATAATAATAACAAGTGGTCCATAATATTCACTTTTTTTTTTTTTTTTTTGATTTATAGTTTTACTCTGTCACCCAAGCTGGAGTGCAGTGGTGTGATCTCAGCTCACTGCAAACTTTCACCTCCCAGGTTCAAGCAATTCTCCTGCATTAGCCTCCCAAGTAGCTGGGACTACAAGCATGGGCCACCATGCCTGGCTAATTTTTGTATTGTTTTTCGTAGAGTTGGGGTTGACCATGTTGGCCAGGCTGGTCTCGAACTCCTGACCTCACGTGATCCGCCCACCCCGGCCTTCTAAAGTGCGGGAATTACAGGCGTGAGCCACCGTGCCAGACCTAAATAGCTGTTTTTTTAAAAAGTAAAATAGCATTAAAAGAAAAACTAGTCAGAGACAGCACACAAAGATTTTTTTTTTTTTTTTTTTTCTTTTTGGCTGGAAGCAGGAGGGGAGGAAAGAGGTTTTTTTTTTTTAATTAAAGATGGGGTTTCACCCTGTTGGTCAGGCTGGTCTTGAACTCCCGACCTCAGGTGATCTGCCCGCCTTGGCCTCCAAAGTGCTTGGATTACAGGCTGAGCCAACACGCCCGGCCAACAGTACACAAAGATCTATCAAGATGCTAGCTATCAGCCAGCACGGAGGCTGAGGTGGAAAGACCGCTTGAGAACAGCGGAGTTCTAGCCTGCAGCGAGCAGTGATTGCGCCTGTGAGCGCCAATGCACTCCAGCGTGGGCAACGTAGAGAAAACTCCGGCTCAAAAATAAACAAATAAAATTACAAATAAAATAAATTCTTTTACAAGGATTAACCAAATACAAGAGGAACGCCGGCATTATAAAAGCATCATTTGCAGCTCCTCATGAAATAAATCCAGTCATTGTATCAGTGCTGCTAAAATTATTGAGTGAAAAAAGACTGGGAACTTTATGTACTGACATGCCCTAAATCCACTAGTCACTCTTAAAATTGCTAACAGTGAGGGAAATTACACGTTCTATTCCTATGGATCCTGCTCGAGAAGCCTGGTAGTCAGGCGGGAGCTGGGGCGCTCGAGTCCGGGGCCGAGGTGTGGCCGGAACCTGGCACCGCCCACGCCGGCCGGGCGACCCCGTCAGCCCGCAACGCCAGGAAGCTGGGGGAGGCCCACAGCGAGGACGGGCCCCGACTGGGTAGTGGGGATAGACTAGGGCCGGGTGCGGCGGAGACGGCGCGGGAGGAGGGAGGTCGCCGACTGCCCCACAGAAGGGTGCCTGAGGGGAGACCGAGGACCCCCGGGTCCAGGGGCGTAAGAGGAGGCTAGGGTCGCGGGGGAAGGAATCAGCGGGCAGTTACCTCCGCCAGGGTCAGGGCCCGGCAGGTCGGGAGCGGGGAAGTCGCGGCGAGGCAGACTGCTGGTGGTGGAGACGCCAGGCCGACGGCCGCGAGCCCAGTCGCCCGCCCTGACGCGAGCCTGCGTCCTGGCGACGGCGGATGGCGGGCAGGGGAGGCGCGGGGGCTGCCACGGCGCCTGCTCAGAGCTGGTCGGGAGCGCCGGCGGCCCTGCTCTCAGACACCTCCGCCCGGGTCCTCTGAGCGGCCAGCCGCAGCCGCCACCACGCTCCTCGCCCCTACTCCCGCGCGTTGCCCTCCTCAGCTTCCGCAGCGCCGCCTCAGTTCACGCCTCCCAAGCGTTCCTCAGACGCTCCTCCTTTGAGTGCAGGCATTGGGCGGTGCTTTGCCGGGAGCCGCCTAATAACCGACCAATCGGGAACTCAAGGGCTGCGCCTGCCTAGTGGGGACCCTGCACAGACCCGAAAATAAAGGGGTTTTGTTCCGCCCTCCCCAGTTGAAACGGGCACCTGGGAACCCTGAAGAAGTCGTTTTCCGAACTCACCGTCCTAAGGATTTATTTTCCTTACTGTTGTCACCTCCTTCGCCCTGTTCTTGTGACTAACTGGAACAGTGGTCGCAAGCGGGCAGCCCGAGAGCTCTGCTCACTTGGAAATGCATTTTTGTGTAACTTAAATGTGAAGGCCGCAGGCAGTGGCCTGCTGTCCTCCTCCACCTGCGCCCTTCTTCACTGTTTATGTGACTGGCCTGTTTCTGAAGCCAGGACCTTGTCACCCTTGGCTAGGCCAGGTGTGTTCTGCACAGCAAGTGTCCCTGCCCTCTGCACTGGTTAGCTAGCTCCTAGGTTGGTTTATTTTAGCTGTTAAATAAGCACCACAGGGTAGGAGGACTTCTGGCTACATCAGGACCACAATTACCCCTGGTCTCTGGGAGGGATAAGTGGCAGCTGGCATTCTGGAAGCTCAGGCCCACTTATCTCAGAGGTTATAGATCTGAGGTGGTTTAAATCCACCCGCAAATCACGAACATTTTACACAAACCGTGTTAGAGTTAGCAGAAACGTCTCACACAGAAAAATTTGGGAACTGAGAAATCCTAACGTATTCCTACAATTCCGTGTTCCCATTGCTAGGTCTTAAGATGTGAAAACAATGGGATAACTGAGACTGATTTTGACGTGTGACCATTAGACCTAGAAGTATCGGTGTGATTCTGGAGTTGAGTGCTCCACACATTTATTTATTTATTCATTCATGCTTTTTTTCCCCTTCTCTTCCTCCTCCTCTATTTATTCTTTTAAAACATGGAAATGGGCCGGGCACGGTGGCCAACGCCTGTAATCCCAGCACTCTAGGAGGCCGAGGGGGGCAGATCACATGAGGTTAAAAGTTTGAGACCAGCCTGACTAGCATGGCGAAACCCCGTCTCAACTAAAAATACAAAAAAAAAAAAAAGCTGGGCGTGGTGGTGGATGCCTGTAATACCAACTACTACAGAGGCTGAGGCAAGAGAATCGCTTGAACCCGGGAGTCAGAGGTTGCAGTTAGCCTAGATCGCACCATTGCACTCCAGCCTGGGCAACAGAAGGAGACTGCATCTCAAAAAAAAAAAAAAAAAAAAGTACGGAAATGTATCCTGCAATGTTTGCTGTAAAAAATAATGTATGGAAATTACTACAGTTTGCTAAAATAAAAATCATTGAGCACTTATGTGTGTCAGACGCTATGCTAGGTATAAAGAGGGGAAGACGATATTATCCCTATTCAAGAAATTCACACACACTTAAGTTACAGGGCAGCCTTAGATTCAGAGCTATATTAAGTCCCCCAATTAAAAAAAAAGAAAGAAAAAAGTTACAGTGCAGTCATAAATGCCATGATCACAGTATGTACAGGTCCATTTTCTCTATCTGGGTGTTGGGAGGTCCAAACATAAGCTAAGTTTTGAATGAGGAATAGTTTCATTTTGAAGCACATCCATTTTTCGATGCCTCTGAAGCTGTCTAGTGAACAATTAAGATGCACAGTTCAGAAGCTCAGTGGGAGGCTTGTGAATACAGAATGTGTAAAATAAGCATCAGTCTCCCCTTAACCCTGCTCTGCACTTTTTAAGGGTCACCTCTCTTTAATATATATTGGTAAGTAAGACATTTTGTGGAGGATAGGAGGATACCAATTCTTCTTTTTTGTTTTTTGTTGTTTTTTTTTTTTAAACAGAGTCTTGTACTGTTGCCCAGGCTGGAGTGCAGTGGCACAATCTCCACTCATTGCAACCCCAACCCCCCAGGTTCAAGTGATTCTGCCTCAGCCTCTCCTGAGTAGCTGGGATTATAGGCACCTGCCACCATGCCCAGCTAATTTTTTGTATTTTTAGTAGAGACAGGGTTTCACTATGTTGGCCAGTCTGGTCTTGAACTCCTGATCTTGTGATTCACCTGTCTCGGCCTCCCAAAGTGCTGGGTTTACAGGCATGAGCCATCATGCCTGGCCAGGATACCAGTTCTTATGAGAGAATGTCAGAGGGGTAGAAGAGATCCAAGAGAAAGATTGACAAGTTAAAAAACTGATTAAGGCGGGGCGCGATGGCTCAAGCCTGTAATCCCAGCACTGTGGGAGGCCGAGGCGGGTGGATCACGAGGTCAAGAGATCGAGACCATCCTGGTCAACATGGTGAAACCCCGTCTCTACTAAAAAACTAC
>NW_016107520.1:671221-674425 GCF_001604975.1 Cebus imitator | reverse complement strand
AAAAAGAAAAAAAAAAAAAAAAAAAAAAAAAAAAAAAAAAAAAACTGATTAAGGTCAAATAGAAATAAGCCTGAGAATTTCTCCATCAGATTTAGTGTTTAGTAGGTATAGCTATAGTGCCAGATATATAATAACTGAGGTCTTCTTGAAAGCATATAGCAAAATCAAATCTGATTAGCTTAAGCAACAGAGGTGATTTATTGTAATGATTCTAGGTTATCTGACAGACTGTAACTATTCTCTCTAGCATGGTCCTATCCAATATAAATTTCTGTAATGATGAAAATGTTCTATGTCTGCTCTAATATGGTAGCCATTAGCCACAAATGCTATTGAGCATGTGAAATGTAGCTAGTGCAACTGAGACCCTGTAAACTAAGATTCCAGTCAAAGAGAAGGGAAAAAACAGGGAGCTTGCCCACAATCTTTAAGACCTGGGCCCAGAAATAGTACACAGTATTTCTGCTTACATTCCACTGGAGAGATTTTAGTCACATGATCACACCTAACTGCAAGGAAGCTGGGAAATGTAGATTAGGAGTGTACCCAGAAAGACTGAGAAAATGGTTTTGATAGACAACTAGCAGTAGTCAGAATACAAAAAGTAATAATACAGATTTCCTGCTTTCAAGAATATCACAGGTTTATGGGAGACAGATGAAAATTTTACTAGCAATGAATAAAGAACATGCTGTACAAACCCAAAGAAAACAGTAGGTATAGTTTGGATATTTCTTCCTGCCCAAATCTCATGTTGAATTGTAATTGCCAGTGTTGGAGGTGGGGCCTGGTGGGAGGTGACTGGATCATGAGGGTGGATTTCTTGTGAATGGTTTAGCACAGCTCCTTGGTGCTGTCCTCATGATAGTGAGTTCTCCTGAGACCTGGTTTAAAAGTGTGTGACACCTCAGGAGGCTGAGGCATGAGAATTGCTTGAATCCAGGAGGCAGAGGCTACAGTGACCTGAGATCATGCCATTGCACTCCAGCCTGGGCAACAAGAGCAAGACTCTGTTTCAAAAAANCAGCCTGGGCAACAAGAGCAAGACTCTGTTTCAAAAAAAAAAAAAGAAAATACATTTTGACTCAGTAATCTTGGGTAGGACCTTGAGATCTCCTAGGTGATGCTGATGCTACTGGCCCATAGACCATATTTTAAGCAGTTGTAGATTTAGCAAATATCACAAAAGGAATGACATTTGAGTTGCACCTTTGTAATATAGTGTAGTGGTTAAAAATCTAGCTTTTGGCTGGGCGTGCTGGCTCACGCCTGTAATCCCAGCACTTTGGGAGGCTGAGGTGGGCAGATCATCAGGTCAGGAGATCGAGACCATCCTGGCTAACATGGTGAAACCCTATCTCTTAAAAAAAAAAAATCTAGCTTTTGATGATAGACATCCTATGTTCAAATTCCAAATCTGGCTGGGCACAGTGGCTCACACCAGTAATCCCAGCACTTTGGGAGGCCAAGGCAGGCAGATCACATGAGGTCAAGAGTTCAAGAACAGCCTGGCCAATGTGGTGAAACCCTTTCTCTACCAAAAATACAAAAATTAGCTGGTCATGATGACAGGTGCCTGTAATCCCAGCTACTAGGGAGGCTGAGACAGGAGAATTGCTTGAGCCCAGCAGGCGGAGGTTGCAGTGAGCCAAGATCACACCACTGCACTCCAGCCTGAGCGACAGAGCAAGACTTCATCTCAGAAAAAAAAAAAAAAGCCAGTCATAATGATGTGTGCCTGTAGTTCCAACTACTTGGAAGGCTGAGGCAGGAGACTCACTTGAACCCAAGAGGCAGAGAACGTAGTGAGCCGAGATCACACCATTGCACTCCAACCTAGGTAACAGAGCAAGACTCTCTCAAAAAAAGAAAAAAACAGTGATAGTGTAGGAGGGATTGTATGTCCTAATGGTAGAGGGGAAGAGAATGCTTGTAATTAACCTTTCTTTAGTCATAAATATGTGAGTATATATTTACATAATTAAATATAGAATCTATATTCTTATTTGATGTGTTCAGGTTACTGTAATAAAATACCATTGTGAAAGTTGTCATAGTCTGACTGGGCCTGGTGGCTCATGCCTGTAATCCCAGCACTTCAGGAGGCCAAGGCAGGCAGATCACTTGAGATCAGGAGTTCGAGATCAGGCTGGCCAAGATGGCAAAACCCTATCTCTACTAAAAATACAAAAATTAGTCAGGTTTGATGGTGCATGTCTATAATCCCAGATACTAGAGTGGCTGAGGCAGAGAATTGCTTGAACCCAGGAGGCAGAGGTTGCTGTGAGCTGAGATCTCCAACTCAAAGAAAAAAAAAAAAGTTGTCGTAGTCAAAATAGAGTCGCTAATGTTAAGCAAACCCTGACAAATAGAGCTGAGGAAGGCCATAAAGACAGGGTTTTCACACTTACATGCCTGATAACAAAAAAGACTCTACAACCCACACAAAGGTCATCACATTCATTAACAAAAAATGCTTCTGAAAGAACATCTGCCCTTCAACTGCCTGTTCAACTTCAGACTGGTGTCACCCTTGTTATTGATCTTTGTAGCCAAGGATAATTACTTCAAAACAATTATGTAATTCTCATTTTTTTCCTTCAGAAACCATTGTCTTCCTTTACCTTCCTGAATACACACATAGTTTACTATGCCATGCATATTTCCACTGCAGTGCTGTATTTTCAAATAAACATCATTTTCTTTTGGAAAATCTCTCTCTGTTTGCTGTTTAGATTGACATATGTGGTGTCAGAAGTGAGATCTGAAGAAAAGTTCACTATTGAAACGAATCAGCTATTCTTGGAACAAGTTTGCAGTACTCACTTGAACCCTTTGAGCTCTCCACTTCCATAGCTTGCCTTTTCTAGCTTGGTGAGTCTTCTCTAAGGTTGAGCCTCTCTCCTTTACGTAGAAGCATTTTTACTTCATTTGATATCTGGTGTGGATAAGGTAATCTTTTTTTTTTCCATTTAATTTATTGCATTTTAGGTTTTGGGGTACATGTGAAGAACATGCAAGATTGTTGCATAGGTACACACGTGGCAGTGTGATTTGCTGCCTTCCTCCCCATCACCTACATCTAGCATCTCTCACCTTGCTATCTCTCCCCAACTCCCCACCACCCACCGTCCCTCCCCTATTTCCCCCCCAACAGACCCGAGTGTGTAGTGCTCCCCTCCCTGTGTCCATGTGTTCTCATTG
>NW_016107520.1:658069-666113 GCF_001604975.1 Cebus imitator | reverse complement strand
AGCCTAGTCACCGTCTGCCTGTAGAGGCTTTGCTGAGCTGCTGTGGGCTCCGCCCAGCTGCCGAGTGAACTTCCCTGCAGTCCTGTTTATATGGGTATAGTTAGAACTTCCTCGGCAATGGTGGCCCACCTCTGTATTGGCGGACTCTCTCTGTAATGGCGGGTTGCCTCAGCAACGGCGGGCTGCCTCAGCATTGGCTGACTACCTCCGTAGAGGTGAAGTGCCTCCATAATGGCGGTCGCCCCTCCCCAACAGAGCTGGACCATCCCGGGTTCAGCTGCACTTGCTGTAAAACTCTCAATCCAGAGAGTTTCTGATTGCTGTTCTTTTGTGGAGGTGGGATCAGCTGAGCCTGATCACCTGGCTCCCTGCCTCAGAGCCTGTTTTTTTTTTTTAAGTTGGTGTTCCAGTCACCTGTTGAAGAGGTGCCGGGATCTGTGTGTTTACCTGTGCGGTGACTCACTGCGCTGGCTTAAACAGTGGCACTGAGATTCCTGGCGCTTTTTTTGCCCTGGAATCTACTGTCCTGTTTCCCTGTTCAGTCACCTTTTTAAACAGATGAATGGGCAACCTCCGTGGCTCCAAACACCAGCCAAAAGGGCAACCGGACCAGTGTATTTTGTACGGAGAACCGCTGTGCCAGGGCTCTGACAAAGCAGCCGCACCAGCAACCCGTGGGGCTCCGCCTGGGATCTTCCTAGTCTGTGGGCAATAAAAATGCGGCGTCCACTCACCCTCTGCTCTTTCACTGGGAGCTGTAATCCTCAGCTGTTCCTAAACGGCCATCTTGGATCGATCCTCCAGACAATCTTAATAAAAGATCTTGTGTACCTTCTGGGACTATAAAAGGCTTTTTTGTGTGTGTCTTTTCTGGTATAAAGATGACCATCTTTCTGAGTTGAGGATTCTTGGTTGTTTTTTTTTTTTTTTTAAAAAAAAGATGGGGTTTCACTATGATGGCCAGGCTGGTCTTGAACTCCTGACCTCAGGTGGTCCACCCACCTCAGCCTCCCAAAGTGCTAGGATTACAGGCGTGAGCCACCGCGCCTGGCCGAGACTCTTGGTTTCTACAGAATTTACATTCTGTCTGTGAGGCATGTCTTCTCTGGTGTGCATGCCTAGTTTAATATTTCATTTGACCTGCACAACTGGTTTAAAATGTTGGCAAACACTCTTATCTTGGTTTATTTTTATTTGGTTTAACTCCTTCCCCTTGCTTGATTCTGAAAATCTTCTAAGAGCCAAAACAAACATTCTTGGTGGTGGGTGCAGGACAGCTGATTAAACACCACTAGAGTGGTTACCATCAGCTGAAACAACGGTCTAAACTCCTGATATTCCCTGACAGAATTTGTAGAATATTCTTTGCTCTCAAGAAATTAATAAGAAATAGAATGGTCTTTTAAAGGTTTTCAGGGACTCATAGTCTGGTCTTGAACTCTTGGCCTCAAGCAATCTTCCCACCCCAGCCTCCCAAAGTGCTGGAATTATAGGTGTGAGCCAGCATGCCTGGCCCCATTTCTTAAGGTAATTTTGTTTGAAACATCTCAGATTTATATCTAAGAAGGTCAACTTTTGCTGTACTTCACCATATGAGATGTACAGGCCATATATCATGGCCTCTGTTCTTTCTCTCCTTGAAAATGTATATCTTTTTACTTGGCTGGAGTGATAACTGTCCTTCAACTGTTTCATCAACTCCTGAAACTTTTTTTCTCCTGTTCCAATTCTGCTGTTGTGGCCTGACGCTGACATGTTTGTCCTGAAGGTTTAGAAAAGCAATGTTTCCTACAGTGTAATTTGATTCTGTAGTCTTGGCTTTTCTTGATGTTTCTTAATTGTCCCATGTAACCAGGAAACTCCCCATGCTTTGACTGAGAGCCAGCTATTTTTCTATTCAAGGTACTAGTTTTTTTGTTTATATTCCTCTATAATATAATATAGTATACACTCAAGACTCTGGTCACATTCTTCCTGTGTCTGTTTAAATTCAAATACCCTTTTCATCAAGTTTAACTTCCAGATTATGTAAACAGGCTTCCTCTAAGGAGAAGCAATTACACTATAGGAAATTTTTCTTTACCTTTTTGGTAACTTGGCTTTAAAAAGACAAAGCAAAGATTTTAGTTTAGTTTAGTTTTTTGAGATGAGGTCTTGCTCTGTCACCCAGGCTGCAGTGCAATGGCACAATCCTAGCTCACTGCAGCCTCAAACTCCTGGGCTCAAGGAATCCTCCTGACTCAGCCTCCAAAGAAGCTGGAACTACAGGCATGCATCACCATGCCTGGCTAATTTTTTAATAGAGATGGGGTCTTTCTATATTGCCCAGGTGGTTTTGAGCTCCTGGCCTTAAATGATCCTTTCATTTCTGTGAGATTTTTTTTTTTCCTAGACTGCTCAGCAGGACATTTCTGCAAGATTTTACATTTTATCAAGATAATTCCTATATTATCTTTATTGGGTTGTTATCAGTTAGGAAAACTGGGCTTTTAAAGGGTTAGGGTTTTTACATCCATATAACTTTCTACTTTCTGTATTACTTTTAAAGTCTTTTGGCTGTGTATTATTTTACTATGATTCTGTTTTAAACAACTGTTTTGAACCTTTTGACATTATTGGCTGATTTCCCCAGGATCAGAATCCTAAAATAAGTAGTTTTGGCCTAAAATTAACATTGGGATTTCTAGTTGGGCCCCTGAAAAGCCTCAAAGAACATACCTCTCATCTTGTAGAGACCGTAAGTGATTCAGCTTATTTGGTAAATTGCATAGGAGGCATTGTGAAATGACAAATGATACTAAATATGCTTTCAATTACATTATGGGTATATTATCAGTATAAATATTCCAAAAATTATATTAACATAAAAATTTAATATGTTATTAATCATAGTTTTGATTATTTTGTTGAAACTTTTCTTAAGTTATATTTATATGGATATGTCATTCATATGAGTAGTCTAAAGATTATATAAAATTTGGTTAGGCACGGTGGCTCACACCTGTAATCCCAGCACTTTGGGAGACTGAGGTGTGTGGCTCACCTGAGGTCAGGAGTTCAAGACCACCTGGCCAGCCTGGTAAAACCCTGTCTCTACTAAAAATATGAAAATTAGCTGGGCATGGTGGCTGGCACCTGTAATCCCAGCTACTCAGGAGGCTGAGACAGGAGAATCGCTTGAACCAGGGAAGTGGTGATTGCAGTGAACTGAGATCATGCCATTGCACTCCAGCCTGGGTGACAAAAGTGAAATTCCATCTCAAAAAATAATAATAATGAAATTAACATAAAATATATAGGCTGGGAGCGGTGGCTCATGCCTGTAATCCCAGCACTTTGGGAGGCCGAGGCAAGCAGATCACCTGAGGTCAGGAGTTCCAGAACAGCGTAGCCAACATGCGAAACTCTGTCTCTACTAAAAATACAAAAATTAGCCAGGCATGGTGGTGCATGCCTGTAATCCCAGCTACTTGGGAAGCTGAGGCAGGAGAATCTCTTTAACCTCGGTGGAGAAGGTTGCAGTGAGCCAAGATCATGCTATTGCACTCCAGCCTGGGCGACAAGAGCAAAATTCCATGTCAAATTAAAAAATATATATAAAAGTCTGACAGTCCTGATATGACATTGTCAGCCGTGATCCTGGTTTTTTGTTTTTGTTTTTTGGGGTTTTTTTTTTAGACAGAGTCTCACCCTGTCACCCAGGCTGGAATTCAGTGGTGCAAAAAGAANTTCACCATGTTGACCAGGATGGTCTCGATCTCTTGACCTCGTGATCCACCCGCCTCGGCCTCCCAAAGTGCTGGGATTACAGGCTTGAGCCACCGCGCCCGGCTTAATATTTCTTATTACTATGCATGTGATTTATTTCACTATAATTTCTAATTTTTATTGTTGGAATGTGGCAATAAATTTTAGTCAATTTATCTTGCAGTTTTAATAGAATAAGCTCTCTTATTCTATTATTTCATCAAATTGTTTTTGGTAATTCATTTGGTTTTTCTTTTTTTTCTTTTTTTTTTTTTTTAGACAGAGTCTCACCCTGTCACCCAGGCTGGAATTCAGTGGTGCAAAAAGAAAAAAAAAAAAGGAAAGAAAAGAAACTGATGGGTTTAATGAATCAAGCAAAAAGCAAAACAGGATATCAATTACATGAAATTAAGTAGATAATAAATACAATGTTTTTATGGCTTTTATTTAAGACGTTATTGGCTCTGTACTAAAATGTTTTGTTTTCCAAATTTAAGGAATTTTTCTTTTTGGAACAAAGATGGAAACATTTGCTTTTTCTCCCTACTTAATTCATCCAAAATTTGGAAACTATTTGTGAGTATTCTAATTTTTATTTTCATTTTTACTTCATATTATTATTATTATTATTGGAGACGGGATCTTGCTCTGTTATCCAGGCTGAAGTGCAGTGGCGCCATCTCAGCTGACAGCAACCTCCACCTCCTGGGTTCAAGCGATTCTCCTGCCTCAGCTTCCCCAGTAGCTGGGATTACAGGCACACACCATCATGCCCAACTAATTTTTATATTTTTAGTAGAGACGGGGTTTTGTTATGTTGGCCAGGCTGGTCTCAAACTCCTGACCTCAGGTGATCCACCCTTAGCCTCCCAAAGTGCTGGAATTATAGGTGTGAGCCACCAATGCCTGACCAATTTCATTCTTTTTTTGTGACTGAATAATATTTCACTATGCATATATACACCACATTTTCTTTACCCATTTGTATTATGCTTCTCTAGAGGGACAGAACTAATAGAATATATATATATATATATATAAAGAAGAGTTTATCAAGTATTAACTTACATGATCACAAGGTCCCACAATAGGCTGTCTGCAAGCTGAGGAGCAAGGAGAGCCAGTCCAAATTCCAAAACTGTAGAACTTGGAGTCCAATGTTCAAGGGCAGGAAGCATCCAGCACAGGAGAAAGATGTAGGTTGGGAGGCTAGGCTAGTCTCTCCTTTTCATGCTTTTCTGCCTGCTTTATATTTGCTGGCAGCTGATTAGATTGTGCCCACCAGATTAAGGGTGAATTTGCTTTCCCTAGCCCACTGACTCAAATGTTAATCTCTTTTGGCAACACCCTTGCAGATACACCCAGGATCAATACTTTGTATCCTTCAATCTAAACAAGTTGACAGTCAGTATTAACTATCACAAGTCCACCCCTTGTCAACTTGAACCCATACACATCTCCTGAGATCATACATAATCTTCAAATAAAGACAATATAAGGTCACTTTTTTTTTTTTTTTCTGAGACGGAGTTTCACTCTTGTTACCCAGGCTGGAGTGCAATAGCGCAATCTCGGCTCACCGCAACCTCCGCCTCCTGGGTTCAGGCAATTCTCCTGCCCCAGCCTCCTGAGTAGCTGGGATTACAGGCACGCGCCACCATGCCCAGCTAATTTTTTGTAGTTTTAGTAGAGACGGGGTTTCACCGTGTTGACCAGGATGGTCTCGATCTCTTGACCTCGTGATCAAAGTGCTGGGATTACAGGCGTGAGCCACCGCGCCCGGCAATATAAGGTCACTCTTATGCCTAACATAGTACAACTATCCTTCCCTGTAGGAAGTGTATCAATCCCCAAATACTATTACATAAAGTTAGCAATATTTAAATGCTGATACGAAGTCAATAAATCTTATGTCACATGATAAATAAAAAGGAAATAAAATGAAGACATTTTCTTATTACAAGTTTATACATGCACAAACATGTTTTCAGCAAAAAAAAGGAGGAAATACTCATGACAATTACAATTCCCATTTCTGCAGCTGGACACATCATAGTACCTGGTATTGATGACTAGCTTCTTCTACGACCCATTCTATATTCCCTTTGCCTTCACCAAGCACCTCACAGGTCATGTTTTTTTCCTGGTGAAGTGACCCAACCTTCATTCCTGACGGGTCTGGGCCACTTGTAGTCCTGCCTGGATTGCGCTGTTGCAGTTTCCCATTGACCTTAATCACAGGGCATAGTAATACCAAAAGACGCCCTGACGGATCTCCTGTATTCCATGCATTCTCTTCCTTACCTCTGCTGTGAAGTAATAGACTGATTTCATCTTGATAATCCAGGTCAATCACCCCAGCCAACACTGTAACTCCCTTCTTAGCCTGTTGACTTAAAGGTAGGAGGAGCCCAAAGTGTCCAGGTGGCAATCTTAACTTCCAGTTTAATGGAATCGTTGTGTCTCCTGGCGGCAGTGTTCTTCCCTCTGGAAGTAAAACCTCTAGGACCTCTAGGCCATCAGAACGTAATGTTGTGGGAACAGGAAGTAAAAATTTTGCTAGTGGATCACTAGGGGTGATGGTGAGTGGTGCCACTCCACTCTCACCCCTTGATTCCTGAACTAATGAATCCTGGCTATGGGAGAAACAGTACCATATATAGGACACTGATTCAGAGCATACATGGCTTTCTGGAGAACTTTGCCCCAGCCCTGCAAAGTATTGTCACCTAGTTGGTATTGTAATTGTGACTTCAAAAGGACATTGCACCATTCTGTCAATCCAGCTGCTTCAGGGTGATGGGGAACATGGTAGGTAAGATCAGTGAGTTCCATAAGCATGACCCCACCTCTGCTGCACATCTTTAGCTGCACAGTGAGTGCCTTGGTTAGAGCCAATGCTGTCTGGAATACCATGACAGTGGAATAAGGTATTCTGTGAGTCCACAGATATGATAGCCTTGGCAGAAGCATTGCGTGCAGGATAGGCAAACCCATATCCAGAGTGACTGTCTATTCCAGTGAGGGCAAACCTCTGCCCTTTCCGTGAAGGAAGAAGTCCAATATAATCAGCGTGCCACCAGGTAGCTTGTTGATCACCCTGAGGAATGTTGCCAGATCAAGGGCTCAGTGTTGGTCTCTGCTGCTGGCAAATTGGGCACTCAGCAGTGGCTGCAGCCAGATCAGCCTCGGTGAATGGAAATCCATGTTGTTGAGCCCATGAGTAACCTCCATCACTGCCACCATGGCTACTTTGTTCATGGGCCTATTGGTTGATGAGGGGGTGGCTGGGGAAAGAGGCTGAGTGGTGTCTACAGAACAGGTTATCTTATCCACTTGATTATTAAAATCCTCCTCTGGCAGGGCACAGTGGCTCATGCCTGTAATCCCAGCAGTTTGGGAGGCCAAGGCGGGTTGATCACCTGAGGTCAGAAGTTTGAGACCAGCCTGACCAACAAGGTGAAACCCCATCTTTACTAAAAATACAAAAATTAGCCAGGCATGGTGGCACATGCCAGTAATCTCAGCTGTAAAGAGTCTGAGATTTCACATTCCTTGCAAGCTAACAAGCTACTTATTAAATTGTGTGGATCCAAGCATGGGGTGGATGCTGGCAGAAAACATGAGACTCCAGGGATTAGAGAAAAAAGGCCACATTTCTTAAGTCAAAAGCAATAGGCAGAGTGTTCAGGTGATGTTCATGAGGTTTCCCATGCCTCCCAATTCCCACAAGGGCAACTCAGGTGGCCTAGGTGGACAAATTGGGTTGTGTTACAGGAGACAAATGTTGAGGTGGGAGATTTACCATTTTTATAGTGAGTGGCAAATAGGCTGGCTTACTGTTGGGACATTACCTCAGCAAACACAACCCTAAGAAATTAGCTTATGTAAGGAGTGGTCAGGGCCTTGCCTTCTTGGCATACCCTGCAAGGGTGTGGGACACTCAAGGCCATGGCATCATCTTTCCCATGCATATTGCATCAGAAAACAGACATCAATATCTGAATTCAAAAACGATTTAGAGGTCAGGTGCAGTGGCTTATGCCTGTAATCCCAACACTTTTGGAGGCTGAGGTGAGGGGATCACAAGGTCAAGAGATCGAGACCACCCTGGCCAACATGGTGAAACCTCGTCTTTTTTTAAAAACAAAACAAAACAAAAATGATTTAGAAAAATTGGTCTATCAGGGCCGGGCGCGGTGGCTCAAGCCTGTAATCCCAGCACTTTGGGAGGCCGAGGCGGGTGGATCATGAGGTCAAGAGATCGAGACCATCCTGGTCAACATGGTGAAACCCC
>NW_016107520.1:655353-656367 GCF_001604975.1 Cebus imitator | reverse complement strand
CCAGGATGGTCTCGATCTCTTGACCTCATGATCCACCCGCCTCGGCCTCCCAAAGTGCTGGGATTACAGGCTTGAGCCACCGCGCCCGGCTGTTTACATTGTTACTTGACCAGCCTGGATAACATGGTGAAACCCCCTCTCAAACACACACGAAAAATTAGCCAGGCATGTTGGCAGGCACCTGTAGTGCCGGCTACTCAGGAAGCTAAGGTGGGAGGATCACTTGAGCCTGGGAGGTTGAGGCTGCAATAGCCCTGATTGCAACATCTGCATGATTGTGTTCACTGGAAATGGTGTGGCTGCATAGACTCTAGCCCTTTCTCTTCCATATATGAATTATACAGAACAAATACACTGGCAAAAATATTAACTGTGATAAAATGTGAAAACAATGTATAATTTGATTTGCAAAATTCTATTACTTGTAAAAGATTGTATTGCCATAGTCTGGATATTAAGTTTTGTTTTTAAATACATGGAATTTAGGAATTAACGTGCATTTAAATCACTCCCTAGAAGTGAGATAATCATATAATTATATCCTTTTGTCCCCATTTAGGTGACCTAGTACATTAATAATTTTAAAATTATATCAAATTATCTTTCATTATACAATATGTATCTTATTCAGTTCAGCAAACATTTGATGAGGCTTTAATTACTTGTGGATTATTTGTTAGACTGAGAAACTAAACAAGACACAGTGTTTCTCCTTAAAAAAAAGTTGTATGGGCCAGGCACCATGGCTCAAGCCTGTAATTCCAGCACTTGGGGAGGCCAAGGCGGGTGGATCACCTGAGGTCAGGAGTTCAAGACCAGCCTGGCCAACATGGTGAAACACCATCTCTACTAAAAATACAAAAATTAGCCAGGCATGGTGGTGGGCACCTGTAATCCCAGCTACTCGGGAGGCTGAGACAGGAGAATCACTTGAACCCATCAGGCGGAGGTTGCAGTCAGCCAAAATTGCACCATTGCACTCCAGCCTGGGTGAAAAGGGCAAGACTGTCTAAA
>NW_016107520.1:650937-652692 GCF_001604975.1 Cebus imitator | reverse complement strand
TTGTTGTTCATTTAACTACCGTTACTAAAAAAAAAAAAAAAAAAAAAAGTTGTATTTTTAAATGCGTTAGCTTTTAAGTATTAAACATTAAGTGATTCATAATAATTCATTCAAATAGGGTTTAATTTTTTATTTCTACATTTTAATAGTATAATGTAGTACATGCACAGAAGTATGCATAAAATATATATGTAAAGTTAATAAAAATATGGAGTAAACATCTAGGTCAAGAAAGAGAAGATTGTTAGCTTCCTCGAAGCTCACCATGCTCCTTGGAGGTAAGCATTAGAGTTTTGTTGTTCTTTTTTGACACGATCTCACTCTGTCACCAGGTCTGGAATGCAGTGGCGCAATCTCCCCACTGTGAGCGATCATAGCTCACTGCAGCCTTGACCTCCCTGGCTCAAGTGATCTTCCCACCTCAGCCTCCCAAGTTGCTGGGACCACAGGTGCACACCATCACATGGCTAATTTGTTTTTTTTTTAAATAAAGATGGGGCCTAGGCTATGTTGCCCAGGCTGGTCCCAAACTGCTGGGCTCAAGTAATCCTCCTGCCTTGGCCTCCCAAATTGCTGGGATTACAGGCATGAGCCACTGAACCTGTTCCATTAGACCAAATTTTATGATATCTTTGGTTTCTCTATGGTTTTTGCCAATTATGTGCACACATCTAAACAATACAGGGCAGGGTTATTATTATTTTTCTTGCTTTCTTTCTTTTTTCTTTTTCAAGCATGATTGCCAGTAGGATATTATTATTATTATTTGATCTCTTTGAAATGTGAGTAAATGGAGTCATAGTGCAGATACTCTTTTGTTGCTTATTTCACTTAACATATTGTTGCTTATCGTGCCATGGTACTCCATTTCATGAATACACCACAATTTCCCATTTATTCATCTAATGATGGAAATTTTGATTGTTTCCAGTTTTGGGCTAGTATGAGTAAAGCTGCTATGAACATTCTTGTGCAGTTTTTCTGTGGATGTAGGTTTTTATTTCTCTTGAGTAAACTAGGAGCAAATCACTAGGGATTTCTGAGTCACATGAATACATGGTTAACTTTGAAACTTCGAAACTGTTTTTGTTTTGTTTTGTTTTGTTTGGTTTTGAGATTGAGTCTCACTCTGTCACCCAGCCTGGAGTGCAGTGATGTGATCTTGGCTCACTGCAACCTCTGCCTTTTGAATTCAAGTGATTATCCTGCCTCAGACTGCCAAGTAGCTGAGATTACAGGCATGTGCCACCACACCTGGCTAATTTTTATGTATTATTGGAGACAGGGCTTCACCATGTTGACCCGGCTGGTCTTGAGGTCTTGAACTCTTGACCTCAGGTGATCTGCCTCCCGAAGTCTGGGATTACAGGCATAAGCCACCGTGCCCAGCCTAAACCATTTCCGTTTTCCAAATTGGCTGTGCTATTATTTTGTATTCCAACTAACAACATATGAGTTCCAGTTAGTCCACATCCTTGCCAATGGTAGAAATGACCAGTCTTTTTGAGTAATTCTTGTGGATGTGTAGTGACACATCTTATTATAGTTTCAATTTGTCTTTCTCTACTGAGCAATGACATTGAGCATTTTATCCTATGCTTATTGCCATCCATGTATCTTCATGGATAAAGTAGCCAAATCTTTTACCCATTTTTTTGGAAGGCCAGGGGCTGTCTCCTTATTGAATTGTAAGAGTATCATATATATATAATTTATTTATTTATTTATTTATTTATTTTATTTTTTTTTTTTTTT
>NW_016107520.1:637723-650767 GCF_001604975.1 Cebus imitator | reverse complement strand
TTCACCATGTTGACCAGGATGGTCTCGATCTCTTGACCTCGTGATCCACCCGCCTCGGCCTCCCAAAGTGCTGGGATTACAGGCTTGAGCCACCGTGCCCGGCCTTATATATAATTTATTATTATTTTTGAGACCAAGTATAGCTCTTTTGCTTAGGCTGGAGTGCAATGGAGTGATCTCCACTCCCTGCAGTGTTTCTCCTGACTCAGCCTCCTGAGTAGCTGGGATTAAAGTCATGCGCCACCATGCCCAGCCAATTTTTGCATTTTTAGTAGAGACACGGTTTCACCATGTTGGCCAGGTTGGTCTCGAACTCCTGACCTCAAGTAATCTGCCCACCTCAGCCTTCGAAAATACTGGGATTACAGACATGACCCACAGCACCTGGGCAGTATTATATGTATTTTAGATACAACTACTTTATCATGCCTATAACTCATAAATATTTTATTCCAGTCTGTGGTTTCCTTTTCAGTTTCTTTTGAAGAGCAGATGTTTTCCATTTTGACAAAATCCAATTTAACAACTTTTTCCTGATTAAAGTTTTTTTGTGTTCTAAGAAATCTGCCCAACCGGGCACAGTGGCTCATGCCTATAATCCTAGCACTTTGGGAGGCCGAGCCGGGTGGATCACCTGAGGTCAGGAGTTCAAGACCAGCCTGGCCGACGTGGTGAAATTCTCTTCTAAATACAAAAATAAGCTGGGCTGGTGGTGGGTGCCTGTAGATCCAGCTACCTGGGAGGCTGAGGCAGGACAATCACTGGAACCCAGGAAGCAGAGGTTACAGTGAGCTGAGATCACGCCACTGCACTCCAGCCTGGGCGACAAAGCAAGACTCCAAAAAAAAAAAAAAAAAAAAAAAAAAGAAGGAAAAAGAAAAAGAAAAAAAAAAATCTGCCCAACCCAAGGTCAAAAAGATTTTTCTCCACTATTTTCTTCCAGAAATTTTACAGCACAAGGTCTTATATTTAGGTCTATGACGCACATCAAGTTAAAATTTCACATATGGTGTGACGTGTCCATGTGGATACTCAATTGTTCCAGCACCATTTGTTGAAAAGACTATTCTTTCCCACAATGAATTAGCTTCACAAATTTGCTTAAAATTGTCTGTATATGTACATATCTAATCTGTATTCTATTCCATTTATATGTATAACGTTCATCAATACCACCTCGTCTTGATTACTGTAGCTTTATAATAAAATATTGAAATTGACAGTATAAATTTTTCAATTTTATTCTTTTTCTGAAATTTTTTGGCTATTCTAGTACCTGTCATTTCCATTTAAAGTTTTAAATCAGCTTGTCAGTTCTTAAGAAGTTTGCTGGAAATTTGATTGGGATTGCATTGAATCAGCACATCAATTTGGTGAGAATCGATGTTAATAAACTCAGGGTTCCAACTCATAAACACAGTATTATTTATCATTTGGGGTTTATTTTTTCCAACACTCTCTTGTACTTTTCAGTATACACGGTCTTACACATATTTTGTTGGAATTAATCATATTTTATGATTTTTTTTACATTTCATTGAGACGGAGTCTGTCACCCAGGTTGGCATGCAGTGGTGTGATCATAGTTCACTACAGCCAGGACTCCTGGGCTTAGGTGATCCCCCCACCTCAGCCTCCTGGATAGCTGGAACTACGGGTGTGCTCTGGCACTCCCGGTAATTTTTTTTGGTAGTTTTTGTAGAGACAGGGTTTTACCATGTTGCCCAGGCTGGTCTCAAACTACTGGACTCAAGCTATCCACCTACCTCTGCCTCCCAAGGTGCTGGGATTACAGGTGTGAACCACTGCACCTTGCTTATTGTATGATTTTTAAAATGATATTTACTTATGTATTTATTTTTGAGACAGAGTCTCGCTCTGTTGCCCAGGCTGGAGTGCAATGGCATGATCTCGGCTAACTGCAACTTCCATCTCCCAGGTTCAAGTGATTCTCCTGCGTCAGCCTCCCTAGTAGCTGGGATTACAGGCGTGCACCACCACGCCTGGCTAATTTTTGTATTTTTTTGTAGAGATGGGATTTCACCACGTTGGCCAGGCTGGTCTTGAACTCCTGACCTCAGGTGATCTGTCCACTTCAGCCTCCCAAAGTGCTGGGATTAAGGCGTGAGCCACTGTGCTGAGCCTTATGATACTTGTTATTGATTATTTTTTAAAGACAGGGTTGACAGTGATAAAATTTTTCCTTTCAGGAATTCTGTAAACAAACCATTATATTTATGGCTACATGTATAGATACAGATTCTGATTAGGTGCTATATAAGTCCATACTCATACTGCTGATAAAGACATACCTAAGACTGGGCAATTTACAAAAGAAACAGGTTTAATGGACTTACAATTCCAAGTCTCTGGGGAGGCCTCACAATCATGGTGGAAAGCAAAGAGGAGCAAATCATGTCATACAAGAATGGCAGCAGGCAAAGAGAGAGTTTTGCAGGAAACTCCTCTTCATAAAACCATTAGATCTCATGAGACTTATTTACTATCACAAGAACAGCACAGGAAAGACTTGCCCCTATGATTCAATTATCTCCCACTTGGGTCCCTCCCACAACACATAGTTATTCAAGATGAGATTTGGTGGGGACACAGCCAAACCATATCATTCCACCCCTGGCTCCTCCCAAATCTTATGTCCTCACATTTTAAAACCAATCATGCCTTCCCAACAGTCCCCCAAAGTCCTAACTCATTTCAGCATTAACTCAAAAGTCCACAGTCCAAAGTCTTATCTGAGACAAGTTAAGTCCCTTCTGCCTATGAGCCTGTAAAATCAAAAGCAAGTGGCTGGGCACAATGGCTCACAGTTGTAATCCCAGTACTTTGGGAGGCTGACGCAGGTGGATCACAAGGTCAGGAGTTTGAGACCAGCCTGGCCAATATGGTGAAACCCTGTCTCTACTAAAAATACAAAAATTAGCTGGGCATGGTGGTGGGTGCCTGTAGTCCCAGCTGCTTGAGAGGCTGAGGCAGAAGAATTGCTTGAACCCGGGAGGGGGAAGTTGCCAAGATCGCACCACTGCACTCTAGCCTGGGTGACAGAGCAAGACACTGTCTCAAAACAAACAAACCCAAAAGCAAATTCATTACTTCCTAGATACAGTGGGGGTACAGGCATTGGGTAAATACAGCCATTCCAAATGGGATAAATTGGCCAAAACAAAGGGGCTAAAGGCCCTATGCAAGTCCTAAATCCAGCAGGGCAGTCAAATCTTAAAGCTCCAAAATGATCTCCTTTGACTTCATGTCTCAAATCCAGGTCATGCTGATGCAAGAGGTGGGTTCCCATGGTCTTGGACAGCTCCACCTGTGGCTCTGCAGGTACAGCCTCCATCCTGGTTGATTTCACAGGCTGGCATTGTCTGTGGCTTTACCAGGTGCACGGTGCAAGCTGTCAGTGGATCTACCATTTTGGTCTGGAGGATAGTGGCCCTCTTCTTATAGTTCCACTAGGCAGGGCTCCAGTAGGGACTGTGTGTGGAGGCTCCAGCCCCACATTTCCCTTCCACACTGTCCTAGAAGAGGTTCTCTATGAGGCCCCTACCCCTGAAGCTAACTTCTGCCTGGGCATCACAGGCATTTCCATAGTCTGAAATCTAGGCGGAGATTCCCAATCCTCAGTTCTTGACTTCTATGCACCTGCAGGCTCAACACCACGTGGAAGCTGCCAAGGCTTTGGGCTTGCACCCTTTGAAGCCACGGCCCGAGCTGTAATTTGTCCTCTTTTAGTCATGGATGGAGCAGCTGGGATGCAAGGCACCAAGTCCCTAGACTTCACATAGCATGGGGACACAGGGCCTGGTTCATGAAACCACTTTTTCTTCCTAGGCCTCTCGTCTGTGATGTCAGGGGCTGCTGTGAAGACTTTTGACATGCCCTGGAGACATTTTTTCCCATTGTCTTGTTGACCGACGTTAAAATCCTCCTTACTCATCCAAATTTCTGCAGCCAGCTTGAATTTCTCCTCAGGACATGGGATTTTCTTTTCAATCACATTGTCAGACTGCAAATTTTACAAACGTTTTCATTCTGCTTCCCTTACAAAACTAAATGCTTTTAACAGCACCCAGTCACCTCTTGAATGCTTTGCTTCTTAAAAATTACTTCTGCCAGATACCCTAAATCATCTCTCTCAAGTTCAAAGTCCCACAAATTTCTAGGGCAGGGGAAAAATGCCACCAGTCTCATTGCTAAAATATAACGAGTTATCTTTGTTTCAGTTCCCAACAAGTTCCTAATTTCCATCTGAGACTACATCAGCCTGGACCTTATTGTCCATATTGTTAACAGCATTTTGGACAAAGCCATTCAACAAGTCTCTGGCAAGCTCCTAACTTTCCCACATTTTCCTTTATTCTCCTGAGCCCTCCAAACTGTTCCAAACTCTGCCTGTTATCCAGTTCCAAAGTTGTTTTCACATTTTGGGTTTTCAGCAATGCCCCACTCTACTGGTACGAATTTACTATAATAGTCCATTTTCATGCTGCTGATAAAGGTATACCCCAGACTGGATAATTTATACAGGAAAAAGCATTTAATGGACTTGCAGTTCCACATGGCTGGTGAGGCCTCACAATCATGGTGGAAGGCAAGGAGGTGCGAGTCACATCTTATATGGATGGCAGCTGGCAAAAAAGAGTTTGTGCAGGGGAACTCTTCTTTATAAAACCATTGGATCTCATGAGACTTATTTACTATCATGAGAACAGCACCGGAAAGACTTGCTCCCATGATTCAATTACCTCCCACCAGGTCCCTCCCACAATACATTGGGAATTCAAGATGAGATTTGGGTGGGAACACAGCCAAACCATATCAGGTGCTTTTGAAATATCCAATTTAGGCTGGGCACGGTAATCCCAACACTTTGGGAGGCTGAGTTGGGAAGATGACTTGAAGTCAACAGTTTCAGACCAGCCTGGCCAACATGGTGAAATCCCATCTCTACTAAAAATACAAAAATTAGCCCGGTGTGGTGGCGCACGCCTGTAGTCCCAGCTACTCAGGAAGCTGAGGCAGGAGAATTGCTTGAACTCAGGAGGTAGAGGTTACAGTGAGCCAGAATCGTACCACTGCACTCCAGCCTGGGTGACAGAGACTCCATCTCAATAAATAAATAAAATATCCAATTTAAATTATGCAATTAATCATCGATTTAATGTCATAACTTCAGGAAAAATTTCAATTTAACATGAAGTGATTTCTTAGGCTGCTCTGAAAAATGGCATCTCAGAAACATGGGCTTGCTCACGATTATTTTTCTTTTGGTGAACAGTTAAAAACAACAAAAGAAAAATGTTTATATATGCATCTTAGGTATACATACACAAAAAACCCCACAATGGTCCCTAAGTAGATAACGCAACTTCTGATTGAGTAAAATGAGTATGGAAATTTCCCCCAACATTTAGAAAAGCTGTGATTTAATGCTGAGGAAATGACATATCATCGTATCAAACATTCTTTTCTGATAAAGGAAGCAACCACAGAAAGCTTTTATTTATTCTAACTAACCAGTACTTTTGATTTACTGATGCAAACAAAAAATCCCAATTACTCTCCCCAAACTTTTATTTTTGTTTGAGTCAGGGCCTCACTCTGTCACCCAGGCTGGAGTGCAGTGCCGTGATCTTGACTCACTGCAACCTCTGCCTCCCAGGTTCAAGCTATTCTCTTGCCTCAGCCTCCCAAATAGCTGGGATAACAGGCATGTGCCACCATGCCTCTCTAATTTTTGTATTTTTAGTAGACCTGAGGTTTCACCATGTTGCTGAGGCTGGTCATGAACCCAAACTACTTTCAAAATGAACATATCAAAGTTGATTTTCACTAGAATGAAGTTATTTCTTCACATTAGTAAAGCAAAAAGCAAGACCCAGGTTTCATATACAGTACACTTCATATTTTCCTCTTTTGCTAGCACTAAGCAGGCTTCATCTGAATTTTCCATTTCATGAGTAACATTCTCGCTGTCTGCAGAGCCAATTATTTTTCCAGGATCAAGCTCTCTTGGTTTGTCTGCAGCATCTCTTTCCATTTTCAATTTTAGGTCATCAGATTGTCAGATATTCTTGTATCAACTTTTTCTTTACCAGCTTTTTGAGAATTAAGAAATGCTTCAAGTAACTCTGGACAAGCTAAACTTCTTCAGGTTCCCAAGTACTGTCAGCATCTATGAATCCCTTTCACGGCAGGAAATGCTCTACCTCCCCACTCACTGCACACTGATCCAGTACTTTCTCTGCTACACATTCTTCAGGCTTTACCTCAACTTTTTTATTCTTTGTTTTTCATTCTTTTTTTTTTTGAGACGGAGTTTCACTCTTGTTACCCAGGCTGGAGTGCAATGGCGCGACCTCGGCTCACCGCAACCTCCACCTCCTGGGTTCAGGCAATTCTCCTGCCTCAGCCTCCTGGGTAGCTGGGATTACAGGCACACACCACCATGCCCAGCTATGTTTTTCATTCTTTGCTCACCACTTCACACTGCTGTGAGTGGAAGATTCTGCAGTGTCTCCAGCCCTGCATGCCTCAAACTCAAGCAGCATCTCTGGGGAAGATCACACTGTCCTTGGTGTGGAAACAGAGAAGGAGGGTTCAAAGTAGAGGCAGAAAGGCCACTTAGATACTGTTGTAAGCATCCAAGTGAAACAGGGTAACTGGAACCAACCCGGAAAGCCTAAAGTAACAAGACAATGGGGCAGATATGGAAGATATTAAGAAGTAGACTTGCTTAAAAACTGGTTTTGGAGGGAGAGGGAGAATTTAATGATTTCCATATTTCAATTTGAGACAATAATAAAGAGTGAGATAGAAAACTAGGAAGAACAAGAGTGGGCAGAGGACAGAGAGGGATGAGTTCAGGTTTGGTTGTTTTGACAGAGGTGCTTTAGGAGGTCGTTTCAAATGTGGGTTGAAAATATATATGGGGATCCCAGAGCCCACATGGTAAATTGTTTTGTTTTTGAGACCCAGTCTTGCTCTGTCACCCAGGCTGGAGTGCAGTGGTGTGGGATCTTGGCTCACTGCAACCTCCACCTCCAAGGTTCAAATGATTCTCATGCCTCAGCCTCCCAGGTAGCTGGGATTACAGGCACACACCATCATGCCCAGCTAATCTTTTAATTTTCAGTAGATACGGGGTTTTGCCATGTTGGTCAGGCTGGTCTCAGGCTTTAGGTGATTCGCCCACCTCTGCCTCCCAATGCGTAACAGCATTACATGCGTGAGCCACCATGCCTGACCTTGATTTTTCTTTTTTTCCCCCAAGATGGAGTCTCACTCTGTGGCTCAGGCTGGAGTGCAGTGCCTTGATCTTGGCTCACTGCAAACTCTGCCTCCTGGGTTCAAATGATTCTCCTGCCTCAGCTTCCTGAGTAGCTGAGATTAGAGGCGCCCACCACCATGCCTGGCTAACTTTTTCATATTTTTAGTAGAGACGGGGTTTCACCATGCTGGTCAGGCTGGTCTCAAACTCCTGACCTTAGGTGATCCACCTGCCTCGGCCTCTCAAAGTGCTAGGATTACAGGCATGAGCCACCGTACCCAGCCCTTGATTGCTTTTTAAAAGTTTTATTGGCCGGGCGCAGTGGCTCACGCCTATAATCCCAGCACTTTGGGAGGCCGAGGCACGTGGATCACGAGGTCAAAGATGGAGACTATCCTGGTCAACATGGTGAAACCCCGTCTCTACTAAAACTACAAAAAATTAGCTGGGCATGGTGGCACGTGCCTGTAATCCCAGCTACTCAGGAGGCTGAGGCAGGAGAATTGCCTGAACCCAGGAGGCGGAGGTTGCGGTGAGCTGAGATTGCGCCATTGCACTCCAGCCTGGGTAACAAGAGCGAAACTCTGTCTCAAAAAAAAAAAAAAAAAGTTTTATTATTTGGTTTTATCTCATTTATATATGATGAAAATGAAGCTTAGAAGAGTTTCAGTGATTTACTGGAGGACTTAAAATGTTAGAAAAATCTTTTATTATTAAGAGAATTTAAAAGAAGACACTGATAGAAAATGAAAAGAAATTATGAACCTTTTCAAAACCTTTCAATTTAATGTTCTAATTCTTCATTTCCTTGATACAACTCTGTAGTATGGTTACAATTTTTCCTTTTAATGAATAGGAGGAAAAATCACAGTAGTGGAGACTATCCTGAGGAATACTTTTGAGATTAGTGGACAGTGTTCAATGAATAAGTCAGGTATACCTAAAGAAACACTGAATACATATGTACATATCACAGTCAATACCTCATACCATGAACAGTTACTCAAAATAGTTTTCTCTTTCTTATTTGGCCATACTACAATGATCTACTTAAAATACAAATGTCACAACTTCAGTGATTCTTCACAATTAATGCACTGTTCCATAGACTACATTCTACCCATTATACATTGCATATACATGTTTAATAGTCACTATAAAGAAATAAGGGACAGGCGTGGTGGCTCATGCCTGTAATCCCAGAACTTTGGGATACTGAGGCAGGGGAATCACTTGAGCCAGGAATTTTGAGACCAGCCTGGGCAACAGACTGAGATCTTTTCACTACAAAAAATGGGGGGAAAAATTAGCAGGGTGCAGTTGTACATGCCTTTAGTCCCAGCTATTTAAGAGGTTGAGGTGGGAGGACTGTGTTGGGCCCAGAAGGCTGAGGCTGCAATGAGCCAAGATCATGCCACTGCACACCAGGCTAAGCCCTTGTCTTCAAAAAAATAAATAAATAAAAATAAAAAAAAATAATGTGTTGAACAAACACCAAGTGCAAAGTATACTAATACAGTGGATAAATGCTACTCCAGCTCTGATCCACTGACTGCCAGGATCAATATAACACTACAGATGGAACTCAAGAATCTGTCATAACATGCTATCCAGTTGACTATTCTGAATATGAAAGTTTTATTATTATTATTATTACTATTATTTTGAGATGTAGTTTCACTCTTGTTGCCCAGGCTGGAGTGCAATGGTGCGATCTCTGCTCACCGCAACCTCCGCCTCTGGTGTTCAAACGATTCTCTCGCCTCAGCCTCCCAAGTAGCTGAGATTACAGGCATGCAGCACTACGTCCAGCTACTTTTGTATTTTTAGTAGAGACGAGTTTTCTCCATGTTGGTCAGCATAGTATCAAACGTCTGACGTCAGATGATTTGCCCACCTTGGCCTCCCAAAATGCTGGGATTACAGGCATGAGCCACCACATCTGGCCAAATGTGAAAGTTTCAGAAATACTATTCCAGAGGGTAAAAATAATGAGAGGACCTAATTTCTTCTCTCTTAGGGATCTTACCCACCAAAAGGTATTGCAAGCATCAGTTGTGTGGCTGGAATTCTTAAACCCTCTCAAAGCATGCTGTGTGAATAAAAGGGACAGTGTTCAGATTTCTGACTCTAACAGACCATCTAGCCATGGAAGCCCACAGCCCTTTTAAAAGAGGTACTTTCAATGTTGTGAGTTCAGTATATTTAACTTATGTGCTAGTATGTAAATGTCCTTTAAACAAAAATGAAGTTTTTAATCTCTAGCAGAACTGGAGTCACACCTAAATTATAGCATTTAGACAAGGACTTCATTTCAAGTTGACATGACAGAATTTTAAGTTTACAAAACAAATTATTATATAGCATACATTCACTTTACCTATTCAAAAAAGCTAAATTTAAGAAATTGAAAAGTTGAAAAATGAGAGGTAGTAGTACCCACTGAGTGATGTTCTGGCATTCTATTAAATATTCTATATTAGAAGATTATAGGAAAAAGGGAACTGAATTCTAAGAGAACAAATGTAGAGAAGGCAACTCTATGGTCTTGGGAAAAGACAAAAACAGAAGGAAAAATACATCTGAAGTGTATTTTAAAAATTGTTAGACATGCATCACTAACAATAAACAAAAGGGAATTACCTGTGGTGGCATCAAAAGAGTAGGGAGGCCGAGGCAGGTGGATCATGAGGTCAGGAGTTCACCAGCCTGGCCAAGATGATGAAACCCCGTCTCTACTAAAAATACAAAAATTAGCCAGGCGTGGTGGGGGGCACCTGTAATTCCAGCTACTGGGGAGGCTGAGGCAGAGAACTGCTTGTAGTGAACTGAGATCAATCCATAAACTATGGAAGGTAGCAGTATCCTTTACTGCAGTGGTTTTCAAATTTGACATGCACCAAAATTTCCTGGAGAGCTTGTTACAGCACAGAAAACGAGTCTGCATCCCCAACGTTTTTGATTCAGTATGTCTGGGTTGGGGCTCGAGAATCTGCATTTCTAACAAATTCCCAGGTGACGCTGATGCTTCTGGTCTGGAGCACATACTTTGAGAACCACTGCTCTAATAGAGTCAGTAGTCACAAGGCCAAAACTAAGGGAAAATAGTACCTCCCTGTGTAGGTTTTCAGGACACATTAGTTACAAGTTTTATCACCTGCTCAACCAACCAGGTTATATATCAATCCTCAAGGGCTTTAACTGACAAAATTAGGAGCTGGAGGACATTTCTTTCCAAGGATGAACCCAACACCTAAAAAAAGTTTTGAAAAAGTCAGTTATTTGCCTATTTAAGGATGGTTTTAGAATCTACTGTTACGGGAATGGATCTGCTTAGCTTATTTTTTTTTTTTTTTTTTTTTTTTTTTGTTTTGTTTTTTTTTTAGATGGAGTCTTGCATCGTTGCCTGGGCTGGAGTGCAATGGTGTGATCTCGACTCACTGCAACCTCTGCCTCCTGGGTTCAAGCAATTCTCCTGCCTCAGCCTTCTGAGTAGCTGCGATTACAGGATCCCCCCACCACATTCGGTTTGTATTTTTAGTAGAGATGGCGTTTCACTATGTTGGCCAGGCTGGTCTTGAACTCCTGACCTCATGAATCTACCCTCCTTGGCCTTCGAAAGTGCTGGGATTACAGGCGCCCACCATGTCTGGCTAATTTTTGTATTTTTAGTAGAGGCGGGGTTTCACCATGTTGGCCGGGCTAGTCTTGAACTCCTGGCCTCGTGATCCACCTGCCTTGGCCTCCCAAAGTGTTGGGATTGCAGGCGTGAGCCACCGTGCCTGGGCTATTTGAGTTTTAATGCCAATATCCTTGGACTAACTTGAAAAGGAATAATATAGATTTGAAAGTTCTGCCTGTAGTACAATTCAAAATAAGAGTCTCTAAATTTTTTTATTTCTTATGTTAAAATAAAAATTAATCTCATTTCAGCTGTTTTTTCACCCAATTACGAAAAAAACAAAATAGTCATAAAAAAGATTTAGCAAAAGTATTATTTGTAGATATTAGCCACTTATTAAAAACATATTTCTATTAAGATTGTTCTTACATTCTTAGATTTAGAAACACCTGATATCTGGACCCAGCTGAGTTTTTATTTTACAGATCAAAATATGGATAAAAGGACATCACAGTAATTAATGAAGCCGTTCTAATTTAGCTTGAAGAGATTTAAAATTCCCAGTGATGGCTTGTACTGCTACCGAGGAGCTCATAGACTGGAGCTCAACCAGGTAACCACAAACAGCATCCAGGCAGAGATTTGTAAATCTTCTCCTATAAAGAAAAAGACATATGATTAATTGTACATTTATAAACATTTCCTCATACAGGACTTCGTCCTCATCAACTTCTGGCAAGTTTAATTCTCACAGAAGTGGAAGGACCATGTGATTAAGTAAATAAGAAATAAAGAAGAAAACTTAGAAGGTAGGTGGGTTCCATTTGAAGATTTTTACAATGAGAAGAAAGCAGTAAGAGATGATTCCTGCTAGTATTCTTTTTCAAAGAATATCCCTTAAACAGCCAATAATATCATAAAGACATAATCGAAATGTCTTGGTCCTAGGTCATTAACCTAAAGCAGAAGAAATGAATAAATTATTTATGTTCAGTTGTAGAAAAGATTTAGGACAAGGGTTGAAAATGGAAAAAAACTCCTATTTTTCATACATGCTGATCAATATCATTCAAATAGTTACTGCTAATATATACAAGAGATTAAATTTCCTTTACTTCTTTGCAGTTCCCATGTCTTTCCATTTTCTCTTCAAATTTTTTACCCAGGTATTTATTAGAAGCATTTAGAAGCCTTTGCTAGTCCAATATTTAATTTCTAAGTACCTTTCACAATTTAAAACTTGGCTGGGATTCTCAACATATCTTGTCAATAATACATGTATACAATCCAAAAGGTGTAGGGGCTTCTTCATTCTGTTCCAGAATGGATCCTGTAAGTAAATATACACATAATGAAATGTGAGGCAAATTGTGTCAATTGATTTTTTAAAATCATTTATGCTAAAGTAGTCATCAGGTCCATGCAAAACTTACTGCTATTAAAAAGCATTTAATATTACATGGCTGCTAAATTATATATCTGATTATGGTTAATATTTCAAACATTAAAAACTTACTAATTAGCAGCATTGTGATATTACTTAGGAAGAATATTTAATATATCAATCTAGTTTGCAGAGTATATAAATGTCCTGCTTAGGAATCTGAGTTAAGAGGAAAATCTTTATATGAATTGTGACACCACTTTTACTTTGAACCTATGCAGATTTAGTCTGACATCATGAAGAGACTAAATTAGCAGTCACAGAAACTTAATTCTAGTTCTGACTTCTTGTCTTTTTGCAATAGAAGATGGAGATACTATAGGTACTTACTCATTTCCATCACAGGCTAATGTTGTAAAGCACTGTATGATGCTACTATAAAAGACACAATCTACTTTGACAAGTTTTTATTCAGATCTTTTATTCTTAGCATAAAAATTACAAAACATATAGTCTGATAAGGCTTAGCACAGTGAGAAGGATCTTTAAGCACTGATATTTTAGATGAGGTTACAATAAATACAATGTAATTTTGTTCTTTTAAAGTAAATGATGATTCTTAATGTAATTAGTTTAGCCCACACCTTGGTTTAGCCTATTCCACCAAAAGTAAAGCAATATAATTATGTTAAATATTCAAAAATAGTATTTCATTTTTATCATGATATACAGGAAAGCAACTCTCATTTT
>NW_016107520.1:636587-637564 GCF_001604975.1 Cebus imitator | reverse complement strand
GTGATCCACCCGCCTCGGCCTCCCAAAGTGCTGGGATTACAGGCTTGAGCCACCGCGCCCGGCTTTCATTTTCAGTTTTAAAAGTCTAAAGCATAACTTCCAAGACTCAACCAAGTGTAATTAGACTGAATGATAAGATACAAGCATGCAATCAAAATATCCCACTCTATATCTACAAAGTTACTTTAATTAAAGAAAATAATTTTAAGTTATTTAATATTTTCCTTACCCGTGATTTAAACAACTGATCATAAACTTCTAGTAGTCTAGGTAATGGTACTCCAATTTCATTCATTGTCTGTATTACGAAGCCCACATCCCAGTTCAAAGTACAAACCTGCTGTTCTAAGAACTGTACAATAAAATCTGAGAAGAAAAAAATAACAGAAATTTGGATTGTTAGCTCTTGATACTAAAAGGTAGATCTTATTCATAATTGAGTAGTTTCTAGGGGGATATCTTCTGAAATCCAATTGCAGTTTTTGGGGGCAGCGTTTTTTTTTTTTTTTGAGATACAGTTTCGCTATTGATGACCATGCTGCTATTCATAGGAACCACTACAGTGCACTATAGCCTTGAACTCCTGAGCTCAAACAATCCTCCCACGTCAACCTCCCAAGTAAGCTGGGGCTATAAGTGTGCACCATCACTCTCACCTTCAAAACTTTTTTTTTTTTTTTAAATAAAAGTAAGACATATGCCAGAACAGGCAATTCTAAAGTAGATTAGTGGCTTCCTAGGGCTGGAGGGTGTGAAGGAATAGGAAGTGACAACTAATGAGTACGGTTTCTTTTTGGGATAACGAAAAATGTCCTAAAATTGAATTGTGGTCATGGCTGCACAATTCTGTGAGAATGCTAAAACCATTAAATTATATACTTTAAAGAAGAAAAAGGCCGGGCGCGGTGGCTCAAGCCTGTAATCCCAGCACTTTGGGAGGCCGAGGCGGGTGGATCACGAGGTCAAGAGATCGAGAC
>NW_016107520.1:629376-636422 GCF_001604975.1 Cebus imitator | reverse complement strand
AAAAAAAAAAAAAAAAAAAAAAAAAACTACAATATTTTAGAGAACCCAGAAAGATACAAGAAGAAAAGGTTCACAATCCCACTATATAAGATGACTCATTGATAACATTTTTTTTAGCATTGGTATTTAAAAAAATTATGTTTCCTCAATTTAACAGCTTTTCATAAAAGGGCAACTGCATCCTGATTTCAGAAATATTAAATGTGTTTTTAAATGCCCCACCCCCAGATTTATTTATTTTGACAATTCTAATTGTGGCCTCATTCTTACTTTTTATTGTGTCTTACTATAAACAGTAACAACCAAATTTATAGTTATGGCCAGGCGTGGTGACTTGCACCTGTAATCCCAGCACTTTGGGAGGCCTAAGGTGGGCAGATCACCTGAGGTCTGGAGTTTGAGACCAGCCTGATCAACATGGTGAAACCGTCTCTACTAAAGGTAGAAAAAAAATTAGCTGGGAGTGGCTAATTCAAGACCAGCTTGTGCAATATCATGAGATTCCCTCTCTATCAAAAGAAATATATATATATGCATGTATGTGTAAAACCTACCAATCCTCCTGCCTTAGCCTGATTAGCTAGGACTACAGGCACGTGCTACCATGCCTAGCTAATCTTAATTATTTTAGAGATGGGGTTTTGCCATGCCCAGGCTTGTCTTAAACTCTTGGCTTGAAGCAATCTTCTTACCTTTGCCTCTCAACTTAACTCAAAAACTCAGAAAAGTGTTGAGATTACAGGTGTGAGCTACCATGCAAAGCCCACATGATTATTTCTAAATTAAAATAGAAATTCCGCAAAAGAACTATGTACAATACAGTGTTATTTATTTATTGAAATGAAGTCTCACTCTGTCACTGAGTTTGGAGTGTAGTGGTGCAATCTTAGTTCACTGCAACTTTCACCTCCCAGGCTCAAGTGATCCTCCCATCCTAGCCTCTCAAGTAGCTGGACCACAGGCGCATGCCACCACACCTGGCTAATTTTCATATTTTTTTGTAGAGACAGGGTTTTGCCATGTTGCCTAGGCTGGTCTCGAACTCCTGAGCTCAAGCAATTCACCTGCCTTGGCTTTCCAAGGTGCTGGGATTATACCTGTGAGCCACTGGGACTGGACACAATGCAGTGTTTTTTATAACTATTAAAAAGTATCAGTTTCACATACTTATAAACATTTATATAAAGTATATATTTGCTCTTTTACTTCTCTTTATTTTTAACATCAATAAAATGGTATGGAAAGGGAACTACTTCAATACTATACCTACAAGAAGTAAGAGTATGAATATAATAGTTTTATTTCTGACTATGTACAGAGGGCAAAGATCCTAAATCAGAGATAGTCTGTAAACAAGTTTGAATGCTCACTAAAAAAAAAAAAAAAAAAAATTAGGGCATGGTGGCAAACGTTTGTAATCCCAGCACCTTGGGAGCCCAAGGTGGGTGGATCACCTGAGGCCAGGAGTTTGAGGCCACCCTGGACAACATGGGGAAATCCCATCTCTACTAAAAAAACAAATAAATAAAAATTAGCTGGGAGTGGTGTTGCATGCCTGTAATCCCAGTCACTTGGGAGGCTAGGGCAGGAGAAATTGCTTGAGCCTGGGAGGTAGAGGCTGCAGTAAGCCAAGATTGCGCCACTCCACTCTAACCTGGGTAACAAAGCAAGCCTCTGTCTCAAAACAAAAAAAAAAGTTGTATGTAAGGATTTTCATGTTCCTCAATATTTTTAAATAACACAAAAGTACTTAATATTCTACTTCATGGATGTATTTATGTTGCTTCTATTGTTTTACCACTGAGGAAAACACTGTAGGTTGGCAAATAGCTCATAATAATTAGCTACCTATATAACAATTATAGCCACCGCATCTGGGATTCAAATAACTAAGTTTTAACATAATTATTTGCTATTTTAAAGAAAAAAAAGGCCCTCAATATTTAAAAAAAAAAATAGTTGAATCAATCACAGATTTCCTATGCACAAAAACATCAACCGTTTTTTTTTTCTCTTCAGAAACTTGTATAGGGTTACCAACAATATAATCATAGTTTGTCAGTCAGCACAATCCCAAGATAGATATATAAACCTAGAAAGTTAGTCACAAAAAGTTTCACACTCAACTCTTCATTAACAAATTTTGCCATTCTTTGAAAGTCTTTTTGGAGAGGGAGAATTAAACTGCTGAATTAAATAGCAACAAAGAAACTCTATTTTACTCGAAAGATCATTATTTGTCCATGCCAATGGAGAAAACCATCAAAACAGAAAATACGTGACTGCACCTAAGATCACAGCTTACCTAAAGGAAAGAAGCGTGGTGTGCCAGCATAAATTTTGCCAAGGAGGACAATCTTGAGACTAAGAGCATGCATTCTATCTGAGGAGCTCAATGTCACACTGTCATTCAATTCTGTAAGAAAAAGACATGTCATTTGAAGCCAAATTATTTTTAATGTGAAATGTTTACATTGGCTATTTAATTCTGTTTCAAGGTTCAAAATACTTTAGAACAGATAGTCACATTAATATGATTAGCAAATTTGGTGTTTCTGTTAGTGTCTGAGATACTCTCATGTCTTAACATGTTACTGGTTATTAGATTATGACGAGAGTATCTCAGTATCCCTTAGAAGGCAACACAAATAATACAAATTAAACAACCTTTTCACTGAGTATTCTCCCAAATATTCACTTGGGTCATTCTCTGTATGATCATCCTCCACCATACCCAGGTACCTTCCGCTTACTCTCTTCTTAGGTATACACAATTGTCATGAGCCACTAGCAGCTTGCATTGTATTAGCTACTAGCAGCTTGCATTCCTCTACCAAGTCACTCCATAACATATGCTGACATACTTATAACTGAACACTTACCTTTCTCTATGATATCTTGCCATAGTGTCTGCACCAATATAGGGTCTGAATAACCGGCACAATGAATTATTGCAAGTTTACACTCTGCAAGTTTAAATGGGTCAGCAAATTCCCCATAAAGCTGTGAGAGAAAATCCCAAAATTAAACATCCAACTAGAGATGAGCATTCAGAGATTAATAGTGAAGCACTCCTTGAAAATTAAAAAAATCACCATAGATTTTATGTAAAGTTTCTAAAACATGATATAAAGATGTGATAATCTATGTAGCTGGTTATAACTCCATATTTAAAAAGGTAAGGGTATGGGACAGGCACAGTGGCTCACACCTGTAATCCTAGCACTTTGGGAGGCTGAGGCAGGCGGATCATGAGGTCAGGAGATTGAGACCATCCTGGCCAACACGGTGAAACCGTGTGTCTACTAAAATGCAAAAAGAAATTAGCTGGTCGTGGTGGTGCACGCCTGTAGTCCCAGCTACTTCATGAGGCGGAGGCAAGAGAATTGCTTGAACTTGGCAGGCAGAGGTTGCAGTGAGTCAAGATTGCACCACTGCACTCCAGCCTGGTGACAGAGCAAGACTCCATCTCAAAAAAAAAAAAAAAAAAAAAAAAAAAAAAAAAAAAAAAAAAAAAAAAAAAAAAAAAAAAAAAAAAAAAAAAAAAAAAAAAAAAAAAAAAAAAGATAAAAAGGAAAAAAAAGGTAAGAATATTGTAAATACAGTCAAACAGATTTTAGCATGTATAGCTTTTTTCTTGCTGGGAAGAAGATTTTGCATTGACATTCTATATTTATTTATTTAAAAAGTTTAAAAGCTTTTTCAAATTTCTGTGGGTACACAGTAGGTATACTTATTTATGGGGTACATGAGATGTTTTGATACAGTCATGCAATGAGAAATATGCATGTCATGGAGAATGGGGTATCTATCCCTTAAGCACATATCCTTTGAGTTACAAATAATCCAATTACATTCTTTGTTTTAAAATATACAGTTATTATTGACTGTAGTCACCCTACTGTGCTATCGCATAGGTCTTAATTCATTCTTTCTATTTTGTTTTTGTGCCCATTAACTATCGCCACCTTCCCCACAAATCCCCTGCAATTGCATTTTAGGATTAGTGTTGTATAAACAATGGGTTGAAGAATCATAGGAATACTGACAAATCTCAGAGGGTTTCATGGTACCTGGAACGATGTCCAAGAATAAATGAAGAGGAAGGAACTGCACAAAAAATTACAGAGCAAGAGAGAGGCTTAGAGAGTTACGCAAAGATAAGTTCATTTTTCCAAGGCAAGAACTGAGACCACAAATAAACTGGTTTTTTTTTTTTTTTTTGAGACGGGGTCTCACTCTGTTACTCAGGCTGGAATGCAATAGCACCATCTAGGCTCACCACAACCTGGGCCTCCTGGGCTCAAGCAATCCTCCCACCTCAGCCTCTGTAGCTGGAACTACAAGTGCACACCACCACACTTGGCTAATTTTTTTTTGTTGTTTTTTTTAGATGGAATCTCACTCTGTTGCCTAGGTTCCTGGAATGCAGTGGCATGATCTCAGCTCACTGCAACCTCCACGTCCTGGGTTCAAGCAATTCTCCTGTCTCAGCCGCCTAAGTAGCTGGGATTACAGGTGCGTGCCACCACGCCCAGCTAATTTTTGCATTTTTAGTAGAAACAGGGTTTTCCCATGTTGACCAGGCTGGTCTCAAACTCCTTATCTCAAGTGATCTGACCTCCTCAGCCTCCCAAAGTGCTGGATTACAGGTGTGAGCCACAGTGCCTGGCCTTTTTTGGTATTTTTGGTAGAAATGAGGTTTCTCCATGTTGCCCAGGCTGGAAATAAAGTGGTTTTAACATAGCTCCCATGTGAGGCTGATAGGTTCTTTGTAGCTACAGACCTGGAAAGAGTAGCTTAGCCTTTTCTAGGAGTTAGATGAAGGAGTGGTGATCCTGTCAGCCCAGTGACAAGCTGCCAAAGATGCCTTATCTTATTTGTGGAGATAAGATAATTTTCCCCATGAAACGAAAAGCAAAATGCAAAACAAAAATTTCTCAATGTTAGGTGACTACTATAAAAACTTCACTTGCTTTTTTTATTACCTTAGTTATGTCCATCAGCTCAGAATCCAACTGAGAAATTGCATCCTGTACAGAAGAATGATGGGAATACTGCCTTTGTAGTGTCTCTTGTATCTGAAGTTGGATCCTAGCAACCTAATTTGGGCAGAAAAAAGGATGTCTTAATTTCTTTATGATAAATCAACATACATTTGAAGACTTCTATCATAATAGACTAACATCATCATAACAGAAGTCAACTAAACATAACAGATTTCACACAAAGTGTACTGTGGCAGAGCCCTTGCTGCCAACCAGTATTCATACCTTCCATGACTGTAGCCAAATGGCTAGGCTATATAGCTCAGTCTCCTTTGCAAGGGAGGTGTGGTCATACAATGAAGTTCTCGTCAAAGAAATGTGAGTAGAAATAAAGTGTGTCATGTCAGGGCTGTGGCTTTTTTTTTTTTTTTTTTTACAGAGACTCACTCTGTTGCCCAGTCGGGAATGCAATGGTGTGATCTCCGCTCACTGCAACCTCCGCCTCCTGGGTTCAAGCGATTCTCCTGCCTCAGCCTCTCGAGTAGCTGAGACTACAGGTGCATGCCACCATGCCTGGCTGATTTTTTTAATTATTGGTAAAGATGCGGTTTCACCGTGTTTGCCAGGATGGTCTCGATCTCCTGACCTGGTGATCCGCCTACCTCAGCCTCCCAAAGTGCTGGGATTACAGGCATGAGCCACCTCGCTCGGCTAGCGCTGTGGTTTTTAAGAGAGTGATTGTGTTCTTTCCCTTCCTCCCTCTGCTGAAGATAAAGCAAAGGCCCTAAGGAATGGTATTGCCAGACAATAGAACTTGGGTTGCTAAATCAAACACATGAAGGAAGGTCAGCTGCCAATCAGGAAGACTCACTCTGGATTTCTGTGAAGAAGAAACAAACTTTTGGCTGGGCGTGGTGGCTCAAGCCTGTAATTGCAGCACTTTGGGAGGCTGAGGAGGGCGGATCACCTGAGGTTGAGACTAGCCTGACCAACATGGAGAAACCCGTCTCTACTAAAAACAGAAAAAATTATCCGGGCATGGTGGTGCATGCCTGTAATCCCAGCTACTTGGGAGGCTGAGGCAGGAGAATTGCTTGAACTGGGGAGGCAGAGGTTGCAGTGAGCTGAGATCACGCCTTTGCATTCCAGCCTAGGAAACAAGTGGAAAAAAAAAAAGAAACAAACTTTTGTATTTAGACCATGGTATGTTTTTTACTCTCTTAGTTAAGGCATTTTAGCCTACTCCACTTCATACATCTACTTATTTGCTTCCAGAATAAATGGTGAACGTGATGTAATCCACTTGCTGTTGAAACAGTTGAGAAAAACCTTTATTTATTATTATTATTTGAGACTTTTTGACTTCTATAGACCTATTACTTACCAAGGGAAGAATGAAAAGTGGAATAACTATGTGGCTAGTACTCAATGTGGACACAGCTTAAGATCTTTAGCACTTACTTCCATTTTTTCTTCCAATTCATGAAGGAATTCACCATCGGCAGCTATTGATGAAATGGCAGTGGAACTTTTGGCACTAAGAATAGCTCGAGCAATGTACTCCAGTCGCTGCTGAAGTGAAATTTCTGTGCTATAAGGGAAAACCCTTATTTTTAGTCATACAATTTCTTAAGGATAGAAGATACAAATACAATTAGTATGTAGTTTTTTATATCAAATGCACATAAAAGGCCATTTGAAACTTGAAAAAAACATTAGATTTTAAAAAAAGCATTGATTTTAGATTTCTAATAAGAGAGATTCACAATTTTAGACAACACATAAAGAACTATGTTTATATCTAAAAAGTAAATCCTATTTTAAAAATTAGGTATATAGGCCGGGCACGGTGGCTCAAGCCTGTAATCCCAGCACTTTGGGAGGCCGAGGTGGGTGGATCACGAGGCCAAGAGATCAAGACCATCCTGGTCAACATGGTGAAACCCCGTCTTTACTAAAAATGCAAAACATTAGCTGGGCATGGTGGCGCGTGCCTGTAATCCCAGCTACTCAGGAGGCTGAGGCAGGAGAATTGCCTGAACCTAGGAGGCGGAGGTT
>NW_016107520.1:627183-629171 GCF_001604975.1 Cebus imitator | reverse complement strand
TAGAGACGGGGTTTCACCATGTTGGTCAGGCTCATCTCGAACTCCTGACCTTGTGATCTGCCTGCCTTGGCCTCCCAAAGTACTCGGATTACAGGCGTGAGCCACTGTGCCCGGCCAGGTCAGTAAGTTAAAACTTAGATTCTTCTAAAATTAAGGAAAACTGAATATAACTACATATAGCTCAGTTTTCAATCATTATTCACAATAAGAGTATTATGCCATACCTATGCATGTCAGCCAGTTTGGACAGTACACGAGCAGCATTACTGAAACTTCTGTTCTTCTCATAATACCGCCAGAGTAAATCCATATAGCGAACTCTGTTTTGATCAACTTTGGCCATTCGGACTAGATGTGGCTCCAGAAATGGAGAAGCAACCTAGAAATTACATAGTTATTCAGAAAAATTTTCTAACCACCTACAAAAAATGTTCCTGATAAGGAAAAATATAGTAATTTTTTTTTTTTTCTTTTTTTGAGATGGAGTTTCACTCTTGTTACCCAGGCTGGAGTGCAATGGCGTGATCTCAGCTCACCGCAACCTCCGCCACCTGGGTTCAGGCGATTCTCCTGCCTCAGCCTCCTGAGCAGCTGGGATTACAGGCACGTGCCACCATGCCCAGCTGATTTTTTGTATTTTTAGTAGAGACGGGGTTTCACCATGTTGACCAGGATGGTCTTGATCTCCTGACCTCGTGATCCACCCGCCTCGGCCTCCCAAAGTGCTGGGATTACAGGCGTGAGCCACCGCGCCCAGCTAAATATAGTAATTTTTAAGTCAACTACAACTGTGCCTTGTTTCATAAAAACAAGCAAAATTATAATCCAACATTAACAGATAAAAGAGAGGGCAAATTATCCTATTACAAACAATTTTTGTTTTACCACAGTTAGCATACGAGTTTCTACAGCAATTCTACAAAAATCAGCTGGGTGTGGTGGTGTGGGCCTACAGTTCTAGTTACTCAGGAGGCTAAAGTGGGAGAATCACCTGAATCTAGGGAGGTCAAGGCTACGGTGAGCCATTATCGTGCCATTGCACTGCACGCTAGCCTAAGTAACAGAGTGAGATCTTGTCTCAAAAACAAAAAAAGGAAATTTACTATAAAATTACAAAGTCTTAACCTTAGAGAACACAGCTATTGATTCCTAGACACTGAGCTCGAAAGCATTCTTGAAATTATTAAATGCTGTGTATTCATTAAATAGATTGTGGAACACCGAGACTTAGAGTAGTAAAAAGGGCATATTTGAAGTCACATAGAGGCTTAACAGCAGAGTTAAGATGGGCTTCAGGACTCATAAATCCAGTGATTTCTACTCCGCAATATAAACTATCCCAATCAGCTTTGAAATAACAAGAAAATTGGAGCAGTAGCCTACTTTGCTCCTTAGGAAAAGATACGGCATTACTCAGCTTTATGCTAACATCTGATAGTAGGCATGAAATGAGAAAAAGAATTTTTTACATCTATGTATGTGCTCAAATCATTGAGTTATGCTCCTTAAGAATAATTAACACAACTGCAATAAAAAAAAGATTTACCTGTAGCAGCTTATCTGCAAGGTCAGCTTGTATTAGCCAATTATAAAGGGCAATACTAAATAGCTCGTCTTTGGATCGCTGTGACAATTTAAGCATTTGTTCAAACTAAAATAAAGAAAATAGTAAAAATTAGCAGTTAAAGTCTCTCTTTCTGGGCATCACAACCCTTCAGCCCTAAAAACCCTCGTAAGAAATCAAGAATCCTTACATGATAACTTCTAAGAACTACTACCTTTCCCAAGATGACTGTGCCATCATTACCATGCAGAACTTCTAAACAGTGTATTCTCAGAATGAAAATATACTATGTCCCTTACATGATGTCCTGCTTCTTCATTACTCAGCATATTTGGGTCAGATGACAACACTGGAGGACCAGGTTTTTTGGGTACACTGGGAGACTGAGGAGCAGCCTTACTTTGATTTACCAGTTCTTGAAGGG
>NW_016107520.1:620105-627173 GCF_001604975.1 Cebus imitator | reverse complement strand
ATAACTGTTTAATCTGAAAGAGAATGGAAAAGGAGCAATTACATTATTTAACTAGAAGCAAATGATGGCAAATCTGGTGACTCATGCCTGTAATGCCAGCACTAGGGAGGTCAAGGCAGGATGGCCTGAGGCCAGGAGTTGGAGACTAGCCAGGGCAACACAGTGAGACCGCCGTCTCTACAAAAAAATACAAAAAATTGGCTGGGTGCAGTGGCTCACACCTGTAATCCCAGCACTCTGGGAGGTGAAGGCAGGCGGATTGCCAGAGGTCAGAAGTACAAGACCAGCGTGGCCAACATGGTGAAACCTCATCTCTACTAAAAACACAAAAATTAGCTGGGTGTGGTAGTACGCATCTGTAGTCCCAGCTGATCAGAAGACTGAGGCAGGAGAATTGCTTGAACCTGGGAGGCAGAGATTGAGGTGAGCCACTGCTCTAGCCTGGGCGACAGCAAGCCCCTGTCTCAAACGACAAAACAAACAAAAATTAGCCAGGCATGGTGGTATGCACCTGTAATCTCAGCTACTTGGGAGGCTGAGGCTTGAGCCCAGGAATTCAAGGCTGCCAAGTGAGCTATTATCATGCCACTGCACTCCAGCCCAGGCAAAAGAATGAGGCCCTGTCTCAAAAACAAAAAATCCCAAAAACAAAACAAACAAGAACAAAAGAAAGAAAGCTATTGATTTATCTTACCTAATTAAAGTATACACAAGAATTACAAGATTATTTTGGAGAATATATGTACATATTTGGCATTTAAAATAATACAGACCATATACTTCTTCAGTAAGTTTGAGAAGTATTTGGCTAAACATAAAAGGGTAAAGTCATTAAATATGGTAATAAAAAAATGCTTTCCCCAGGTGTGGTGGCTGACACTTGTAATCCCAGCACTTTGGAGACTGAGGAGAAAAGATTGCTTGAGCCCAGGAGTTAAAGCCCGGCCTGGGCAATGTAGTGAGGCCTCTTGTCTCACCAGAAATTAAAAAGATAAAAAAGTTAGCCGAGTGTGGTGACACGTGTCTGTAGGCCCAGCTACTCAGGAGGCTGACGTGGGAAGATCACTGAATCACTTGAGCCCAAAAGGTCAAGGCTGCAGTGATCTATGATGGTGCCACTGAACTCGAGCCCAGGAGACAGAATGAGCCTTTGTCTCAAAGACAAAAACAAAACAAAAAACCCTCCATATATGTATCCGTTTTAGAAGGGTTATATATTTCTTTTCTTTTCCAAAATAAAGTCTTGCTCTGATGCCCAGGCTGGAGTTCAGGGGTGCAATCTCAGCTCACTGCAAACTCTGCCTCCCAGGTAGAAGCGATTCTCCTGCCTCAGCCTCCCAAGTAGCTGGGATTACAGGTGTGTGCCATCACAGCTGGCTAATTTTTGTATTTTTAGTAGAGACAGGGTTTCACCATATTGGCCAGGCTGGTCTCAAGCTCCTGATTTCGTGATCCATCCACCTCAGCCTCCCAAAGTGCTGGGATTACAGGTGTGAGCCACCACACCCAGCTTATATTTCTTTTAATGACATACATTTCCTTTTTAACAGTCTCAACTAATTTGGGAATACTTAAAAATTATCCTTTAAGATGAAATCCTAGGCTGGGCACAGTGGCTCAGGCCTACAATCCCAGCACTTTGGGAGGCTGAGGCAGGCGGATCACCTGAGGTCAGGAGTTTGAGATCAGCCTGCCCAACATGGTGAAACCCTGTCTATACTAAAAATACAAAAATATTACCCAGACCTGGTGGTGCGTGCCTGTAATCCCAGCTACTAGGGAGACGGAGGCAGGAGAATCCCCTGAACCCAGGAGGTGGAGGTTGCAGTGAGCCAAGATTACACCACTACACTCCAGCCTAGACAAGAAGAGCAAAAACCCTATCTTACAAAAAAAAAAAAAAAAAATTAAAATGAAATACTAATCATCATCCAGAACCAAAAATTTGAGGAAAAAAATAGCTAGTTTTGTTTTCAATTAAGTAATCCCATTAAAAAAATTAATAAATCTCAGAAGAATCACAGAGGCATGTTAAAAAACATTCATAAGCATTTAAGAATTCTCATCAGAATAACATTTTACCTCTAGGCTCAGAATTATAACCTATGAGCAGGGCATGGTGGCTCACACCCGTAATCCCAGCACTTTGGCAGGCTGAGGCAGGTGGATCACTTGAGGTCAGGAGTTCGAAATGAGCCTGGCCAACATGGTGAAATCCTATCTCTACTAAAACTACAAAAATTAGCCAGCCATGGTGGTGTGCACCTGTAATCTCAGCTACTCGGGAGGCTGAAGCGGGAAAACTGCTTGAACCTAGGTGAAGGAGGTTGAAGTGAGATCGCACCACTGCACTCCAGCCAGGGTGACTCTCAAAAGAAAAAAGGAAAAAAGAATTATAACCTATAATCTTAACCTATTAGTATTATTAATATTCAGGCATTTGATAAAATAAGAAGTCACTTTTAAGTAAAAGCGAAAGGATCATTCAATTTTACAAGGACTACAATTGAAATATGATTTGCCTAATACTATCAATCAAACCTTTACACAATGAGGCTAGACGCGGTGGCTGATGCCTATAATCCTGGGACTTTGCAAGACTGAGGCAGGTGGATCACTTGAGGTTAGGAGTTCAAGATCAGCCTCACCAATGTGGGGAAACTCCATCTCTAGCAAAAATACAAAAATTAGCCAGGCGTGGTGGTACACGCCTGTAATCCCAGATACTCGGGAGAGGCGGCTGACGCAGGAGAATAGCTAGAATCTGGGTGGCAGACATTGCAGTGAGCCATGATCACACCACTACACTCTGGCATGGGTGACAGAGCAAGACTCCATCTCAAAAATAAAAAACAAAAAACTTTATGCAAAGAAAAGTCTGTATCCATGTAGATGACAATCTGATAAGGTAATGAAATGTACCTTTCTTGGAAGGCCTGAAGTCCAGCTATGTCTTCTTCTGGTTCTCCATGTTTATAGAAATGAAGTCCAAGACCTTGAGGATCTTTTTTCTCTGCAGCCGTAAGAGAAAGTTCCACCACACCCTCATAAAAACGCACTGATGGGAAAGAAAAGAATGAAGACCTCTGACTTACTACTAAGTTGGAAACATTTTTCCTTAGCTGGCACATAAAAATAATGATCAAGGTTATGTTTCTACTGTACAATAGCCACCCTGCTGACAAATATATTTCTATTAAGTCTTCAGAAGAAAAAAGTCATAACAGGCCTAAAAGGCACCTGTTAAATATATTTCTTCATTAGAAAAAAAAAAGATCATATTTCAAATAACAAAAAAGAAGAGTGTTAGTTCCCTACTAGGGGGAATAATCTTGGGATTCAAAATACCTGTGCAAACAGTTATAGCCTTTACATTATGTTAGATTTGATTTAAAGTAATTTTTTAAAGAGTAGGCAGATTATACCTTAGAACTTAATGAAAAATTTGAAATATCTGAAAAATAAATATAATCCAGAAAGCAATCTAAAACATACAGTGATTTAACTGGGCAAGAACTGAAACTTTAATGTTAAAAAATTATACATTTTGGCCAGGTGCAGTGGTGCACCCTATAATCCTAAGGAGGCCAAAGTGGATGGATCACCTGAGGTCAGGAATTCTAGATCAGCCTGGCCAACATGGTGAAACTACGTCTCTACTAAAAATATGAAAATTAGCTGGGTGTGGTGGCAAATCCCTGTAATCCCAGCTACCTGGGAGGCTGAGGCAAGAGAATTGCTGCAACCCAGGGAGGCAGAGGCTGCAGTGAGCTGAGAGCACACCACTGCATTCTAGCCTGGCTGACAAGAGTGAGGCTCCATCTCAAAAAACAAAACAAAAGTAAAAGCTACACATTTCAAGAGATAAAAGGAACATTATAGCTTCTGCAAGTCAGTGTAGTCATCAAATACTGCAACATCATTACAATGATACCACATTCCTACATCCTTTCATGTGGCCTCTGATGTTGAAAGAAGATTTGCATCTGGAAAGAGACTTCATTAGCTTGCTTCTTTCATAAACTATCACTTGGGTTGTGAGTTAAAGATATAATGAACATCTTATTTCTCACCTTGTCTATACTGAGCACAAACACTGGAAAGGTCCACTTGATTGCTGATTTTTTGATATTCTTTTAATGATTCCCTTAACATTCTTTCTTTTTCAGTCTTATTTTGAACTTGCCGAGAATGCTGGAGAAGCTCATTTGCCTAAAAGAGGAGACAGCAAGAACTTAAAAAGATATAAAATCAAGCAGACAGATGATGCTGTCAACTAAGTTTTAGTCTATGTCTAAATTTATATATTATTATTACCATTAAAAATGAAAACAAGTCTACAAACTTACTTCTTAATTTTAGGCAGAAAAGTTTTTGACCAAAAATTCCTAGCTATTCTTAATTCCTCTCACAAATATGTTAAGCAAGAGAGCTTTTGTCTGGTAATTCTCTTGCCTAGTCAATATATTATTGGGCAGCAGGCAGTCCATGTGACACTCATTTATTTATTTTTTCCACCTGTAGGAAAGGATCAATAAAAATGCCCCCATTAACTCTAATTCACCAAAAGATTTACTTACAAGTTTTAGTGCTTTTCCTTAACTGCTAAGGAGATAAATTATTCCCTAATTAGTTAAATTTCCTTAATTTCTAAATTTAGTAATTTTTTTTCTTAAATTTTCACCTTTGGCTTTTTTAATATGGCCTAGAAACACTATCAAAGATTTTTTATGGGTCAGGTGCAGTGGCTTATGCCTGCAATCCAACACTTTGTGAGGCTGAGGCGGGCCGATCACCTGAGGTCAGGAGTTCAAGACCAGCCTAGCCAACATGGTGAAACCCTGTCTCTACTAAAAATATAAAATTAGCTAGGTGTGGTGGTGCATGCCTCCCAGCTACTTGAGAGGCTGAGGCAGGAGAATCACTTGAACCTGGGAAGTGGAGGTTGCAGTGAGCTGAGATCTTGCCACTGGTCTCCTGCCTGACAAAGCAAGACTCAAAAAAAAAAAAAGATTCTTTATGAAAAGCTTAAAGGAAGGTTGGGCATGATGGCTCACACCTGTAATCCTAGCACTATGGGCGGCTGAGGCAGGAGGATTGCTTGAAGCCAAGACCAGCCTGTGCAACAAATTGAAGCCCGTCTTTACAAAAAATAAAAAAATTAGCTGGGTGTAGCGCTGCATACCTGTAGCCCCTCAGCTACATGGGAGGACTACTTGAGTTTAGGACTTAGAAGCTGCTGTAAGCTATGATCACAGCACTGCACTACAGTCTAAGCAACAGAGTGAAACCCTGTGTCAAATAAATAAATAAAAATATTTACAAAAAGAACAGCTAACTTTAAGAGTATACACATGATTTAAGAAACCACATATTCCAACCCTTTCTTAGATGAGGATTCTGAGGCTAAGAGAGGTAAAGAGATGTAACTGACTAAGCTCCTATATTAAGTAAAACAAGATGGTTCCTCATGCCATGATATCTCCTGTAACAAACAATGAAATAGGTAATAAAGTATCATACCTTAGAACAAATTGCATCATCAGTGCTATACAGAAGTGGGCAGATATCCTGTAAATGTAGACTAATGCCATCAACAGCCGCATTATCTCTGATGTAGCAGTTGATAAGGGAAGCAATTAATGCCCCTGTGAGTTCTTTGTCCCTGATTACGAGATCTTTAAAGGTGGTGATCTTCAGCTGCTCTTGAAGTTCCTTAGGCACATAAAACACTTTTCTGTCACAATTACAGAAATATCATATTTCTCAACATAATGAAATTATTTTAATAACTTAAAATAACCTAAACATTAAGGCTCTATAACTGAAAAGCGAAAATATGTTAATTAGTAGAAACAAATGTTTGCAAACTTACAAAAAATCATACAGAGTTGAAAAAGAACCTACAGTAGATCTAGGTCCAAAACTCTCACTTTCCAAATGAAAAAAGTAAAGCTTAGGTAGAGCCAAAACTAGAGCCATATCTCCTGGCTTTGGTTATAAAAAGGAAAAAACAATCGCTTGGCTACATCTGAACATCTTGGGCTTACATTTTACTTTTTCCTAAATACCGGTAGAATTCCTTTTTTTTTTTTTTTGAGATGGAGTGTCACACTGTCGCCTGGCCTGAAGTGCAATGGTGCAATCACGGCTCACTGCAATCTCTGCCTCCCAGTTCACTTGATTCTCTTGGCTTAGCCTACAGGGCAGCTGGGATTACAGGTGCAAAACAGTTTTTTAAACTGTTTTTAAAACGAAAAAATCAGTATGTGCTTAAAAGAAACAAAACCACCAATGAAAAGCCACAACTATTCACTGGACACTACTGGAAAGAATTAGGAGATTGCCTTCCAACTTTGAAAAACGGTATATAAGAGTCAAAATTAAACATTTCAGAGTAATCAAATATCCATAAAAGAAAAAATTATTTTTTTTTTACAGAATTACAGCTAATAACTGAGGAAGGAATCACAGACTTAAAATATTACTCTTTTGGCCGGATGCAGTGGCTCATGCCTGTAATTCCAGCACTTTGGGAGGCCAAGGTGGGTGGATCATCTGAAGTCAGGAGTTCAACACCAGCCTGGCCAACATGGCAAAACCCTGTCTCTACTAAAAATAGAAAAATTAGCCAGGCATAGTGGCACATGCCTGTAGTCCCAGCTACTTGGGAAGCTGAGGAAAGAGAACTGCTTGAACCTGGGAGGCAGAGGTTGCAGTGATCTTAGATTGAGCCACAGCACTCCAGCCTGGGTGACAAAATGAGACATCATCTCAAAAAAATTAATAAATAAAACATTACCCGGCCGGGCGCGGTGGCTCAAGCCTGTAATCCCAGCACTTTGGGAGGCCGAGGCGGGTGGATCACGAGGTCAAGAGTTCGAGACCATCTTGGTCAACATGGTGAAACCCCGTCTCTACTAAAAATACAAAAAATTAGCTGGGCATGGTGGTGTATGCCTGTAATCCCAGCTACTCAGGAGGCTGAGGCAGGAGAATTGCCTGAACCCAGGAGGCGGAGGTTGTGGTGAGCCGAGATCGTGCCATTGCACTCCAGCCTGGGTAACA
>NW_016107520.1:613661-619280 GCF_001604975.1 Cebus imitator | reverse complement strand
AAAAAAAAAAAAAAAAAAAAAAAAAAAAAAAAAAAAAAAAAAAAAAAAAAAAAAAAAAAAAAAAAAAAAAAAATATTGATAGTTAATTTTGGCAATTATTCAGCCTGGAGATACAGTGAAACCCCATCTTTGCAAAAAAATACAAAAATTAGCTAGATGTAGTGGTGTACGCCTATAGTCCCAGCTACTCGGGAGGCTGAAGTAGGAGAATTACTGGAACCCAGGGAGATCAAGGCTACAATGAGCTGTGATCATGCCACTGCACTCCAGCGTGGGTGACAGAGTGAGACTCTGTCTCAAAAAAAAATTGGTAACTGTGATAATGACGTTGTTATCCAAGGAACTGTCTTACTGTTTTTTGTTTTAGAAATACAATACCTTGAAAATGCTGAATGAGTCAAATGTATGTGGGAGTTACAGTTTTTGCTCTACTTTTGTATATGTTTAGAAATGTGCACAATTAAACATAAGGAAGGAATACATTTTCTCTATATATCGTACCTAACATTTAGATAAATGTTGATTATTCTTATTTTTAGAAAGGATTCAAATGTGGGCCGGGTGAGGTGGCTCACAACTGTAATCCCAGCACTTTGGGAGGCCAAGGCAGGTGGTTCACAAGGTCAAGAGATCAAGATCATCCTGGCCAACATGGCAAAACTCCGTCTCTACTTAAAATACAAAAATTTAGCTGGGTGTGGTGGCACGTGCCTGTAGTCCCAGCTACTCCGGGAGGCTGAGGCAGAAGAATTGCTTGAACCCGGGAGGCAGAGGTTGCAGTGAGCTGAGATCATGCCACTGCACTCCAGCTTGGTGACAGAGCAAGACACTATCTCAAAAATAAACAAAAAAACAAAAAGGATTCAAATGTAAACAGCAAAAGAAATGTGAACCATTCCTTTCCTACAGTGATAAACATCTTCCTTTAAAGTAGGAGTGTTCTTTTTTTTGTGTGTGAGACAGGGTCTCACTCTGCCACCCAGGATGGCGTGCAGTGGCACAGTCATGGCTAACCAGAGCCCTGACCTCCCAGGCTCAAGCGCTCCTCCCCACTCAGCTTCCCAAGTAGCTGGGGCTACAGGTATGTGCCACCACACCTGACTAACTTATTTTTTATTTGTAGTAGAGATGGGGTCTTGCCATTTTGCCCAGGATAGTCTTGAACTCCTGGGCTCAAGTGATCCTCCTGACTTGGCCTCCCAAAGTGTTGGGATTGCAGGCATGAGGCATGGTGCCCAGCCAAGAGTATTTAATTTAGGCTGTTGGGCCCTTCGAAACTATATTCGAAAGTCTGTGTCTCTATGTAAATCTGCATTTAAGGATAGCGAGAAATCACTTTTATCAGATTCTCAGAGGGATCTGTAGCCCAAACAAAGGTTACAGTCTACTGTTTTAAAAAAATATGTTTTATAAAGTAAAATTTCATTCACAGACAACCTATAAAGTTCTCATACACTGTAAAAACCTGTGGCTTTGACAAAATAGGCCCCCCGAGGTACTACACTTTTGTGCAATTTTCCTGTAACATAACCTAAATGCTTCCCAAAATAATTGCCTTCCAAAGCCAAAATACTCATGCAAAAAAATCCAAACATAGTATTAATAGTATAATCATAAAAAAAGGTTTAAACACCTTACCTTCTGAAGTTCTGCCACAATGACAGTGAATTGATGTTCACAAAGAAGTTTCCATAAAGCCAGTGCCTGGTATGATTTTCGAACCAACTGCTGAATTGCCTGAAGTGAACTCTTTTCACTTAGTTGAGCCTCTAACGAGAAAACAAAACTAATAAACTATTATAAAATAACATAGGTTAAGTTGCTTTATTTCAAATAAAAACTATAGTTAAGGTTGAAATCTCCATTGTTTTTCTCCCAGCCTCCATCATAGGCAACCATGATTATCAATAGTATTTATGTTTTTATCTTCTCCATGTACATATATATATGGTTCTGTGTTTGTGTATGTACACATAAACCATAAAAATATTGCTGTATTTTTTAACAAATACACCATCGCTTTTTCTACTCAGTTATATGTTCACAGGCTATCTGCATTGATAAATATAAATCTAGTACACTTATTTTCATTGCTGAGTGTTCCATCACGTAAGCATACCACAATTTAGCCCATTTTCCACTTGGAGGACATTAGACTGTTTCCAGTCTTTTGATACTAAAACAGTGATGCAATAAATATTCTTAAAGAACATCTCCTAGAAAGTATAGTCAAGGTAGGCTAGGACTGAGTTTCTTAAACCCTAGATCAATGTGCACTGGTGAGTCATGAAATCAATTTAGTCATTATAACTTTTCCCTTACCCCTCAAATATAGAAAGTAGAAAAGAATTTTAAAATGAAAGAAATATGAGTATAAAACAGGTAGAATTATTTCAGGAAAATCTATTTCTGTTTGTATGTATGGTTTTAAACATCTGAGTCATAATGTAAAACATATTTCTTTCTTTCTTTTTTCTTTTTTCAGATGGAGTCTCGCTCTGTCGCCCAGGATGGAGTGGAGTGGTATGATCTCGGCTTGCTGCAACCTCCGCCTCCCAGGTTCAAGTGATTCTCCTGCCTCAGCCTCCTGAGTAGCTGGAATTACAGGCATGCGCCCACTATGTCCAGCTAATTTTGTATTTTTAGTAGAGATGAAATTTCACCCTGTTGGCCAGGCTGGTCTTAAACTCCTGATCTCAAATGATCTGCCCACCTTGGCCTCCCAAAGTGCTGGGATTACAGGTGTGAGCCGCTGCACCCAGCCATGTACAATATGTTTCTTACTGTTGGAAAAAGTTTGAAAAAAACTACTCTAAGGATATATACATAGAAATGACACTATCACCATTAAGATTATATGTTTAGCTTTTACCAGATATGATAAAATTGCTCTCCAAAGCAGTTATTTCAGTATAAACTGCCAGCAATTCAAATGCTCCTATTTGTATAAATCCTCACCAATGTTTGGCAATGTCAATCTCAAAGCCATACTGAAATATCATTAGTGGCTCAGAAAAAAAAAATTTGCAAAATGGTGGCTGGGAACAGTGGCTTATGGCTATAATCCCAGTACTTTGAGAGGCCAAGGTGGGCAGATCACTTGAGGCCAGGAGTTCGAGACCAGCTTGGCCAACATGGCAAAACCCCATCTCTACTAAAATACAAAAATTAGCCAGGCATGGTGGCACACGCCTGTCATCTCAGTGCCTCAGGTGGCTGAGGCACAATTACTGCTTGAACCCGGAAGGTGGGGGTTGCAGCGAGCTGCAATGGCACCATTTCACTCCAGCCTGGGCAACTGTGCAAGACTCTATCTCAAAACAAAACAAAACAGAGCAAAACAAAAACAAAATTAAAAGATAGGCAAACAATTTCAACTTTTTTTTAAAAGAAGAAAAAATTTAAAAGACAACAAAAAAGAATTTGCGAAATGATGAATAGAAATCTAGGGTCCTGAGAAGGAAAGACAGTAGCTTGGGACAAAAGTAAATGGCTGAGTCTTAAGAAAGTTCTATTGACTGGGCGTGGTGGCTCACGCATGTAATCCCAGCACTTTGGGAGGCCAAGGTGGGCGGATCACCTAAGGTCAGGAGTTTAAGACCAGCTTGGCCAACATAGTGAAACCTTTTGTCTACCAAAAATACAAAAACTAGTTGGGTGTGGTGACATACAGCTATAACCCCAGGTATTCGGGAGACTGAGACAGGAGAATTGTTTGAACCAGGGAGGTGGAGGTTGTAGTGAGCCCAGCTTGCACCACTGCATTTCAGCCAGGGCAACAAGAGCAAAACTCCATCTCAAAAAGAAATAAAAATAAAATGCTGTAGCTGCTATGAAACAGCAAGGCAGTTCATCAAAAAATGAACAGTTCATTACAAATTGATAGAATTAATATTATAACCACATGTTACAGCAATTCCACTTCCACATATATATGCAAAAGAACTGAAAGTAGAGATTTTAATTTGTTATTTGTTCAACCATGTTAAAAGCAGCATTATTCACAATAGCCAAAAAATGGAAGTAACTCAGTATCTATCAGCAGATGAATGGATAAAGGAAGTGTGGTATGTGTGCACATATACACATACACACAATAGAAATTACTCAGCGTCTTAAAAAGGAAGAAAATTCTGACATGTTACAACATGGATGAACTTCAAGGAAAGTAGTATGCTAAGTGACATAAGCCTGTCACAAAATGAAAAATTTGATTTCATTATAATAGGGTACCCAGAGTAGTAAAATTCAGAGACAGATAGAATGGTGGTTGTCAGGGACCTGGGATAGGGTAAAAAAAAATGGGGAGTTATTGTTTCTTTTTTTTTTTTTTTTTTTTTGAGACAGAGTCTGGCTCTGTTGCCAGGCTGAAGTGCAGTGGCACGATCTTGGCTCACTGCAACCTCTGCCTCCCAGGTTCAAGCGATTCTCCTGCCTCAGCCTCCTGAGGAGCTGGGACCACAGGCACGCACCACCATTTCCGGCTAATTTTTTGTATTTTAGTAGAGACAGGATTTCACCACGTTGGCAAGGCTGGTCTCAAACTCCTGACCTCAGTTGATTCACCTGCTTGGTCTCTCAAAGTGGTGGGATTATGGGCGTAAGCCATTGCATCCACCCCAGAGTACCATTTTGGGGAAGATGAGAAAAGTTCTGGAGACGGATATCAGTAATGGTTACATAAAATGAATATACTGAATGCCACTAAACTGTACACTTAAAAATAGTAAAACATTAAATTTTATGATATATATTTTACAACAATAAAAAAATAATAATGAAATAGGTGTGTCTCATGTTTTCTGATGGAGGAAGGAACAAAAATGTATATGCTAAAAAGAGTTAGGGAAATATACAATATCCATATTATCCTACTTTCCCAATCACATTTTTTTTTTGAGGCAGGGTCTCACTCTGTCACCCAGGCTGGAGTGCAGTGGCATGATCTCAGCTCACTGCAACCTCCATCTCCCAGGCACAGGTGATCCTCCCAACTCAGCCTTCCAAAGTGCTGGTATTATAGGCATGAGCCACCACCCCTGGACCCAGTCACACTGATATTTTCATTACAAATACATGCGTACAGACAAAGTACATCTTACTAACAGAGGTCCATTTTTTCCTATTAAAGTAATATAATTTTACTGGGATCATTTACGCTTAACTGATGAGAAGCAGTAATTTACCATGAAACTTCCTCTGCAGCTCCTGTTGCATTTGCTGGGGATTTCCGTTTTCAGGACGCATGAATCCTATCAGCCTCTGCTGCACTTTAGCAGTGCTGAAACAGAAATTGCAGAATGTGTGTGTTTATAACAGCTTTATTGAGATACAACACATACTTATACAGTATAATTCAAACATTTAATATGGATAATTTAAAAAAATAATTCGTAAGGTTGGGCAACCATCACCGTAAGGGCTGGTTGCCACGAAAAAAAATTGACAAATTTAAGAAAGAATTCTCTCGGCCGGGCGCGGTGGCTCAAGCCTGTAATCCCAGCACTTTGGGAGGCCGAGATGGGTGGATCACGAGGTCAAGAGATCGAGACCATCCTGGTCAACATGGTGAAACCCCGTCTCTACTAAAAATACAAAAAATTAGCTGGGCATGGTGGT
>NW_016107520.1:598788-613536 GCF_001604975.1 Cebus imitator | reverse complement strand
AAAAAAAAAAAAAAAAAAAAAAAAAAAAAAAAAAAAAAAAAAAAAAAAAAAAAAAAAGAAAGAAAGAAAGAATTCTCGGAATTAAAAATTTGATGACCAGAAAAAATTTATGAGACAGACTAAACAGATGCTACCTAAAATGACTGAGATTAAATCAATTAAATGATTGAGAACACAGCTATAAATTTCCTAATCTGAAGAAGAAAAAAGATCGAGCAAAAAGAGGGGGTAAAAAAGAAAAGGAAGGAAATTATGGAAGAGAAGAAACAAGTTAGATACAAGAGAGTTAATATGATTCTCCAAAAAGAATGGGACGGAAGAAATATAGACTGAGAATCCCTAATACAAAAATCTAACATCTGAAATCTGAAACTTTTTCAGATCAGCACAATGCTCAAAGGAAATGCTCACTGGAGCATTTTGAATTTCGAATTTTTGGAATAGGGATGCTCAACCAAAGTATAATCCAAATATTTCAAAGTCCAAAAAAACATGAAAGCCAAAACACTACTGGTTCCAAACAGTTCAGATGAAAGACACTCAAAGTGTACCACAATACATAAAAAACAATAGAAAACTGACCAAAGCCAAGATTTCATCCTAAAGGCTGAGAGCTGTAAAGAAGATATACCTAAAGACATCATGTTGTGATTTTGAATTTCAGTAACAAAGGGGGAAAAAAAAAAAAACATTCCAAGTAAACACTAAGTCACTTACAAAGGAAAGAGGATCATACACGTAACGTACTTTTTCACCTACAACCTTAAGATTTGGGAAGAAAACGGTGTAAAGTGTATACAAAGATCTGAGAAATGGTCTATGATCTTAAAATCCCATACTCATTGGGCAATAAAAAGGAACAAAATATTAATACATACTATAACATAAATCTCAAACATGAGCCCCCAAAACACACTAAGTAAAATAAGCCAGTCTCAAAGACCACACACTGCATGATTCTGTTTATATATCATGTCAAGAACAGGCACCATCTACAGAGATAGAGCAGATCAGTAAGTGTCTGAGGCTAAGAAGTGGGAATGGAAAGTGACTGCTAATGGACATGGGTTATGTCTCCTACATAATGGAAGTGTGCTAAAATTGGATTGTGGTGATGGTTGCACAATTCTATAAATGTATTAAAAGTCATTGAACTGAACATTTAAAATGAGTGAATTTAGTGGTATGTAAAGTAGATCTCAAAAATTTGTTAAAATAATTTCCACACTCAATGAAACTAATGTTGCAAGAATCCAGAGGTTGGTCAAAATTAGGACATGTATTGACAAAATTCTATTATTTAAGAGGAAAATGATATGATCATCTCTGTAAAACACACTAAACATTTGACAAACTCACTTACTGAATATGTTAAACATATTCAAGAAGGGCTGGGTGTGGGTGGCTCATGCCTATAATCCCAGCATTTTTTGAGGCTAAGACAGGAGGATCACCTAAGCCCAGGAGTGTGAAATCAATCTAGGCAACATAGTGAGACCTTGAATCTCCAAAACAGGAAATAAAAAACTAGCTGAGAATGGTGGCATGTGCCTGTAGTTCCAGCTACTTTGGAGGCTGAGCGGGAAGGATCACTTGAAGCTGAGAGGTCAAAGTTGCAATGCGCCGTGATGGTGCCACTGCACTCCAGCTTGGGCAACAGAATGAGATGCTGTCTCAAAAAAACAAAATAAAAAACACTTCAATAAGGCTGAATGCAGTGGCTCAGGCCTGCCTATAATCCCAGCATTCTGGGAAGCTGAGGAGGGAGCATCACTTGATGCCAAGAGTTTAAGACCAGCCTGGGCAACACAGTGAGACTCTATCCCTCAGAAAAAGAAGGAAGAAACAGCCAGGTGTGGCAGCACGTGCCTGTAGCCTCAGCTACTCAGGAGACTGAGTTTGAGGTTGCAGGGAACAATGATCACACCACTGCACTCCAGTCTCAATGACAGAGCAAAATTGCCTGAGAGAGACAGAGAGAGAGAGAGAGAGAGAGAGAAGAGAGAGGGAGGGAGGGAGAGAGAGATATAGAGAGATTAGCTTGTGCAGAGAGGCGTAAGCAAGTAGAGCTAGAAAAGAAAACAGTATCTCTATTTGCAGACTGCAGGACTGCATATATGAAAATTCAAGAAACATCAATGAAAAAAAACCCCTGCTAAAAACCAGAGATTATTAAGAGAAATTAGAAGTAGATTAGAACATTTACAAATAACTGCAGATGTAACAGTAAAATTTAATGAACCGTTTAGAGTATTAACAAAATACCACAATGTTAGAAAAAAACCCCCAAAAAACTAAAACATCTGACAAGTAAAATACCAGATAATTTGGAGGGAGATGGATGGCAGTAGAAGCCCAGGAAATTTAATAGATTTTGTGAAATTATTAATGTTGACTGAGATGCATGTCTTGTTTGTTAGAATTTAACTTACAGAGGAAGAAAAATCCTATGTAGAATTTCTTAATAGGTGTTTAAGGTAGAGAGAGGCCTGATCAATCTAATACAATAAGAAAATGGGAAAGGGAGGAAAGAAAATAAAAAGCACAAATTCAGGATGGGGAGAAAAAAAATCAAACATTTAACTAGGCCAGATGCAGTGGCTCACGCCTGTAATCCTAACACATTGGGAGTCTGAAGCAGATGGATCATCTGAGGTCGGGAGTTCGAGGTCAGCCTGGCCAACATGGTGAAACCCTGTCTCTACTAAAAACACAGAAATTAGCCAGGCATGGTGGTGTGGGGCTGTAGTCTCAGCTACTTGGAAGTCTGAGGCAGAAGAATTGCCTGAGCCAGGGAGTGAAGGTTGCAGTGAGCTGAGAATGCCCCATGGCACTGGAGCCTGGGTGTCAGAGCAAGACTCTGCCTCAAAAAAAGCCAAGCCAAACAAAACAAAAAATCACTTTTAACTAATCCCAATAAAATGGGAAGGAGGTAAATTCTCCTACTTAAAAGATAAAGACAGTCACACATGGTGGTTTATGCCTGTAATCTCAGCACTTTGAGAGGCTGAGGTGAAAGAATCACTTGAGCCCAGGGGTTGAGACCAGCCTGGGCAACACAGTGAAACCCTGTCCCTACAAAAAATTAGCTGAGTGTGGTGGCGCATGCCTGTAGTTCCAGCTACTCAGGAGGCTGAAGTAGGAGGATAGCCTGAGTCCAGAAGGTCAAAGCTGCAGTGTGCTGTAACTGTACTACTGTACTGCAGCCTGGGTGAGGCCCTATCTCTTAAAAGAAGATAGAGATCTCAAACTGGGTTTAAAAAGTCAAAGGCAAAATCAATCCATATATTGTTCAAGATAAAGTGTTCCAAAGACGGCAGGGCGCGGTGGCTCAAGCCTGTAATCCCAGCACTTTGGGAGGCCGAGGCGGGTGGATCACGAGGTCAAGAGATCGAGACCATCCTGGTCAACATGGTGAAACCCCGTCTCTACCAAAAATACAAAAAATTAGCTGGGCATGGTGGTGCGTGCCTGTAATCCCAGCTACTCAGGAGGCTGAGGCAGGAGAATTGCCTGAACCCAGGAGGCGGAGGTTGCGGTGAGCCGAGATCGCGCCATTGCACTCCAGCCTGGTTAACATGAGTGAAACTCCGTCTCAAAAAAAAAAAAAAAAAAAAAAAAAAAAAAAAAACCCAAAAAAAAAAAAAAAAAAAAAAAAAAAAAAGTGTTCCAAAGACTAAAATTAAAGGAAACTGGTATAACTTTTGCAGGAGGCAACTAAATACTAGATATTTACACTTTTTATGATTCTGATTATTGTTTTTTTTGAAGGCGGAGTTTCACTCCTGTTGCCCAGTGCAATGTTGCAAGCTCTGCTCACTGCAACCTCTGCCTCCCGGGTTCAAGTGATTCTCCTACCTCAGCCTTCCGAGTAGCTGGGATTATAGGCAGGTGCCCCAGTGCCCAGCTAATTTTGTATTTTTAGTAGAGACAGCGTTTCTCCAGGTTGGTCAGGCTGGTCTCAAACTTCCGATCTCAGGTGATCCGCCCACCTTGACCTCCCAAAGTGCTAGGATTACAGGTGTAATTACAGTTGGGAGGCTGAGGCAGGTGGATCACTTCAGGTCAAGAGTTCAAGACCAGCCTGGTCAACATGCAGAAACCCCATCTCTACTAAAAACACAAAAATTAGCCAGGTGTGGTGGTGCACGCATGTAATCCCAGCTACTCAGGAGGCTGAGGCAAGAGAATCGCTTGAACTTGGTAATAGGAGGTTGCAGTGTGCCGAGATTGCACCACTGTACTCCAGCCTGGACGACAGAGCAAGACTCTGTCTCAGGAAAAATAAAAAAACAAAACAAAACAAAAAGCAAAACACATACACACATACTAAGTATGAACAATGTTACATAAAAGTATACTTAATTAGACCCTATTTTTTGCTTTTAAATAGCTGCATATTTATGTATGCTTCATTATTTATTTATTTGTTTTTGCAGTGGCCCTGGCTTCAAGCAATCCTCCTGCCTTGGCTTCCCAAAGTGTTGAGATTATAGTTGTGAGCCACTCTTCTTGGCCTACATATGCTTTAAAAAGATTATACTGTAATACCTTGTTAACAATTCTAAGGAGTGATGTGACTCCTCAAATGCAATGTGATTTTTTTTTTTCCAACAAAAAGTCCATATTATTTTAGAGGCTTACAAATGTCTATTTTTGCCAGGCATGGTGGATCACTTGAGGTCAGGAGTTTGAGACCGTCAACATAGCGAAACCTCATCTCTAAGAAAAATACAAAAATTAGCTTGGCATGTTGGTGGGTACCTGTAACCCCAGCTACTTAGGAGGCTGAGGGAGGAAAATTCTTGAATCTAGGAAGCGGAGGTTGCAGTGAGCTGAGATCGTGCCATTGCACTCCAGCCTGGGAGACAAGAACAAAATTTTGCCTCAGAAAAAAGCCCCCAAAACCAAAAAAACCAAATGTCTATTCTTGGCCGGGCACAGTAGCTCACGCCTGTAATCTCAGCATTCTGGGAGGCTGAAGCGGGTGGATCACAAGGTCAGGAGTTCGACACCAGCCCGGTCAACATGGTGAAACCCCATTTCCACCAAAAATACAAAGAATTACCTGGGCGTGGTGGTCCCCGCCTGTAATCCAAGCTACTTGGGAGGCTGAGGCAGGAGAATTGCTTTAACCCGGAAGGTGGAGGTTGCAGTGAGCCAAGATGGCACCATTGCACTACAGCCTGGGCAACAGAGCAAGAGTCCACCTAAACATATATCCACACAAAAACTTGCACAGGAATGCTCACATTGGCATTCTTACTAGCTAAAAAGGTGAAACTACCCAAATATCTATCAACTGATAAACTGAGAAATGAGACAAGGTAGTAATACACTCTACAACATTCAAACCTTGAAAACATGCTTAGGGAAAGAAACAGACACCAAAGGTTATTTATTACATACTTCCATTTATATAAATATTCAGAACAGGTAGATCTGTAGAGACAGAAAGTAGATTAGTGGTTGCCAGGGACTGGGGGAAGGTCTATGAATCAAAATGGCTGGTCATGGGCACAGTTTCTTCATGGTGCAATGAAAATGTCCTAGAATTAGACAGTGGTGATGGTTGCATAACACTGTAAATGCACTAAAAACCATTAAACTGTACACTTTAAAAGAAATAACTTTATAGTATGTAAATTATCAACAAAAAATACAATGAAAAGAAAAAAAGTGAATAAATCCTATTTATTCTTACTTTGGATTTCCTAATGGTCCTCCTGCAAACTGGGAGTTTCTGTCTAGAAATTCCTGCAAACCCTTTAGTTCTTGTAGCACTGACTCTAGCAGTTGGCAGGGAACACTACTTTCAATCTGTAAAAATGAAAGAATTTTTAAAAGTTTAAAAACACATCCTCTGTATAGTTATAATATAAACAATTTTAATTTTGAAGTGATATCTCTACAAACAATAAAGTTCTTTTTTGTATGAATTCACACCTGTTGATCTGACTAAAGAATATCTACATACTGCCTCTCCTGCCAGTAACCCTGATGCAAAATTTACATACAGTAAAACACAAATATTAAGCAAATATCTTGATTACTTTTACATTTTTGTATAGTCAATTTCCAACACCCAAGAAAGTTTCCTATGTTTCTTTGTAGTCATCAGTCATCTCACCTCTGAGGTAACTACTTTTCTTACTCTTATCTATATAGATTAATTTTGCAAGTTTTTAAACTTCATATAAATGGAATCATATACTGTGTCAGGCAAACACATTCTTATTCTTAGAAACTTTAACTTTTTTTTTTTTTTTTTTTGAGAGACAAGGTCTTGTACTTGCCCTGAAGTGCAGTGGTGTGGATCATATATTACTGCAGCCTCTACCTCCTAAGCTCAAGTTATCCTCCTGTCTCTGTCTCCCAATTAGCTGGAACTACCGGCACATACTACCACATCTGACTAATTTTTATCTTATTTTATTTTGTAAAAGCAGGATCTGGTCATGTAGCCCTGGCTGGTCCTGAACTCCTGGGTTCAAGCCTTCAAAAGCACTGAGGTTACAAGCATGGACCATCATGCCCAGCCAGTGAACTTTAGAAGCATCACAGTTAAAAATGTATTTGAGGCTGGAAGCTGCGGCTCATGCCTGTAATCCCAGCACTTTGGGAGGCCGAGGCAGGTGGAGCACAAGGTCAGGAGTTCAAGACCAGCCTGACCAACACCATCTCTACTAAAAATATCTCTCTGCCGGGCGCGGTGGCTCAAGCCTGTAATCTCAGCACTTTGGGAGGCCGAGGCGGGTGGAACACGAGGTCAAGAGATCGAGACCACCCTGGTCAACACGGCGAAACCCCGTCTCTACTAAAACTACAAAAAATCAGCTGGGCATGGTGGCGCGTGCCTGTAATCCCAGCTACTCAGGAGGCTGAGGCAGGAGAATTGCCTGAACCCAGGAGGCGGAGGTTGCGGTGAGCCGAGATCGCGCCATTGCACTCAAGCCTGGGTAACAAGAGCGAAACTCCGTCCTAAAAACAAACAAACAAACAAACAAACAAACAAACAAAAAAATATCTCTCCATATAACTCCAGTTGTGAGTCTAGGAATAAAGCTTTTGCAAGTTCCTACTCTTTCTCAAGGAACCCTGCCACCACCAGCGAAATAATGTTTGGCTGGCCTGCTGGAGGATGAGAGATGTGAAACCCCATCTCTACTAAAAATACAAAAATCAGTGGGCATCTGTAATCCCAGCTACTTGGGAGGCCGAGGCAGGGGAATTGTTTGAACCTGAAAGGTGGAGGCTGCATGAGCTGAGATCGCACCATTGCACTCCAGCCTTGGCAACAGTGTGAGACTACATCTCAAACAAACAATAAACAAACAAACAAATAAAACAAACATACATATATATGTATACACACACACACACACACACACACACACACACACACACACACATTTGGTATGTTTTCATTTTAAAAAGAAAAAAGGTTTAAAATGAGTTGTGTTCACACTCCAGATTTTTGAAAAAAAATTTCACTACCTGAAATTATGATGATAGCAAGTTCTACAAAATGTTTTCTTTTTATTTTCCCGAGTAGCTGAAATTACAGACGTCTACCACCACACCTGGCTGTTTTGCCTTTTTAGAGATGGGGTCTCACCATGTTGGCCAGGCTCGTCTTAAACTCCTGGTTTCAAGTGATCCACCTGCCTCAGCCTCCCAAAGTGCTAGGAGTACAGGCTTGAGCCACCACGTCCAGTCACAGACTGCTTTAAGAAAACATTTTGGCCCGGGCATGGTGGCTCATGCTTGTACTCCCAGCACTTTGGGAGGACAAGGTAGGCAGATCACCTGAGGTCAGGAGTTTGAGACCAGCCTGGCTAACATGGTAAAACCCTGTCTGTATTAAAGATACAAAAAATTAGCTGGGTCTGGTGGCATGCACCTATAATCCCAGCTACTCGGGAGGCTGAGGCAGGAGAATCGCTTAAACCCGGGAGGCAGAGACTGTAGTGAGCTGAGATCATGCCACTGCACTCCAGCTTGGGCAACAAGAGCAAAACTCTGTCTGGCTGGTGGGGGGTGAGCAGTCTGTAAAGTACGAAAATTCATGGAAATTAGTGCTGGGTCCATGGAGTTTTTGTTCATACATATGTCAAAGTATTAAATAGTAAATTCTGAGCAATATTAAATTGCTCAAATTATCCCTCATGACAGCCTTATGAGGGAGATATATTACTCCCCTTATTTTACCATGAGGTATCAGGCTCTGAAATGTTAAGTAATTTACTCATGTTCAGACAGTTAATCAATGTTAGAGATGAGATTTAAACCAGAAGGTAAGCAGTTTGTTGGTCAAGAACACAAACACATACATAAAAGAATAACCTGCCAGGCGTTGCCCCCCACTCCCACTGCCTATAATCTTAGCATTTTGGGAGGCCAAGGCAGTTGGATCACTTGAGTCTAGGAGTTTGAGACCAGCCTGGGCAATAAGGTCAAACCCCATGCCTACAAAAAATTAGCCAGGCATGGTGGCGCACACATGTAATTCCAGCTACTCAAGGAGCCTGACATGGGAGGCTCACTTGACCCCAGGGGAGGTTGTAGTGAGCCAAGATTGGGCCACTGCACTCCAGCCTGGGTGACAGAGCAGGACCCTGTCTCAAAAAAAAATAATAAAAAATAACCATCATCATCTTACTTATGTAATATTAAGAAACATGAAACAATCTAAACATTTGTATCATCAACTGGTTACATACAAATAACAGAGTAATATTATACACACTTACTGCAGTGATCTCTCTGTTGCCACTCTTGAATATTCTCTCCACAACTAAGCTTGCATCCCAAATATTTCTGGAACAAAAAATGTTTAATGATTGTACTGTAAATGAATAAAAACAATTACAATAAATTTCTTTCTCTAGGAACTCAATGGCTTTATTCAGTTTTTAAAACTTAGCAATTGTTTCATTTAATGTTTTTTACTAAGCTATCGAGAAGAATGGAATACTAGAAAATTTTCATACCTAATGTACCTCAGTTTTTCAGATAATGAAATATTGCTGAAGAAATATCAAAAGGCTCTGTATAATAAATTGTAAACAGGAAATTTACAAAGGGGCTCTGTACTGTTTCACATTTTTAAGCAAATGAGATGAATGAAATCAGACATCTCAAATCTAAGAGAAATACATACTAGGCATGATAGCTAACTAAGATGATGTAACAATGCAAAAAAAACACATTTCTTTATCCTTCCCTATATCTATCCCCTTTGCAGTATGATTTTGATGTCTCTCCCCTAAAAGTTGGTCTATTTCCCACCTTTTAAATCTGGATTGGCCCTGCGACTTCCCTCTGGCCAAGTGAATGAGGCGGAAAAGCGCATGGTAAGCCAGTTGTGAGCCTAGGAATAAAGCTTTTGCAAGTTTCTACTCTTTCTCAAGGAACCCTGCCACCGCCAGCTAAATAATGTTTGGCTGGCCTGCTGGAGGATGAGAAACCATGTGGAGAACAACCAAGCGTTTCAGCTGAGGCCATTACAGACCAGCTGGAAAATATAACCTTGAACATATGAGAGTCTCGCCAAGATAAGCATAGCTCTCTTCAACTTCACAACTGATTGCCTATCCTTGAATTAACCCAGGAAGATAAGAACTGCCCTGTTGAACTGTAGACACTTGTCACTGAGTTATGGGGAAGTTTGTAACACTGTACATCAATATGTACATAGATATACAGTTGACCTTTGAACAATATGGGCTTGAATTGTGTGGGTCCACTTATATACAGATATTTTTCCTACCTATGCTGCCCTAGTATACCAAAACCAACCATTCCTCTTCCTACTCCACAGCCTACTCAGTGTGAAGACAAGGATTACTCAGCGTGAAGACAAGGATTACGACCTTTATAGTGGTCCACTGGCACTTAATGAATAGTAAGTATATTTTATCTTCCTTACGGTTTTCTTAATATTTTCTTCTCTAGCTTACTTTATTTTAAGAATACAGTGTATAATATACATAACACGAAATATCAGTGTTACAGCTGTTTTAGAATTTGTCTAGCAGGTGGTTTTCTGGTTTTTACCAGACATCCCCACACTCCCATACCATGCAAAAGTTGAAAAAAGAAAACACAAAAAACATACAAAATATGTGTTAATTGATTACTTACGTTATCAGTGAGGCTTCTAGACAGTAGGATATAAGTAGTTAAGAAAGTCAAAAGTTATACGTGAATTGCTGACTGCATGAGGGTTGAGGAAGTGTGGTTGGCACCCCCTAACCCCTACGTTAAGGAACAACCATATTTTGATGCTACACACATACAAACATAGATCATGACAGAGTGAGAGAAATAAAACACAGCAATGAATATAGTTAGATAATAAAAACTGAATGACAGAAAAGTTTTGCTGATGAACAAGTGAGCTAAAACTAAAATTTAATAGAAATAAATGACGTCCCAAATTCAGAGTTAAAAATATTTAACTACTCAAGATGGGACAAGGTGAGCAACAGTTCATTATTTCATGACAAACTTACCCCATAATCCGAGAAAAGTAAATGCAAATACCATTGTGTTTTCCAGAGTACACAATCTCTGGTCCAGTCACACAACTCATATTTGTGGCCTGAGTTGCTGGGTTTCCCAGAGCACACACTGGAGTTGACATGGCAGGAGGCTGTATACCTTGCACACACATAAGAAAAACAAATTTCTTAAAAATAGAAAACATACAATTCAGAATTCTCAATAACCCAAGTTTGTGTATCTAGACACAAAGGTAGGGGTATTTACAAAAATAATGAAATACACAGATATTTAATTTGGTTTTCCTTAATAAGAAGATAGATTTAAATGTGGATGGGCACTCCCAGGTAGACTTGCAAGTGTTCACAATGAACAATATAAAGGAAAGAAATTTGCAATCACTGCTTGTAATGCTGAGAGTGAAACAGAACTACTTACACAGATTTTAGGGTCTAATTTAATCCTGGCACCCTGATAATGGGCTTTCCAGGCATAATATAAGAGGAGCTCCTCCTAAACAAAAGGATTCGCATCCAAATGCCAAAACTTGCTTGGACATCAATTCTAAAATGATATTTACCTTCAAGGGAATAAGGCAAGTTAATCTGTTTCACACTAAGCAATAAGGACAACTCATCATGATAGCACTTCAAAAGAACAGTTGTAGCAATCCAAAACAAAGAAAAGAGGTACCATGGGGTGGTGTTCCCAAAAAGGATGGATTTGGATAGGGACTACCACTAGGAACAGGAGAACCTTAAAAGGGAAAGAAGAATATAAAGAGTTAGAAAAGCACATCTCAATGTTGTGAATGTGATCAAAATTAGGTACAGAAGCTATTTCCTTTTTCTTTTTTTGAAACAAGGCCTCCTTTTGTGGCTCAGGCTGGAGTACAGTGGCATGATCTCAGCTCACTGCAACATCTGCCTCCCAGGCTTAAGTGATTCTCCCATGTCAGCCTCCTGAGTAGCTGGGATTATAGGCTCACACCACCACAGGCCAATTAATTTTTATACTTTTAGTAGAGACAGGGTTTTACCATATTGGTCAGGCTGGTCTCTAACTACCAACCACAGGTGATCACCCACTTCAGCCAACCAAAGTGTGGGAATTACAGGTGTAAGCCACTGCGCCTGGCCACAGAAGCTATTTCTAAACATAAAAAGGAGTCACATTGTCCATAATATATGCAAGAATTAGGGACTTATCTCCCAGAAACTTTCTAACAACTCCCACCTTGGAAAACACTGATGTGCGAGTTAATTATTCTTAAATCATTCATTTCTTTCCGTCTAAATATATGGCAAATGAGTTACATAAATGTGATTGGTCACATCTTACTTCGCTCCTTACCATCATTAGGGATTCAATATTAATATAGCACTTTTAAGAGTCAGAATCTATAGAGGTATTCACCAATTACACAGTAACAGTAAATAAAACATAATTTAAAAAGGTTTATTGACAAAAATTGCTATAAAGGTTCTAAGATTCAAATGATTAGAAGCAATTTCAGTTCAATGTTTCATACTCACTAGAATAGACAGGAGACCCCAACATGGGACCAACATTACTTGGAGGGGGAAGAGTGGTTGGAAATCTCATCTGTGCTTCACCACCATACCTATTTTTATGACAAGAGGTTGAGTTTATTCAGCAAAACAAACCATCCATCTTAAACACTGGAATTGTTCCTTTTCCTGCTTAGCTTCTAAACAAACACTTTAAGCATTACAGACTTTAATGTATTGTGTTAACAGTGAAATATATGCATAAGACTTATCATAAATATTTATTCAGTAAATGTGGACATGAAACTGCTATCAGGAAGAATTATACAGGACTCTGGTAACTTCTAAGAAAAAGATATGCAATACATAGAATTTACTTTGTGAGTAAATGGCATTTAATTTTCATACTAGGTTATGGTTAGATACTCCTTTAAAAAACATTTCTAACCAAATTACATTTCAAATTCTTAAATATTTTCCAAATAGAAATATCTCTTTGGTACCACGTTTCCTTAAAGTAATTCAGAAGCCTTCAATACTAATGATACATATTAAGCAGAATTGGCATAGTGTTTAGGGAAGTAAAAAAGATAGATGAGATAGTAACTGAAGTAGAACAAAGTGTAGAAAGTAGACAAAAAGTTACAGAACAGAATCCAGAGTAAAAGTAACAATGCATAAACGATGCTAATTTAGTTGCCTCTATTACTATTATAATCTCTCCAGATTTCACCCTTTTGCAAATGAATTTTGATAATTTGCCTACATAGTCACTTAACTGTTTGGCAAGGCTTTATTACATTGATAATAAAATCATTTTTAAAAAGTGGCCCAGTAAACAAACAAATTTTTCATATACCTAAAGAAAGCCCGAGTAGCCCAGGCAGATATTTCTCTATCACAGGCGGCAGTGGAGCAAGCAAGAATAAGGCAAGTTGCACAAGCCTGGTCTTCCTGTAAATAGAGGAATGTTAGCCCTATATTAAATATAAACATTTAAAATTATTTGTGTACTACTAGATGCAGTATTAAAGTCTGTATCTAGCCTAGAGCAGGTGTTCAATAAGTACTTGCTAACTGAATGAAATCAGTTAGTGTAAAAAGAGAAGTAAACTAAACTGGTTTGATTTTAAGTTCATCATAAGCACCAGGATTACGGGATGCTTTCTTTTCCTTTTCACCTAGATTCTGACTCAGTTTCGGGCTTATGTCTCCAATTTTCTTCCTGTGGTCTTTCTACTTTCTAGGAAATAATAAGTGGTAGCATTGAATACCTACCATGTGTCAGGTACTATTTTAAAAGTTTAGCATATATTAATCCTCATACCACATACTATTATAATGTATAAGGAAACTGAAGCCAAGAGAATTCAAGTAATTTACCTCAGTGGTAGAGGTGGGATTTTTAATGTAGCTGCTTTGAATCCAGTGTCTGTATACTTAAACTACTCGCAATTTTAACCATACCAATTCTAGTTATGGCTCTGAAATACTCAGGTCTCTATACTGTTGCCTCAAGTTTCTTCCTCATGTCATTAAGCCAAAACAAACAAAAAAGAACTTGTCCGTAAATGTCTTGTGCCTTTAATGAAAAGGCACTTATCACATAACTTGAACAAGAAACTATTACCAGCAGACTTCAATAAGAATTTATCAACAGAGAATAAAAATCTGAAAGCTTACTACAAGACTTACATTAACCCTATTTTCAAATGTCAGTTCACATACAATTACTTAAGTAAAGAAAGGAATATTAAGATTATCTGTTTATTACAGTATTCCAGTCCCAATTTACATAAACTATGACTCCCACTGTTTAAAATATTGTCACATTTTCTAAAAGTACATATAATTACCTGATGTAATTTAAAGAATCTTTCAATCTCTTCTCCATCTCCACCCACATTACTCACAAGTAGATGCCTCAGTTGATCTACAGGTCTAAGTTTATGAAACATAAGGCTCCCCTAAGAAATTTGAAAAAAGAACATAAATAATAGATTTACCAAGATTGGCAAGTAGCATCTGACCTTGTTACCTTATTTGATAAAATCAATCAAACAAACAAACAAACAAACAAAAACCTTTCAACAATACGAACTAAGCTGGGCTTGGTGGCTCACATTTGTAATTCTAGCACTTCTGGGGGCTGAGGCAGAAGGATTGGTTGAGGTGATATGCAAAGTACAACTGGTCAAAAAGACCATTTGCATCTCAACTCAACCTCCAGTAGATCTATATATCTATAAAGAAAACTTAACATAATTGCCCCTACAAAGCTGCCCCTTAAACCAGAGAATTAAAGTTAGATTATTAATTAATCATGTTGCTATTTATATCAATTTAATCCCAAAAAAAGAGTTAGATCCATATTCATACCTTAAACCAGGATAAATTCCAAATAGAGCAGAAGACTTAAAGTACAAAATAAAGCTATCATAGTATTAGACTGGTACAAAAGCAACTGAGGTTTTCGCCATTACAATCAATGTTTTCACCAATAAACAAAAGGAACTATGAGTGAATTCTTTTATAAACCTTAGTGAGAAGCTTTTCAACTCTGACATATTTCTTTTTGAGAAGGAGTTTCGCTCTTGTTACCCAGGCTGGAGTACAATGGCGCGATCTCGGCTCACTGCAACCTCCACCTCCTGGGTTCAGGCAATTCTCCTGCCTCAGCCTCCTGAGTAGCTGGGATTACAGGCACGTGCCACCATGCCCAGCTAATTTT
>NW_016107520.1:565206-597991 GCF_001604975.1 Cebus imitator | reverse complement strand
AAAAAAAAAAAAAAAAAAGAGAGAGAGAGAGAGAGACAGTCTCTTAATAAGGAAGCATATGGTACATAGACAGGCTTTGACGAAACTGGCATTCACAAGCATCATTATTGAATATATAGAGGGAATGTGGGCAATAACTATCAAAATGATAAATGCATATAAAGATAGTATCAATATCACAGCAGATAGTAATATATTAATATTATAGCTTTACTGACATACATGCAAAATAATACGTATTATATGCACAGGGTTTTTTTTTAGGTGGAGTATCGCTCTTGCTACTATTGTCTACACTGAAGTGCAATGGCTTGATCCTGGGTCAGTGCAACCTCTGCCTCCCAGGTTCAAGTGACTCTCCTGGCTCAGCCTCCCAAGTAGCTGGAAATAAAGGCATGCACCACCATGCCTGGCTAATTTTTGTTTTTAGCAGTGTTGGGAATTTTGCCACGTTGGCCAGGCTGGTCTCATACTCCTGACCTCAGGTGACCTACCCGTCTCAGCCTCCCAAAGTGTTGGGATTACGGGCATGAGCCACTGTGGCTGGCCACAAGGTTGTATTTTTAAAATGTATTTTTTTCCATTTTTGAGACAGGGTCTCATTCTGCTACCCAGGCTGGAATGCAGTGGTGCAAACTTGGCTCACTTGCTACCACTGCCTCCTGGGCTCAGGTGATCCTCCCACCTCAGCCTCCAGAGTATCAGGGACACAGAGAGCGGGGACAATAGCCACCATACCTGGCTAATTTGTGTATTTTTTGCAGAGACAGGATTTCGCCATGTTGCCCAGCTGGTCTCGAACTCCTGGGCTCAAGTGATCCACCTACCTCAGCCTCCGAAAGTGCTGGGATTACAGGCATGAGCTACCGCAACTGGCCAAGGTTGTATTTTGAATAGCAAAGAAATCCATTAAGAGGGGTCTAGTTGGCTGGGCGCAGTAGCTCTCACTTGTAAATCCCAGCACTCTGGGAGGCCGAGGTAGCTGGGTCACCTGACATCATGAGTTTGAGACCAGCCTGGCCAACATGGTGAAAACCTGTCTCTACTAAAAATACAAAAATTAGCCAGGCTTGGTGGGAGGCACCTGTAATCCCAGCTACTCGGAAGGCTGAGGTGAAGAATCACTTGAACCCAGGAGGCGGACATTGCAGTGGGCCAAGATGGTGCCACTGCCCTCCAGTCTGGGTGACAGAGCGAGACTCCGTCTCATTAAAAACAAACAAACAAACAAACAAAAAACGGGGGTCTAGTTAAATCTGGTACTTCCATACAAAGTGATACCTTTGAAATATAAATTAGAGAAAGTATTTATATATGAATATTGAAAGATCTCAAAAGTATATTTTTGAAATATAAAAAGCATGGTATAGGACAGTGTATTGTTCAAACAATATCTGTATTGTTTTTATATCCATAATATATCCCTGGAAGATACTATCAAAATGGGTGTCTAGAGGAAAGAGACCTGGACTGGATGGGAGATTTTACTGTATATTTTCCTCTATTAACCATATAAATTTCATCAATACATTAGTATATAAAAATTAAAATATTAAAAAAATACTTTTAAGATGAGGTCTCGCTCTGTTGCCTACGCTAAAGTGCAGAGGCATGATCAAAGCTCACTATATAGCCTTGAACTCCTGGTTTCAAGCAATCTTCCTCCTTCAGTCTTCCAAGCAGTGGGACACCAGGTGCACCACACCACCCTGCCGAGCTAATTTTTGTTTTTACTTTTTATAGAGACGAGATCTCACTCTGTTGACCAGGCTGATCTGAAACCCTTAGCCCCAAGTGATCCTCCCACTTCAGCCTACCCAAGTGCTGGGATCATAAGCATGGGCCATGGCATCAGGCCAGCTTATAGTATATTTTATGTTGCTAAACACTAGTGACAGAAATGCTACTTTAGAAAAATTTTAGCACTTATAAAGAACTGGGTTTGTTTTTGTTGAGACAGAGTCTCGCTCTGTCACCCAGGATAGATGGAGTGCAGTGGCGTGATCTCAGCTCACTGCAACCTCCACCTCAATCTCCTGCCTCAGCCTCCCAAATAATTGGGATTATAGGTGCCCGCTACCATGTCCACCTAATTTTTATATTTTTACTAGAGACAAGGTTTCACCATGTTGGCCAGGATGGTCTTAATCTCTTGACCTCGTGATCCATCCGCCTCAGCCTCCCAAAGTGCTGGGATTATAGGCTTGAGCCATCGCGCCTGGCCTTTTAAAATTTTTTTTTTTTTTTTTTTTTGAGATAGCGTCCCACTCTGTTACCCAGGCTGGAGAGCAGGGCAGTGATCTTGGCTCACTGTAACTTCTGAGTCCCAGGCTCAAGCAATCCTCCCACCTCAGACCCGAGTAGCTGGAACTACAGGTGCTCATCACCATGCCCAAGTAATTTTTATGTATTTTTTGTAGAGACAGGGTTTCACCATATTGACCAGAGTGGTCTCAGGACTCAAGCAATCCTCCTCCCTTAGCCTCCCAAAGTGCTGAGATTACAGGTGTGAGCGACCTCACCTGGCCTTGAGCTGGATTTTTGGAGCATTTCTGGTATTATAAAGTATTATTTCAGAATACTATAAGAGTAAACATTCCTAAGTACTTAATAAAGTGATTCCATTGGACTGGGCATGGTGGCCTATGCCTGTAATCCCAGCACTTTAGGAGGCTGAGGTGGGTGGATCACCTGAGGCTGAGTTCGAGACCAGTCTGGCCAACAGGGTGAAATACCATCTGTACTAAAAATACAAAAGTTAGCCTGGCGTGGTGGCACATGCCTGTAATCCCAGCTACTTGGGAGGCTGAGGCAGGACAATTGCTTGAACCCAGGAAGTGGAGGTTGCAGTAAGCTGAGATTGTGCCACTGCACTCCAGCCTGGGTGACAGAGTGAAACTCCGTCTCAAAAAAAAAAAAAGGTCAGGCACAGTGGTTCACGCCTGTAATACCAGCACTTTGGGAGGCTGAGGAGGCAGGCAGGTCATCTAAGGTTAGGCATTTAAGACCAGCCTGACCAACATGGTGAAACCCCCATCTCTACTAAAAATACAAAAATTAACTGGGTGTGGTCGCATGTGCCTGCAATCCCAGCTACTCAGGAGGCTAAGGCAGGAGAACAGCTTGAACCCAGGAGGCAGAGGTTGCAGTGAGCCGAGATCACGCCACTGCACTCCAACCTGGGGGACAGAGCAAGGCTCCATTCTCAAAAAAAATAAAAACACAAAAAACTTTCATTAAGCTGTTACTTCAGAGTCTTTGACAAAAATATTAAATATCACTTCTTTTTGTCACTACCATAACAGAGTACGTACATACCTGTGCAGAGAGGAGAACAAATTTCTTTGGAGGTAACATGTGCTGCTGTACAACAACTGGTGAATCAGTTATTGGAATATGATCCTTATTTAAGGGTGTAATTATCTTATCTACTTTCAATTCATCTATTGCAGAAAGAGCCCAGGAATGACCATCAACACGGGTTGTCATCTGTGTAAAAGAAATAAATGTTTTACATATCATACTGAAATTATATAATGTAAAAGAAAAAACTACAGACTTAACAAAGATGTAAATGTAATAAATTAATAGTACATGAATATATTTTAAAGTATGTATGTAATTTTCTACTATCATTTTTTTTATCAGGTATTTTCCAGGGTTTTTATTTTTGGGACAGTATCTTACTGTTACCCAAACTGAAGTGTAGTGGCATAACCACAGCTGACTGTAGTCTCCACCTCCCTGGGTTGATTCTTCCACCTCAACCTCCCACGTACCTGGGACTACAGAATGCCACCACACCCAGCTAATTTTTCTATGTTTTGTATAGACAGGGTTTTACCATGTTGCCCAGGATGCTCTCGAACTCAAACTCATGGGCTGATGTAATCTGCCGATCTTGGCCTCTCAAAGTGCTAATCAGGAATTTTCTTTGTTTTTTCTGAGATGGAGTCTCACCCTTTCACTGAGGCTGTAGTGCAGTGGCTCAATCAGAGCCCACTACAATACCTGCCTCCCAGGTTCAAGTGATTCCCCTACCTCAGCCTTCGAGTATCTGGTATTACAGATGCACACCACCACAACCAGCTAATTTTTGCATTGCTAGTAGAGACAGGGTTTCGAGTTTTGCCACATTGGCCAGGCTGGTCTTGAACTCCTGACCTCAGGTGATCTGCCTGCCTTGGCCTCCCAAAGTGCTAGGATTAAGTGAGCCACCGTGCCCAGCCATACACAGGCATTTTCTATACTAAAACATAAATCTTTTTCTACTAGAGGACAAGGGCAAACTTTTCTCAAGATAAACTAAATACTATTTAATAGAATTATAATCCTCTCAATCAAATAGCTTCTACCATCATTCCAGGATAGATTGTATCTGCTAAGCTAATACAATCTTTCCTTTAAAAAGTATTTTACCAACCTAGGCAACATAATGAATCCCCATCTCTGCAAAAATTAAAAAACTACCTGGGTGTGGTGGTGTGTGCCTGCATGCCTAGCAACTCAGAAGGCTGAGGTAGGAGGACTGCTTAAACCCAGGAGTCTTGAGGTTAAACTGAGCTATCATGCCACTGCATTTCACTCTGGGTGACACAGCAAGACCCTGTCTCAGGAGAAAAAAAAAAAAGGTATTTTAATTCTTTAAAACACTCTATAATAAAAAATTTCAAGCAGCCAAAAATGTAGAAAATATAGTAAAAGTCCACATGCTAAATACCTACTTTCAACAATTGTTAGCAGTTTGCCTGCATATTTTTGTTTTATTGTACTATTTGAAAATATAGGCATCATTTATCAGTAATAAATACTTTTGCACATTATCTCCTAATAATAAGAATGTTTTCTTACAAACCATATAATAGTAACATTTAAAAATGTTATCGGCTGGGCGAGGTGGCTCATGCCTGTAATCCCAACACTCTGGGAGACCAAGGCAGGTGGATCCCTTAAGCTGAGGAGTTTGAGACCAGCCAGGGCTACATGGCAAAACCCTGTCTCTACTAAAAAATTAGACGAGCATGGTGGTATGTGCCTGTAGTCCCAGCTATATGACGGGATCTGAGGTGGGAGGATCCCTTGAACCTGGGAGGTAGCAGCAGTGAGCTCTGACTGTGCCACTGCACTCCAGCCTGGGAAACAGAGTGGTCTCAAAAAAAAAAAAAAAAAGTTACCAATTCCCTAATATAATTTAATACCTAGCCAATATAAAATTTCCCTTGCTAGTCCCATGTCTTTTATGACTATTTTTGGGAAACCAGGATTTGATCAAAGCTCATACACTATACTTGATTTTTTTTGTTGTTGAAAACAAAAGTCCACCTTTGTTTGAGAAAAACTCAAAGATTAAATCAAATTATATGACATGCAGCATTTGCTCTAAAAAAGTTAGGTGGGACAGTGTCTCACACCTGTAACCCCAGCACTTTGGGAGGCCAAGGTGGGAGGATCGCTTGAGCCCAGGAGTTCAAGACCAGTCTGGGCAATATAGTCAGACCCTGTCTCTACAACAAATTTAAAAGTTGAGGTGCAGTGGCTCACGCCTGTAATCCCAGCACTTTGGGAGACCGAGGCAGGCGGACCACGAATTCAGGAGATTGAGACCATTCTGGCTAACACGGTGAAACTCTGTCTCTACTAAAAATACAAAAATTAGCTGGGTGTGGTGGTATATTCCTGTAGTCCCAGCTACTAAGGAGGCTGAGGCAGGAGGATCACTTGAAGCCGGGAGGCGGAGGTTGCAGTGAGCCGAGATGGCAGTACTGCACTCCAGCTTGGGCAAAAGAGCAAGACTCTGTTTCAAAAAAAAAAAAATTGGCTGGATATCGTAATGCACACCCGTAGTCCCAGCTACTTGAGAGGCTAAGGTGGGAGGACTGTTTGGGCCTGGGCAACAGGGTGAGAACCTGTCTTTACCAAAAAAAAAAAAAAAAAAAAAAAAAAAATTTAACCTTTATGGAGTGCTTCCTATGAGTGCCAGGCATTGTACTGAGTTCTTTACAATCATGAGCTTATTTAGTCTCATAATGCCATAGAGGTAGGTATGATTACAACTATTATAGAGAAAGAAATAGAGGGTCAAAACATGTTCTCTACTTCACAGTTCTGAGGAAGGAGAGCCAGGATTAAAATCAGCAACCCCCAAACACAGCATCTCAACTAGGACAGAGTTTATATCTTATTAAGCTCTGAATCCTCACATTTCATCATAGCACAAGGCTGGTAGTACATGCTCAGTAAAGCTCAAAGAATAAAGGAAAGAGGGAGAAAGGCACTCCTTATCTCCCTCGTGTTCCTATCTCAGCTACTTGAACTGTATCAGAAATTTGGTAGAGTTCATGCAGACAATACTCCCATCCCTGGGAGTTGAGTTTTTCCAGTTCCCCTTTATGGAGGGGCTCAAATTTAAGAACCACCAGAAAACCACTAGTTTTCAGTGAAAACTAGAAGCAAAATGCCTGTGAAGAGGTAGCTCCAAAGAGAGAATACCAGACATTCACACCCCACTAGGGGTTGGTTTATCTGGTTTGATCAGCAGCCTCTGTGGGCTATGCAGCACTATTTAGGAGGACAGGGGTGGGGAGAAGATACCAAAGGAATGGAGAGAAGTAGCCTCCCCTTACCTTCTTATAAACTGGGGACTAGGATGGGCAGCTGAGGGCGGGGGCAGTTAGTGGGTTCATAGCAGCCTTGGCTCTCACCCAGGAAGATCACATCCACTTCATAATGTATGTGGTAATCTTTGTGTTTAAAACAAAACTGTGTGTGTGTGGGTGTGCCTTTGTGTATGTAGGAAAGAAAAATAAAATACAATAAGAAAGATGTTGGCAACTCAATTATCTCATGTAAGGTTCAACTGACTCTTCAAACTTTATGTTTGAAAGTTTGTATGATTAAAAAAAAACAGGGCCAGGCACAGCGGCCCACACCTGTAATCCTAGCACTTTGGGAGGCTGAGGTGGGTGGATCACCTGAGGTTAGAAGTTCAAGACCAGCCTGACCAACATGGAGAAACCCTGTGTCTACTAAAAATACAAAATTAGCCAGGCATGGTGGTACAAGCCTGTAATCCCAGTTACTTGGGAGGCTGAGGCAGAAGAATTGCTTGAGCCCAGCAGGCAGAGGTCGTGATGAGCCAAGATCATGCCATTGCACTCTAGACTGGGCAACAAGAGCGAAGGGCGAGACTCCATCTTTAAAAAATATATATATATATATATATATAAAATTGCAAAGAGATTGTTAGAACAAAATTCGAAGTCACAACTACAATGGATGGCCTCATAATTAAATAACTGAACAAACAACATATTTAAATGAGATAAAGGTCATTTCATATGAACCTGACCACGTTTTCAGACAAAAAAAAAAAAAAAAAAAAAGCTGGAGTTTTTGTTTTCACATTTGTAAAAGGTGACTGATATTTTCNAAAAAAAAAAAAAAAAAAAAAAAAAAACTTCAGAGAAGATACATGTATTTTTTGGTACATTATGGAAAACGTTCTGTAAAGGTCCAATGTTCTGTAAAGGTCCAACGTCCTTTAAAGACTTTTTTGTGATTACCACAGTAACTTCTAACCTGACAGAGGAAAACAAATAATTAACAGGATAATTTCTTTACATTATAATTCCTAATCATATGTTATTAGAAGCAAACTGCAATAAATCAGACGATAAAGTTTCTTAACATATTATCCTTCACTTAAAATTATGTAATAGTTTTTTCAGAATTGTCAGGATTACTTACCTGGGTTTCCATCATTGGCTTTTGGAAAGGAAAAGTATCATGGTTGACACACCATAAGATATCATTATCCTCATTTTCTGAGGCTGCCATCAATAGAATACCTAAAAGTTTAATACACAAAACATTATTACATCACGTCAAATAATATGCATCCTCAATAACCTTTATTATTAGGTTGGTGCAAAAGTAATTGCGGTTTTGCAATTAAACTTACAAAACCACAATCACTTATGCCAACTTAAAATTAACATATATAGATGTATATACAATATCAATCTTTATAAACAAATGAGTCACAAAATAAAATAATTCTCTGAAAGACTGTATAATTATTTGTAGGGTAGAGTCATTAAGTGTTCTCAATTTTAAACTATATATCTCTCAGGTAAACATATATTTTTTTCACATTTTAGCATTTTGGAATTTAGGGTATATATTACAGTCAATGGGTCTATCAATATCATTATTAATTTTTTTTCTTTTAGGCGGAGTTTTGCTCTTGTTGCCCAGGTTGGAGTGCAATGGCATGATCTTGGCTCACTGCAATCTCTGTCTCCCAGGTTCAAGTGATTTTCCTGCCTCAGCCTCCTGAGTAGCTGGGATTACAGGCATGCACCACCACGTGCAACTAATTTTGTATTTTGCAGTAGATACAGGGTTTCATCTTGTTGGTCAGGCTGGTCTTGAACTCCTGACTTCAGGTGATCTGCCCACCTTGGCCTCCCAAAGTGCTGGGATTATAGGCGTGAGCACCTATAAACCGCACCCTATAAACCTATAAACCGCACCCTGCCAATTACTAATTTTATAAAAATATACTTAGTACATAAAAAATGCTGTGACTGACAATTCACAATGTAATACAAGCTAATATTGAATGAAATACAGTTTATATACTGATTAATTCAAACACACCATGAATAAAAATGATGAAGGTGCAAGAGGAACGGAAGAGGCAGTGTACTACAGAAGCAATTATCTAGGTGAGGTGCTGTGGCTTATGCCTGTAATCCCAGCAGTTTAGGAGGCTGAAGCAGGCTGATTTCTTGAGCCCAGGAGTTTGAGACTGGCCTGGGCAATAAAGTAAGACCTAGTCTCAACAAAAAATGAAGCATGACTACACACTGCACTCCCGCCTGGGTGATAGGAATGAGACACTATCTCAACAACAACAACAACAATAACAACAGCGGCGCAGCAATTATCTCAAGAAAAGTCGCCAACACGGTGGCTCACATCTATAATCCTAGCATTTTGGGAGGCCAAGGTGGCAGGATTGCTTGAGCCCAGGAGTTCACCAGCCTGGGAAACATGGTGAAACCCCGTATCTACAAAAAACACAAAAATTAGCCAGGCATGCTGGCACACACCTGTAGTCCCAACTACTCAAGAGGTTGAGCAGAAAGGATCACCTGAGCCTGGGAGGTTGAAGCTATGGTGAGCCAAGATCCTGCCACTGCACTCCAGCCTGGGCAACAGAGTGACAACCTTCCTCTGCACCTTCAAATGACTTGGAAAAATATCCATATTCATGGATTTGAAGACTTAATATGGTTAAGGTGGCAACATAGCCCAAATTGATCTACAGATTCAGCTATCACAATCCAACCTCACTTTTTTTTTTTTGAGACAGAGTCTCACTCTGCGGCCCAGGTTGGAGTGCAGTTGTAGGATCTCAGCTCACTATAACTTTCACCTCCCCGGTTCAAGTGATTCTCTTGCCTCAGCCTCCCAAGTAGCTGGGACGATAGGCATGCCTCACCATGCCCAGATAATTTTTGTATTTTTAGTAGAGATGGGGTTTCGCCATGTTGGCCAGGCTGGTCTTGAACTCAAGTGATACACCCACCTCTGCCTCCCAAGGCATTGGGATTACAGGCATGAGACACTGTCCCTGGGCCCACCTCACTTTTTTTGAATAAATTAACAAGGTGACTCTAAAATTCATATGAAAATTTAAGAGACTCAGAATAGCCAAAATCATCTTTAAAAAAAAAAAAAAAAAAATCAGGCCAGGTGCATGGTGGCTCATGCCTGTAATCCCAGCACTTTAACAGGCCAAGTAGATGGGTCACTTGAGCTCAGGAGTTTGAGACCAGCCTAGGCAACAAGGCAAAAGCCTATCTGTACAAAATACACAAAAATTAGCTGGCGGTGGTGGCACACACCTGTAGCCTCTCTCAGCTACTCAGAAGGCTGAAGTGGGAAGATGGCTTGAGGCTGGGATGCAGAGGTTGCAGTGAGCGGAGATTGCGCTACTGCACTCCAGCCTGGGCAACAGAGCCAGACCATCTCAAAAAAAAAATAAAGATCAAAGTCAGAATAGTCACATGTACCAATTTTAATACTTACTACAAAGCAACAGTAATCAAGACTGTGCTACTGGCATAATCATGGGTAATACAAACCAATGGAATAGAACTGAGAATCCAGAACTCATACATTAATGGGTAATTCACCTAAGACAATAAGACGAAGACAATTCAATGGGGAAATAATAGTCTTTCAACAAATGGTGCTCAGACAGCTGGATATTACATGCAAAAGAATGAAGTCAGACTGCTACCTCATACAACATACAAAAATGATCACAAAACAGATCAAAATAGAGTGAAAACTACACTTTCAATTTCAACTTTTGATTTTCACTATTTCAACTTTTATTGTAGATCTAGGAGGTACATGCGCAGATTTGTTACTTGCGTATATTTTGTCATGCTAAGGTTTATGGTACAATTGATTCCATCAATCAGGTACTGAGCACAGTACCCAACAGTAAGTTTTTCAACCCTGTTCCCCTACTTCCCCGACCCTTCTAGTAGTCCCCAGTTTCTACTGTTGCCATCGGGTATTTTCAAATGCCTCAAATCGCCATATAATTTTAACAATTTTAAGAATCTAATCTTAAATCTGATAGTATATCAGAACTTACCTTTACTATAAAGAGCTCTGTGTACTTTTGAAGGCTTTTCTACTGTTGAAGACGCTGAGAATCCAGGAGGTAAGCGGACGTGAACCAGCGTCAGTGTATTAGGCCGTGCTAATGGCTGTCTGAATGGACAAGTGCTGAAATATAACCTAACACCTGAAGATGGAGTAAAATTATGCATCAGTAATAGAAACTATGGACCTGACGGAAATATGTTATTGAAGCAATTACATATAGAAGCACAGAACTTTGCTAAAACCATATATAACTTTCCTGACTGATCTTAAATTACCATCTAGACTATCAGCTAAAATATAATCTAAGAATGTCACTCAAGGCCGGGTGTGGTGGTTCACACCTGTAATCCTAGCACTTTGGGAGGTCAAGGCAAGTGGATTATCTGAGATCAGGAGTTCGAGACCAGCCTGGCCTTCATAGTGAAACCCCATCTCTACTAACAATACAAAAATTAGCCAGGCATGGTGGCATGTGCTAATACTATCCCTGCTACTAGGAGGGCTGAGGCAGGACAATCACTAGAACCTGGGAGGTAGAGTTTGCAGTGAGCCAAGACTGTGTCACTGCACTCCAGCCTGGGCAACAGAGCAAGACTCCATCTCAAAATAAAAAGAAAAAGAAAATGTCACCCGAAATTTAGAGGTGAATCAATATATTTCTGTAGAAGGAACCTGCAAAGACAACCAAGGAAGCTTGTGTTCCAATTCAGGCTCTGTTATCAACTGTGAGCCATTGTACCTTTTAGGCTTGGCTTTTGGTTTTTGTTTTCTTTTTTTTTGAGTCAGGGTCTTGCTCTATTGCCCAGGTTGGAGTGTAGCCACATGATCTCAGCTCACTACAGCCTCAAGCTCCTGGGCTTAAGTGATCTTCCCACCACAGCCTCCTAAGCAGCTAGGACTACAGGGCTGTGCCACTACACCTGGCTAATTTTTGTATTTTTAGTAGAGATGGGGTTTCACCATGTTGCCCAGGTTAGTCTTGAACTCCTAGGTTCAGGCAATCTCCGCCTTGGCCTCCCAAAGTGTTGGGAGCCACCATGCCTGGCCTAGGCTTGGTTTCATATCTATAAAATGAAGAAACAAAATTAGAGAAAGCTTCCAGTTTTTAAAATCCTTTGTTTTACAAATTATTTATATGGCTTTATGATGGATAGAGAAGTAAAAAGATATTTCTAATCATAAATTTCCAAACCTAAGGATTTTCAGAAGTTGTAACAGCAACAGCAGACATGTAAATAAAACAACATACCTGCATGTGTGACAGCCAATAACTGACAGTCCAGTGATTCCGAATTTTCAATCACTGCTATTTGGACAATTGGTTTAAAAACAGAACGATCGATGGTCCTAAAAGAAAAAAGAAAAAGTGCATTTTTAAAATATGTCTACTAAATTATAAGGAACATTTCACATCAGAATTTTTACATATTTCCACATTTTCTTTTTTTTTTTTTTTTTTTTTTTAAGATAGTCTCGCTTTGCCACCTAGGCTGGAGTGCAGCGGTGTGATCTCAGCCCACTGCAACCTCTGCTTCCCAGGCAGGTTCAAGTAATTCTCCTGCCTCAGCCTCCTTAGTAGCTGGGATTACAGGCATGCACCACCATGCCCGGCTAATTTTTATATTCTTAGTAGAGGCAGGGTTTCACCATGTTGGCTAGGCTGGTCTTGAACTCCTGACCTTAGGTGATCCATCTGCCTCGGCCTCCCAAAATGCTGAGATTACAGGCATGAGCCACCGCGCCCAGCCCCGAGTGTATTAGTTTTTATCACATTGGTAATTGTTTTTCTGGATTTGAAAAAAATTCTAGAAAAAAGTTAGAGGGAAAACCGGAAAATGCTGTTTTCAATTGTCTGCCTTCAGAATTTTTTCTTGTCACTGAAGAATAAAACAAAACTAAAAGTTAGCCTGGGCAAGATAGTAAGACCCCATGTGTTTTATTTTAACTAAAAATAAAATTAGGGCCGAGTGTGGTGACTCACACCTGTAATCCCAGCACTTTGGGAGGCCGAGGCGGGTAGATCACGAGGTCAAGAGATCGAGACCATCCTGGTCAACATGGTGAAACCCTGTCTCTACTAAAAATACAAAAATTAGCTGGGCATGGTGGCACATGCCTGTAGTCCCAGCTACTTGGGAGGCTGAGGCAGGAGAATTGCTTGAACCCAGGAGACAGAGGTTGCGGTGAGCCGAGATCGTGCCATTGCACTCCAGCCTGGGTAACAAGAGCGAAACTCTGTCTCAAAAAAAAAAAAATAATAATAATAAACAAATAAATAAATAAATAAATTAGATGGGCACGGTGGTGCATATCTATAGTCATAGCTACTCAGGAAGCTTAGGCATGAGGACCACATCAACCCAGGAAGTTGAGGCTATAGTGGACTACAACTACATCCCTGCACTCCAACCTGAGCAATAGAGTGATACCCTGTCTGGGGGGGGAAAGGTGATTTATTTCACTCTGATTGTAGCAATAACCTAGGCACAAAGATAACAGAAGCTCAAAATTTCAGGCCTTCATTATAAAAAGAGAATGTTTGCAGCTGCCTAAGGTAGTTGGGATATATGCAAATGGTAGTGCAGAGTGTCTGAAGACTTGGTTTCTGTGTTTGGTTCTTGCACTTACTTAGGAGTTAGATCTCAGGCAAATCATAACATCCCTTAGTTTCAGTTTCATCATGAATAAAATGAATACAACAACTGTAAAATACTGTGTTCTGCACTTGTGTCAATAATTAGACTGACTAAACTTGAACCACACATGCCTGTTAAAAAAGAGTGAGTAGTGGCTGGGTGCAGTGGCTCATGCCTATAAATAACCCCAGCACTGGCCGGGCGCGGTGGCTCAAGCCTGTAATTCCAGCACTATGGGAGGCCGAGGCGGGTGGATCGTGAGGTCAAGGGATTGAGACCATCCCGGTCAACATGGTGAAACCCCGTCTCTACTAAAAATACAAAAAATTAGCTGGGCATGGTGGCGCGTGCCTGTAATCCCAGCTACTCAGGAGGCTGAGGCAGGAGAATTGCCTGAACCCAGGAGGCGGAGGTTGCGGTGAGCCGAGATAGCACCACCGCACTCCAGCCTGGGTAACATAAGTGAAACTCCGTCTCAAAAAAATAAAAAATAATAAAAAAAAATAACCCCAGCACTTTGGAAGGCCAGGGCAGTTGTAGTGCTTGAGTCTAGGAGTTCAAGACCAGCCTGGGCAACATGGTGAAACCCTGTTTCTACAAAAAATAGAAAATTAGCCAGAGGCGGTGGTACACGCCTATTGGTCTAGTGAACCCCATGTTTCTCTTCAAAGAATCAGTATGTGAGTATGTTCAGCTCTCTTATTCTTCAATTCTCTATTTTAAAGTTTAACTTCCTTGTAATTCCAGGAAACAACCAATTCCAGCGGTTCTAATCATTAATTCACATGTTTCCCCAGCCCCCAGTTCCATCCTGACTCATCCTGGTTACCTGCTCCAGTCACCTTCTTTGACCTGGTCACCCCGGCTACCTGCTCTGACCCACCCATAACCGTACTTCCTGCCAAAACACCCACCCTGCCACTCCAGCTTAGACCCCTGCTCTCTTTAAAATAGCCAATTGGGTGAGTCTAGCTTGTGCAGTCTAACCCCAGCCAATAGGGGAACAACACAGCAGCAGGATGACCCCCATCAGGCGTTAAGTACCCCTTCCCCCGCCTTATCGAAGATTGCAGACACCATTGTTACATCCACATGCCCCACCCTTCTATAGAAGTAAACTGCCTTGCTGAGAGGAATTATCTTCAGGTGCTATTTCTTTTGCCACCTTGAAATTTTACTTATAACACTGTAGTCCCAGTTGCTTGGGAGGCTGAGGTTAAGAATCGCTTTAGCCTGGGAGGTGGTGATTGCTAGCTGAGATGGAGCCACTGCACTCCAAACTGGGCAACAGAGCAACACTTCCTCTCAAAAAAGAAACAAGCAAACAAAAAAACCGAAAGAGTGAATAGCTAAAAGTGAGGGAATTTTGAGACATGCAGCTTGCTAGCCATAATCCCTAAGTAAAGTTGCCAGGAAAAACACATGTCAAGCTGTACTTTACAGAGTAAAACTAGTCTACCTTATATTTCAAACTATCAAACACAAGAATAAAAGAGGCCAGGCACAGTAGCTCTTGCCTGTAATCCTAGCACTTTGGTAGGTGAAGGTACACAGATCACCTGAGGTCAGGAGTTCAAGACCAGCCTGGCAAACATGGCAAAACCCCGTCTCTACTAAAAATGGAAAAATTAGCTGGGCATGGTGGTAGATGCCTGTAATCCCAGCTATCAGGGAGGCTGTGGCAGGAGAATTAATTGAACCCAGGAGGCAAATGCTGCAATGAGCAAGATGGCACCACTGCACTCCAGTCTGGGCAACAGAGTGAGACCCTGTCTCAGAAAAAAAAAAAGAACGAAGAGTCTCTAACAGCTCTCTTTGAAACATAACGTAGAGTGTCACCTCTTCAACATTCCTTATCTTTTAAAGACATTTGGGTAAGGGAATAATATAATTTTAGTATGCTACACATAAGTAGTACAATTATGCCTGCAAATGAAATGCTTAACAATAAATTAAATGTTACCTAGCAATGTTACCAGCAGCAGAGACAATGGCATTCTGTGACACGGAGGCAACTCTGCTCATTCCTTGTCCATCTTGTCCCAAATCATACACCTGTGAATACAAAATCATTTTCACTCAAACATCATTATATATTATATACGTTATTAAATTTTTCCTTTTAAGAGATCCTTTAATATTGGCATTTAATACAAATATGAAAACATGCAGATCTGAAATTTTATAAAAAGGGACCCCTTCTGAGTAGTGAGCTGGGCTTTTTTGTTTTTGAGATGGAGTCTTGCTCTGTCGCCTAGGCTGGAGTGCAATGGTGTGATCTCGGCCCACTGCAACCTCCACCTCCCTGTTCCAAGTGACTCTCCTGCCTCAGCCTCCCAGGTAGCTGGATTGTGGGTGCATGCCACCATAGCTGGCTAATTTTTGTAGTTCTAGTAGAAGTGGGGTTTCACCATGTTGGTTCACATTGGTCTCAAACTCCTGACCTCAGGTGATCCACCCATCTTGGCCTCCCACAGTGTTGGGATTACAGGTGTGAGCCATTGCGCCTGGCAGGCTTTTTGTTGTTGTTGTTTAATCACACAGTTCATATGAAAAGTTTAAGAGGCAAGAATTGTCTTCCCTAAAAATAAGGATTTATTGGCCAGGTGCGGTGGCTCATGCCTGTAATCCCAGCACTTTGGGAGGCTGAGGTGGGTGGATCACCTGAGGTCAGGAGTTCGAGACCAGTCTAAACAACATGGAGAAACCCCAACTCTACTAAAAATAGAAAACTACCCAGGTGTGGTGGCACATGCCAGTAATCCCAGCTACGTGGGAGCCTGAGGCAGTAGAATCACTTGAACCTGGGAGGTAGAGGCTTCGAGGAGCCAAGATGGTGCCATTGCACTCCAGTCTGGGCAATAAGAGCAAAACTCCATCCCAAAAAACAAACAACCAAAAATCAAAAAAACAAAAACAAAACAAAACAAAAAAAGGATTTATTTTACTCTTAATGGTATAATATACATATATATATATATGTTTTTCCGAGTGAATGTTTATTTTATTAAAGCTTTACACAAAATTTACATTTATATGGTTGGGGATGACCAGAAAGGTGTCAGCAGAACCAAGTTGCCATTACAATATTAAGTTAAATATATTGAGTTTTGGGTTGGTAGTAATAATTAGCTCTGTAGAATAATCTCATATGCTCCTACTACCACGATACAACCCTTTGACCTCTAATCTTTCTTGTAAAAGCTTTTCTTTTCATTAAATTGTCAGCACTTAAATGATAAAGCTTATAGTCATTGAAAAAATGCAATCGATTCAAGGTTCAATACCAGCACATAGGGAGTGAATAGGATTTGTTTCTGATATATTGACACAACGTAAGGAAACCCATCTCAATGGTATAATATTAATACTAACCTGTATTACTCCTTTCTCAGATCGCGTATATAAAATATTTCTAGAATTATCAATTGCAATTTGAAGAATAGGATCTAAAAGTAAGACAAAAAAAGGAGAAAAAAACATACCCAAGGATTAACAAAGCAAACACATTAGCCAGTTACAACATATTGTTGAATTATAACTTTGAATTCAAGGGTTTTCTTCTCCCTTGCTTTGTAGTTAAATCCTAGGATACTTGCAAGGGTTCCAGTTCAAAAAACATTTTGGTCAGATAACACATGAAAACAACAGATGCTAAATACTGTGACTGGGTTACAAGCACAGAAAATAAGTTATTTTGTCCTCTAAATGAATTTTAAGCCAAACCAAAAACAAGTCCTAAGTTATTTCTTCATTCAATAATATTTAATGAACATTTACTATATGCTAGAAACACAAAGAATAATTATACCTGGTCCTTTCTGTTAAGAAACTTCCAATTTGGCTTAATGATTGTGTGAAGGAAACTAATTTTAAATTTTATTCATATTAATATTTGAGTATACTGATCTTATTTTGCCAAAACACTTAAAAAATTATTTCACCTGTTTAAATCTCTCAGTTCATGAAAATCTTATATTCTTTTCATATTGGGAATTTGTTCTAGACCAAACAAATCATGTATTAGCTGTCTGAATGTCTGTCTCTCTCACATACACACACATATTTTGGTTTAAGTATGAACAGCTGTTTTAGACACAAGTTCTTTGATGCTACGTTTACAGGAAATACAAACCTGAAAATAAAATACACACTTTCTCTCTGTTATAATCTCTTCTCATCCCTTAGAAGACCTTATGAATATATACCAGATGCTACTTAATATAACTGTTTCAATTCAGAATGATAATATCTGAAGAAAATATTGAAGGAACGATGTATTAGATCAGTTTTACTTGCCAAATTTATTGTTTTCTACTTACCATCTTCTGAGAATGTAAATTGTAGCAAGGAAGGTACAAGGAAAGAAAGTGAGCTCTTTGAGTGGTTTATTTTCCTACATCTTTGGCTAAACCACCCTGCTTCTGCCTTAAAGAAAAAAATAAAAAGAAGACTTACAAAAGTATGTAACTCCCTTATCATAACTACTGTATATCCATATTTATTAAAAAACCTTCAAATCTTCACGAAATACCAGTTGTAATCACTAACAGCAGTTATAATCAACAAAATGAGACATATTATTCAAAAACTGAGTTTAGTCCATAATGTAACATATCAACCAAATACTGAGAAGGAAAGAATTTCAAGATATACTATTAAATGAAAAGCCCAGGCCGGGCGCGGTGGCTCAAGCCTGTAATCCCAGCACTGTGGGAGGCCGAGGCGGGTGGATCACGAGGTCAAGAGATCGAGACCATCCAGGTCAACATGGTGAAACCCTGTCTCTACCAAAAATACAAAAAAAAAAATTAGCTGGGTATGGTGGCGTGTGCCTGTAATCCCAGCGACTCAGGAGGCTGGGGCAGGAGAATTGCCTGAACCCGGGAGGCGGAGGTTGCGGTGAGCCGAGATCGCACCATTGCACTCCAGCCTGGGTAACAAGAGTGAAACTCCGTCTCAAAAAAAAATAAATAAATAAATAAATAAATAAATGAAAAGCCCATTATGGGCTAGGCACAGGGGCTCACGCCTATAAATCCTAGCACTTTGGGAGGCCAAGGCAGGCAGATCATTTGAGTTCAGGAGTTTGAGACCAGCCTGGCCAACATGATGAAACCCTGTCTCTACTAAAAACACAAAAATTAGCTGGATGTGGTGGTGCATGCCTGTAGTCCTAGGTATGCAGTAGGCTGAGGCAAGAGAACTGCTTGAACTAGGGAGAACTGAGCCAAGACTGAGCCAATGTACTCCAGCCTGGGTGATTGACTGAGACCCCATCTTAAAACAGCACTGATTTGAATAAAAAAAAAAAAAAAAAAAAAAAAAAAAAATTCATAAAAAAAAAATAAAAAAAAAAAAAAAAAAAAAAAAAAAGCAATTATGAAATAAAACAAACAATAATCCAAGTAAAAACATATATTTGCAAAAGTACATTATGTAGTTATATATGTGTATTCACATACAAATACATATGCATAGATATCTTTATCTTTGATGTCTGCTTTATGTTCTATAAGGACATAGATAGAATTAATAATGACTTTTTTTTTTCCACCTAGATTTAAGAGGAAATAATGACTTTTACCTCCAAGGAGAGGACTGACTTTTTAAAGCATGATGTAGTCATGAGGACTACAGCTTCAACTGTATGCTTGAATATTTTCCATAAAAATATATTAATATCCTTATATAATTAGAAAACAAAAGAAAGGCTTATTTTTCCCTATTCCAATAAGAGAGGAAAAAACATTTACAAATGTCAGACTTACCTGGTAGGCTACTTCATATAAACAGCCATCCTTTCCAGCCAAGAAAATTCTGCCATTATCAGTGGAAGTTATTGTTAAAAGGTAAGTATTATCAGTAGGAAGAGAATATAAAGGATCTGGAAGCAACTGCATTCCACCAGACATACTGTCATTAAGAACTCCAGAGCCTGTTTATTTTAAGAAAGGACACATAAATCAGTTTATTGGCTACTTTATGGTTTTTAAAAATCTTTGTATTATCATCAGAATTGACATCCTTATGGAATTATTATTTATTGGACAATTAACACAGTCAACAGTTTCTATATCATAATTTTAAAATAATTAAAAGAAGTCTGATACAATTTCAAAATTCAAGTTAAACAGAACCTGCTCTGTGTGTGTGTGTGTGTGTGTGTGTGTGTGTGTTTCTTATATAGTAAAACATTAAACAAAAAACTAACCATGCCAGGCACGGTGGCTCACGTCTGCAATCCCAACACTTTGGGAGGCTGAGGAGGGCGGATCACCTGAGGTCGGGAGTTCGAGACCCGCCTGACCAATACAATGAAATCCTGCCTCTACTAAAACCACAAAATTAACTGGGCATGGTGGCACATGCCTGTAATCCCAGCAACTCAAGAGGCTGAGGCAGGAGAATTGCTTGAACCCAGGAGGTGGAGGCTGCCGTGAGCCGAGATCGTGCCACTGCACTGCGGCCTGGGCAACAAGAGCAAAACTCTGTCTCAAAAAAACAAAACTAACCCAATATTAAATTCTGGAAAACTGCCTGAGGATTTGGCAGTAACAATCACTAATTTGAGTCCATGGAATTCAACATTTCACCCAGATTAGCTTTTAATTGTAATATCAATTGGCCAACATATTTTAAAAAACGTTAACGTAGGTTGTCATACCTGTTTGCAAATTAGCATAGCTGAGTCCAAGAATTACTATGTCTACAGGGGTCGCCAAAACCAGGAGGTGTCGTACATGAGGTTGAAAGATGCCTAAGATAAAGCAGACACAGGGCAGGAATACTTTCAGCATGTAAGCACTAACAGGGTAAGGTTTTATTATCATTAAAGTCAGCTACTATTTAAATAGTATAAAAAGTCTGGATCCAGTTTAGTAAATTCTGATGTTAAAATATTACTATGTATGATCATTTAAATAAGTAAATTTTGAATGTCATCAAGAAATTGAAAAGAAAAAAAGTAAACAGAAATAGAAAAGAACCACCTTAGAAAACAATCACTTCAGGGCCGGGCGCGGTGGCTCACATCTGTAATCCCAGCACTTTGGGAGGCCGAGGTGGGTGGATCACGAGGTCAAGAGATCGAGACCATCCTGGTCAACATGGTGAAACCCCGTCTCTACTAAAACTACAAAAAATCAGCTGGGCATGGTGGCACGTGCCTGTAATCCCAGCTACTCAGGAGGCTGAGGCAGGAGAATTGCCTGAACCCAGGAGGCGGAGGTTGCAGTGAGCCGAGATCGCGCCATTGTACTCCAGCCTGGGTAACAAGAGCGAAACTCTGTCTCGGGAAAAACAAAAAAAAACAAAAAAAAAACACACAAAAAAACAATCACTTCAGTATTGAATGCTACTTAAAAAGTATTCTATTACAAAATAGTTTAAATTTATTAAAATATCAAGATTTACATTTGTATATCCATGTTCATAGAAGCATTATTCACAATAACTAAAAGATGAAAACAAAATCCACGTGTCCATTGATAGATGGATTAAAAAAATTTCATAAAGGCCAGGCGCGGTGGCTATGACTGTTAATCCCAGCACTTTGGTCGGCCGTGGTGGGTGGATCAAGAGATCGAGACCATCCTGGTCAACATGGTCAAACCCCGTCTCTACTAAAAATACAAAAAAAAATTAGCTGGGAGTGGTGGCATACGCCTATAGTCCCAGCTATCTGGGAGGCTGAGGCAGGAGAATTGCTTGACAACTCAGGAGGCAGAGGTTGCGGTGAGCCGAGATCGCTCCGTTGCACTCCAGCCTGAGCAAGAAGAGCAAAACTGTCTCAAATAAAAGACACACACACACACACACACACACAATGGAATAAATATGCTGAGCCTTAAAAAGTAAGAAAGTTCTGATGCATGCCGTAATGCAGAAGAACCTTGAGGACACAGGTTAAATCAAATAAACCAGTCACAAAATGACAAATACAGTACCATATGTGTCCATTCATATATATATATAAGGAAACCTAGAATAGTCAAATTCATACAGACAAAAAGGAAAATGGTTGCTGCCAAGGGCTGAAGGAAGGCGAAACAGGAGTTTTTAGTTAATAGGTACAGTTTCCATTTTACAAGATACATGGAGTTCTAGATATAGATGGTGGTGAAGGTTACACAATGTGAATGGACTTAACACCACTGAAGTGTAGGCTTAAAAACAGTTAAGATGGCAAAGCTGGCTGGGCGCCACGGCTCACGCCTATGATCCCAGCACTTTGGGAGGCCGAGGCAGGCAGATCATGAGGTCAGGAGTTTTGAGACCAGCCTGGCCAACCTGGTGAAACCCCGTCTCTACTAAAAATACAAAAATTAGCTGGACGTGGTGGCGTGCATCTGTAATCCCAGCTATTATAGAGGCTGAGGCAGAATTGCTTGAACCTGGGAGGCGGAGGTTGAAGTGAAGTGAGCCAAGATCACGCCACAGCACTCCAGCCTGGGCGACAGAGCGAGAGTCCGTCTCAAAAAAATAAAAATAAAAAACCAGAAAAAGAAAAAGATGGCAAAGTTTGTATTATGTGTATTTTACCATGATTAAAAAATATATATAACAGATTTCATTTTGAAATGTAAATAAAACCTAGATAATTCTGGGAAATAAAATTAAACCAAAGGTTAGAATATTGATAAGAGTATAGAGCAATATTTATACATTTATGCATCTATTTTAGACTCTATGGAAATACATTTGCTTCTTTTTTCTTTTTATTTTAGAGACAGTCTTGCTCTGCTCTCCAGGCTGGAGTGCAGTGGTATAATTAAGGCTTACTGCAGCCTTGTCCTCCTATGCTCAAGCGATCCTCCTGCCTCAGTCTTATAACTGAGACTACAGGCAGGCACCACCATTTCGGGCTAAGTTTTGTATTTTTTGTAGAGACAGGGTATCACCATATTGTCCAGGCTGGTATTAAGTCTTAGATTCAAGCGATCTGCTCGCCTCGGCCTCCTACAATGCTGAGATAACAGGCATGAGCCACCACACTCGGCCTGAAAATACATTTTCTTTTTTCTTGTGTGTGTGATCCTGAAAATACATTTTCAATGCAAGTAAATAGTATATAAAATATCTGTTTTGGCCAGGGGTGGTGGCTCATGCCTGTAATCTCAGCACTTTTGGAGGCTGAAGTAGGTGGATCACCTGAGGTCAGGAGTTCAAGACCAGCCTGAACAACATGGTGAAACCCCATCTCTACTAAAAATACAAAAATTAGCTGGGCGTGGTGGCAGGTGCCTGTAATCCCAGCTACTTAGCAGGTTGAGGCAAGAGACTCACTTGAACCTTGGAAGCAGAGGTTGCAGTGAGCCAAGATCATGCCACTGCACTCCAGCCTGGGTGACAGAGCGAGATTCCATTGTCTGTTTTTACTTAACTAAATATCTGTAATTTCAAAATGGCCATAATCTTAAAAATTTTTACTTAGGCCTTACAAAAAAAAAATTTTTGTCCATTTTTTCCTCCCATAGAAAGGTACATTTGGCCGTACAGTGGTTCATGCCTGTAATCCCAACACTTTGAGAGGCCACGGTGGACAGATTACTTGAGGCCAGGTGTTTAAGACCAGCCTGGCCAACAATGCGAAACCACATGCTACTAAAAATACAAAAATTAGCTGGGCATGGTGGCGCATGCCTGTAATTCCAGCTACTCGGAAGGCTGAGGCAGGAGAATCGCTTGAACCCAGGAGGCAGAGGTTGCATGCAGTGAGCACCGAGGTCCACTGCATGCAGGCTATTCTAGCCTGGCAGACAGAGTGGCACTCTATATCAAAAAAAGAAAAAAAACAAGGTATATTTAAAGGATACATTTTAAATTTACATCAATCATCCTTCTCAGTATCTCTGATGAGAGATTTGGCATTATGAGGCATAAAGAGTAAGCCAAACAATGCTTGTGATGTCTCGAAGATTTACTCTGAACTCTGTTCTCACTTCCATGGGCTATCAAGACTATGCCTAGGGTGTGGTAGCTCACGCCTATAATCCCAGCACTTTGGGAAACTAAGGTAGGCCAGTCACCTGAGGTCAGGAGTTCGAAACCAGCCTAGCCAAGGTGGCAAATTCTGTCTCTACAAAAAATATAAAAATTAGCTGGGGCCCGGCACAGTGGCTCAGGTCTGTAATCCCAGCACTTTGGGAGGGTAAGGTGGGAAGATCACGAGGTCAGGAAATGGAGACCATCCTGGCCGACATGGTGAAACACTGTCTCTACTAAAAATACAAAATTAGCTGGGTGTGGTGGTATGTGCCTATAATCCCAGCTACTCGGGAGGCTGAGGTAGGAGAATCACTTGAAACAGGGAGTTGGAAGTTGCAGTGAGCCGAGATTGTGCCACAGCACTCCAGCCTGGTGACAGAGCGAGACTCCATCTCAAAAAATAAAGTAAAAGGTAAATTAGCCAGGCATTGGGCCACATGTGTGTAATCCCAGTTACTTGGGAGGCGGAGGCTGCAGCGAGTGGAGATCACACCACTGCACACCAACCTAGGCAACAGAGTGAGACACTATCTAAAAAAAAAAAAAAAAAAGACTAAAAAGATGGCCAGTGCAGCGGCTCCCAAGTATAATCCCAGCATCCCTGAGGTGGGTGGATTGCTTGAGCCCTGGAGTTCAAGACCAGCCTGGGCAACATGGCAAAACCCCATCTCTACCAAAAAAAATACCAAAAATTAGCTGGGCGTGATAGTGCATAACTGTAGTCCCAGCTACTTGGGAGGCTAAAGTGGGAGGATCACCTGAGCCTGGGAGGTTGAAGCTATAGTGAGCAATGATCATGCCACTGCACTCAAGCCTAGGTGATGGAGTAAGGATCTTATCTAAAAAAAAAAAAAGACTAATAAAACACAGATACAAAATTTTTTCTTAACATTATTCAGCAATCAATGAAAAATCTATAGTGTAAAATTTTCAGGTGGATCAAGAAAGTAAAATAAAATTTAAGAATCATAGTTTAACATTTTTAAAGGCAGTGTCACTTATGCCATTGAAGTAAGTAAACAGTTAAACATTAATAGTCACTTTACAGCCAGGTGCGGGGGCTCACACCTGTAATCCCAGCACTTTGGGAGGCCGAGGCGGGCGTATCATGAGGTCAGGAGATCAAGACCATCCTGGCTAACATGGTGAAACCCCATCTCTACTAAAAATAAAAAAATTAGCTGGGTGTGTTGGCGTACGCCTCTAGTCCCAGCTACTCGGGAGGCTGAGGCAGGAGAGTCACTTGAACTCAAGAGGTGGAGGTTGCAGTGAGCTGAGATCGTGCCACTGCACTCCAGCCTGGACAACAGAGTGAGACTCCGTCTCAAAAAAGAAAAAAAAGAAAGGTCACTTGACATATTTCAAATTAGAATTCAAAATACAACTTCAACAGAAACTACAACTGCTTAAAAAAGTGTGTTGTCAGCTGGGCACAGTGTCTCACATCTGTAATTCCAGCACTTTGAAAGGCCGAGGCGGGTGGATCACATGAGGTCACGAGTTCGAGACCAGCCTGGCCAAGATGGCGAAACTCCATCTCTACTAAAAATACAAAAATTAGCTGGGTGTGGTGGTACACACCTGTAATCTCAGCTACTTAGGAGGCTGAGGCAGGAGAACTGCTTAAACCTAGGAGGTGGAGATTGTAGTGAGCCAAGATTGCACCACTGCACTCCAGCCTAGGAGACACAGCAAGACTCAGTTTCAAAAAGAAAAAGATTGGGTGCGGTGGCTCACGCCTGTAATCCCAATACTTTGGGAGCTCTAGGTGGGCAGATCACCTGAGGTCGGGAGTTCAAGACCAGCCTGACCAACATGAAGAAACCCCATCTCTACTAAAAATACAAAATTAGCCAGGCACAGTGGTGCATGCCTGTAATCCCAGCTACTCAGGAGGCTGAGACAGGAGAATAGCTTGAACGCAGGAGACGGAGATTGCGGTGAGCCAAGATTGCGCCATGCACTCCAGCCTGGGCAACAAGTAAAACTCCGTCTCAAATTAAAAAAAAAAAAACAGTTGTTGTTCAGGTCTGTCTATACCATTTGGAGTCTAATTATACACACATAATCTCTTCTTTATAGTTTTATTTCTTACCAGCTTTTGGTTTCACAAGCCCCACAGCAAGAATAGTCTCACTAAGTCCATCAAAATAGGCAAGGTCTCCTCTGTCAATAAATGAAGAAAAATATGTTATACATACAAAGCAAACCGGATGTGGTGGCTCATGTCTTTAATCCCAGTACTTTGGGAATCTGAGGTGGGAGGAGTGAGTGAGACCAGAAGTTCGAGACTAGCCTGGACAACAAAGTGAGACTCTGTTTCTACAAAAAAGAAACAAAAAATCAGCCAGGCATAGGGGCATGAGGCCACTGAGGTAGGAGGATCATATAGGCCTGGGAGGTTAAGACTGCAGTGAGTAGTGTTCATGACACTATACTCCAGCCTGGGTGACAAAGTGAGATCCTGTCTCAAAAAAATAAAAGAAGGAAAGAAAACAAAGTGTTATCTTACAGTGCTCTTTATTATTATGATTACTATTATTTCTGAGACAGTGTCTAGCTCTGTTACCCAGGCTGAAGTGCAGTGGCACAATCTTGGCTCACTGTAATCTCCACCACACACCTAGCTAATTTTTGTATTTTTTATAGAGACAAGGTTTGGTGGCCAGGCATGGTGGCTCATGCCTGTAATCCTAGCACTTTGGGAAGCCCAGGCGGGTGGATCACAAGGTCAGGAGTTTGAGACTAGTGAAACCCCATCTCTACTAAAAATACAAAAATTAGCCAGGTGTGCTGGTACATGTCTGTAATCCCAGCTACTCAGGAGGCTGAGGCAGGAGAATCACTTGAACCTGGTAGGCAGAGGTTGCAGTGAGCCAAGATCGCACGATTGCACTCCAGCCTGGGCGATGGAGTAAGACACTGTCTCAAAAAAAAAAAAGAGAGAGACAAGGTTTGGTCATATTGCCCCCAGGCTGGTCTTGAACTCCTGAATGCTCTTTATTAGATAAATAAATTTATATACAGAATATAATAAAAAGACTGGGAAAGGTAGCTCATGCCTGTAATCTCAACACTTTGGGAGGCTGAGGCAGGAGCCCAGGAGTTCAAGTTCCTGGGCAACACAGTGAGACTTGGTCTCTATGAAAAATTTATATGTATATGTAATATATAATGAAAAAACAAGCAAGCAAAGCTGTTTCAGTTCCGAGACCCAGAGACCCAGACCTGCTTATGGATAAGCATGAACTAGAAAAGTAGGGATATACAAAAAATAGAAAATGCTGCTCCCCAACTGGACTACAAACATTAAGTAGTTATCGATCTACTGCTGGGGCAGGGGCAAAAGCATGAAGAGGACCATCTTAGAAGGATGGAATCACAGGAAAAGCCTAAGATTGAGTATGTAAGAGGAACACTGAGAAAAAATCTCCAGTAGACCAACTTGTACCCTAAGTACAAGATAATTCTAAAGGAATTGAAATCTGCAGTGCTCTGAGGGTAACTACAGCAACAACAAAACTCAAATTCAGCTCAAGTCCTGACCTGGAAAAAGGAAACTTCTTGCATAATAAAGATCCACTGGCCAGCGCGGTGGCTCACGGCTGTAATCCCAGCACTTCAGGAGGCAGAGGCAGGCGGATCACCTAAAGTCAGAAGTTCCAGACCAGCCTGGCCAACATGGTGAAACCCCATCTCTACTAAAAATACAAAAAATTGTCCATGTGTGGTGGTGGGAGCCTGTAGTACCAGTTACTCTGGAGGCTGAGGCAGAATAATCGTTTCAACCTGGGAGGTGGAGGTTACAGTAAGCGGAGATCGCACCATTGCACTCCGGCCTGCTCGGGAGAGCAAGACTCTGTCGGGGGGAGGGGGAATAGATCTGCTATACCTTAGCAAAGGAAGAGACATACCCATTTCTTTTTTTTTTTTGAGATGGAGTCTCACTCTGTCACCCAGGCTGGAGTGCGATGGCACAATCTCGGCTCACTGCAACCTCCGCTTCCCAGGCTCAAGCGATTCTCTTGCCTCAGCCTCCCCAGTAGCTGGGATTATAGGTGTGTGCCACCACGTCCAGCTAATTTTTGTACTTTTAGTAGAGACAGGGTTTCAACATCTTGGTCAGGCTGGTCTTGAACTCCTGACCTCGTGATCCACCCGCCTCAGCCTCTCAAAGTGCTGGGATTACAGGCATGAGCCACCGTGCCAGGCCGAGACATGCCCATTTCTAAGAATAAATGCTACTTGCTACTTACTTATAGTATCTACCATCTTACACATGATTTCTGGCTTTCAATAAGAAATTATGAGACACAAAATAGCAAGGAAAAAAACCCTACTGTCAAGAAACAAAGTAATCAATAGAACCAGACTCAGCTATAAATCCAAACTATCAGACAAGAAATTTAAAATAACTATGAACTATGTATATAGGTTTTATATAGGAAAAATTATCTAATTGATGACATGTTGGAATAAGTAAAGTTAGGAGGTCGAGACAGGTAGATCATCTGAGGCCAGGAGTTCAAGACCAGCCTGGCCAACACAGTGATAACCTTTCTCTACTAAAAATAGGAAAAATTAGCCAGGCATGGTGGCACAGGCCTGAAATCCCAACTACTTAGGAGGCTGAGGCATAATAATCACTCGAACCTGGGAACCTGGAAAGTGGAGGTTGCAGTGAGCTGAGATGACGCCACTGCACTTGAGCCTGTGCAACAGAGTGAGACTCCATTTCAAAAAAAAAGAGAAATAAAAAAGACAAAAAACAGACAAACAAAAAAAACAGGTAAAGCATTTCAAAAGAGAGATAAAAATTGTAAGACGCCAGTGAGGCTGGGTGTGGGATGGCTCACGTCTGTAATCCCAGCACTTTGGGAGGCAGAGGCAGGCAGATCACCTGAGGTCAGGAGTTTGAGACCAGCCTGGCCAACATGGTGAAACCCCATTTCTACTAAAAATACAAAAATTAGCCAGGCATTGTGGCACATGCCTGTAATCCCACCTACTTAGGAGGCTGAGGCAGGAAAATTGTTTGAACCCAGGAGGCACAGGTTGTAGTGATCTGAGATCATGCCATTGCACCCCAGGGTGACAGAATGAGACTCCATCTCCAAAAAAAGAAAAGAAAAGAAAACAGAGAGAGAGAGAGAGAGAGAGAGCGTGCGAGCAGAAAAACAAAAAAAGAATGGAGCATCCAAAATGAGGTAATATCAAACGGTATAACAAACGTACAGCTGAAATCTCAGAACAAAGAAAATGTATCAGAGAATTTAAAGATAAAGGCTGGGCCTGGCGCAGTGGCTCATACCTGTAATTCCAGTACTTTGGGAGGCCAAGGAGGGCAAATCACTTGAGGCCAGGAGTTCAAGACCAGCCTGGTTAACATGGTAAAACCCCATATCTAATAAAAATACAAGAATTAGCCAGGCGTGGTGGTGTGCGCCTGTAGTCCCAGCTACTCTAGAGGCTGAGGCAGGAGGAGTGCTTGAACCTAGGAGGGGGGAGGTTGCAGTGAACCAACTTTATCCACTGCATTCTAGCCTGGCAACAGAGAAAAACTCCATCTTGGGGGAAAAAAAAAACAAAAACAAGAAAATGGCTGAACAGAAAACAAAAAAGAGAGAGAGAAAAATAAACATAACAGCTGAAAAAAATTTGAAAAATAAAGACATTAAACTAAAAGTTCTAAGAAGCTCAGAGAACATGAAGCAGAATAAATATCAAGAAAAAAATAAGATCTAGACTTTCAAGAAAGCTTCCAATTATCCTGAAAGGGCCATCCACACAGGACAAAATAGCTAAATGGCATCTTATGTGGACTAGGATTCCCCATCCTCCTACAACATGGCATCCCACAGGGCCCTTTGATAATTGGCACAGTCTCTTGAAACCATGATCCAAATGCTGAGAAAGTTGGGGGTTAGAGCACAATAAAATGACCCAAGATTACATTTTCATCATCCAGAATGAATTAGGATTTCTAATAGAAAGCCAACTGAATATTTAAACTATGTATAAATTCTACAAAATTGAATTTGTAGACTTATAACTTGTGCCTTTTTTTTAAATAAGTACAATCTTCAAATAATTTTTCTTTAAATGAACACACACTACTATGGATCAAATATGTGTGTCCTACTAAAATTCATGTTAAATCCTAACTCCTAATGTGATAGTATTTGTAGGTGGGGCCTTTGAAAGGTTTTTAGGTCATGAGGATATGCCCTCATGAATGAGTGAAACCCTGTATCTGCTAAAACTACAAAAATCAACCAGGCGTGATGGTGGGTGCCTGTAATTGGCTAATTTTTTTTTAGTAAAGACAGAGTTTCACCATGTTGGCCAGGCTGGTCTCGAACTCCTGACCTCGTGATCCGCCCACTTCGGCCTCCCAAAGTGCTGGGATTATAGGCAAGAGCCACTGCACCTGACCAAAAACATGTTTTATAGAAAATAATTATTCTCACATTTATCTGTTCTGTAATTTTTTTGCATTGACTTCTCTTGGAAAGATACATTCTTGAACAAAGTTTCTATTATTTAGCATAAAAATGAATATGTTATGGAAACATAACAAAGTGAGGAACACTCAGGGTACATGAAAAATAATCACAACCAGGCCGGGCGTGGTGGCTCCCAGCACTCTGGGAGGCTGAGGCAGGTGGATCACCTGAGGTCAGGAGTTCAAGACCAGCCTGCCCAACATGGCAAAAACGCGTCTCTAAAAAAATAAAAAAATAATCACAACCATACATCACTGCTATTACAACTATTATATTTCAACAAGAAAAACTGCCATGAAAACTTCTACTAGAAAAACAATGTTTCATTTAAGCCATAGGTATTAAGCTGTCATTTAGCTTCAATTTTCTTTCAACGATTTTTTTTATTTTTGAGATGGAGTCTTCTCTATCACTCAGGCTGGAGTGTAGCGGCACGATCTTGGCTCACTACAACCTCTACTGCCCAGGTTCAAGTAACTCTTCTGCCTCAGCATCCAGAGTGGCTGGTACTATTCGCATGCACCACCACACCTAGCTAATTTCCGTATTTTTAGTAGAGATGGGGTTTTGCCTTGTTGGCCAGGCTGGTCTCACACTCGGATCTTCAGGTGATCTGCTCACCTCGGTCTCCCAAAGTGCTGGGATTACAGGCATAAGCCAATACACCTGGCTGATACGGTGGTTTTTTTTAAATGCATGTGTGCACCTAAAAAGATCTTTAATTACGGAGGAGCAAGAGTAACATCTTAATTATATGGGCCTTCCTATGTTTATCCCATTACCTCATCTACGGATAATATAATGGACAGCTGGAAGTAAAACAAAATCTTGTCTCTAAAAAGTCAAGAGGGAGATCACCAGACCAATATGCTCCATTTAAGCAAAAGTACCTTAGGCTTTCACTCAGAATCATTTCTATACATAACAATTTACACACAGGTCAAAATCACAAAATGACAACAAAATAAATATCAGATGCCTACTCCATAGAAATGCAAGGAAAGGGCTGCGTGTGGTGGCTCATCCCCATAATCCCAACACTTTGGGTGGCCAAAGCAAGTGGTTTATGAGGTCAGGAATTTGATACCAGCCTGGCCAATATGGTGAAATCCCGTCTCTACTAAAAATACAAAAATCAGCCAGGTGTGGTGGCGCATTCCTGTAATCTCAGCTACTGGGGAGGGTGAGGCAGAAGAAGCACTTGAACCTAGGAGGCAGAGGTTGCAATGAGCCGAGATTGCACCATTGCACTCCAGCCTGGCAACAGAGCAACTCTTCAGCTCCAAAAAAAAAAAAAAAGGCAAGGAAAACAGAAGTCTTTAAAAATGTCCAATCATCTCTTAATGAATTGCCAACATACTATTTTTACTACAGGCTAAGAGCTTGGGACCTGGACTCGTGCTACTCAGGAATGGCATATATACCAGCAGCAGCAGCTGGCAGCTTGTTACAAATGCAGACCGTTGGGCCTCACTCAGGACTACCAAAACAGAATCCACATTTGAACATCCCCAGATAATTGATATGCATACTAAAAAGCATTGACCCAAAGGCTAGATGAATGAAAGATAAACCAAGCAGCTTCTAATGAGAACACTAGCCACAGTAAAGTTTACATAAATTCTAATCACACTTAAAGCAAACCAGCCTTAAATACATACCCATCTTCATAGTTCCACATGAATATATCGCTGTCAATCGTGAGCCAAGCTCTGCTGATAGGAGGGAACACACCCATCATGCAGTTACACTGCATATCTGAGGTAGTATAGATGTAAGGCAGACAGAGTTGAATCTTATTTTTCTTAAACTTGTTTCAATAGCTTTTGACTTAACATTTATGTAAAAAATCGCAATGTGTCTACTCTTTAATACAACAAAGAACCCATATACTTTAACATATTTTAAATAAAACCCTTAAATGAACATATATAACACACCAATTAAACACAGAATATACTTTAACATATTTTAAATAAAACTCTTATATAACACTCTAATTAAACACAGAACCCATATACTTTAACATATTTTAAGTAACGCCCTTAAATGAACATACATATAACACACTAATTAAACACATAACAATGAAAATATCAATGTTAACATTTTTTAAATAGTTAAATACAAAGTAATAGGATACGTCCAAACTGCTCAACAAGTTCAGGTGGGAGAGGAACTCTTCGGATGGAACTTATCTCTGGAAGGTTGGGTACAGACAGCAAACCAGGTCCTTGTAAAGGATAATCCATATCTGACATGCCAGAAACAGTGGGATTATCTACAAAAAAGAAAATGAAGTATTTATAATAACGTACTGTTCATCAACTGGGCATATAAAAGGACTGAGTGCCTCTCTGTACCTTTGCAACCAGCACACATAATTTTTTTGTGTGCTGGTTCCAAAGGTACAGAGGATATACTAGTTTTGACCCCACACAAAGTAGGCCTGAAATATTCCATTTTAAGACAGGGATAGTTACTGGTTTCAGATCTGAAGGGAAGGTCATCTCTCACAAAACTTGCTCTATAACAAAGGAAAGGTTTAAATTTGATAATGTAATGTTATTTGAAAATAACAGTGGCTGGGCGGTGTTTCACACCTGTAATCCCAACACTCACTTTGGAAGGCCAAGCGGGGAGGATCACTGAGGTTTGGAGTTCGAGACCAGCCTGACCAACATGGAGAAATCCCTTCTCTACTAAAAATACAAAATTAGCTGGGCATGGTGGTGCATGCCTGTAATCCCAGCTACTCAGTAGGCTGAGGCAGGGGAATTATTTGAACTCAGGAGGCAGACATTGCAGTGAGCGAGACTGCACCATTGCACTCCAGCCTAGGCAACAAGAGCAAACTCCATCTCAAAAAAAAAGAAAATGAACAAACAAAAAAAATAGCAATGAATAATCTAGTCTTGGTATAGTGTGATGTGGCCCTTTTGTTTTCTTAGAGCAGTGGTT
>NW_016107520.1:563971-565176 GCF_001604975.1 Cebus imitator | reverse complement strand
AAAAAAAAAAAAAAAAAAGTTGGGCATGATGGTGAATGCCTGTAATGCCTGCTACTCAGGAGGCTGAGCAGGAGAATCCATTGAACCCAGGAGGCGGAGGTTTCAATGAGCTGATATCAGGCCACTGCACTCCAGCCTGGGCGATAGGGCGAGACTCCATCTCAAAATAAATAAATAAATAAATAAAAACAAAAGCATGTATGTAATTGCATCGTTTGTAACACAAAGGATAAATGCTTGAGAGGATGGATACTCCATTTTCCATGATGTGATTATTTCACATTGCATGCCTGTGTTAAAACATCTCATGCATCCCATAAATATATACACTGCTGGGTGCAAAGGCTAATGCCTGTAATTTCAGCACTTTGGGAGTCCAAGCCAGGTGGATCACGCAGTCAGGAGTTCAAGACCAGCCTGGCCAATATGGTGAAACCCCGTCTCCACTAAAATTACAAAAAAATTAGCCAGGTGTGGTGGCGGGTGCCTGAAATGCCAGCTACTGGGGAGGCTGAGGCAGGAGAATTGCTTGAACTCAGGAGGCGGAGGCTGCAGTGAGCTGAGATATCACCACTGTACTCCAGCCTGGGTGACAGAACAAGACTCTGTTTCAGGAAAAAAAAAAAAATGTATATATACATATACATATACATACACACACACACACACACAAATATACACATATCTACTATGTACCCACAAAAACTAAAAATAAAAAAATTTAAAAATAATAATTTAGTGTTTTCCTATGATTTTGCTAATCTGAAACGGGAAAATATAAAACTGCTTTGAGGCTCAAAGGTAAAATGGCTATGCACAAACAAAATACTGACTGGGGAAAATACTGCCTTTCCCAGATAAACATTTATAGACTAAAACAACCTATGTCTTTTCCCTTTACATATCTCCTCCAGACCAATAACAGAAATACAAATAATATCCCATAAGCAATATCTTATTGGGGGGAAAAACCTGACTGATGACCTAATTATCTCAGGAACTTTTTCAGGTAAGTATAAAGATGTCAAGGAAAACTGACACACAAAACAATCTTCAAGTATATTATGGAAATTTAAAAAATATATATGAGAAAAATACAATCAATACCTGTGTACCGATTATCCAACTTAAACAATAACCAGTAATATCCCTAATCATGTTTCAATTTTATCACTGTTCCCTCCTTCCCCAGCGAATTCTTTTTT
>NW_016107520.1:561174-563081 GCF_001604975.1 Cebus imitator | reverse complement strand
TGTTGACCAGGATGGTCTTGATCTCTTGACCTCGTGATCCACCCGCCTCGGCCTCCCAAAGTGCTGGGATTACAGGCTTGAGCCACCGTGCCCGGCTTTATCTTCTTTTTTTGAGACAGCGCTTCACTCTGTTGCCTATGTTGGAATGCAGTTGTGCAATCACATCTCATGGCAACCTCAGCCTCCTGTGCTCTAGCACAGGCTCGTAGGTAGCTGGGACTAGAGGCACATGACACCATGCTTGATCAATTTTTTTGGGTTTTTTTGAGACAGAGTCTCCCTCTGTCACCCAGGCTTGAGTGCAGTGGTGTGATCTTGGTTCACTGCAACCTCCACCTCCCAGGTTCAAGCAACTCTACTGCCTCAGCCTCCCAAGAAGCTGGGACTACAGAAGCATGCCACCACACCTGGCTAATTTTTGTATTTTTATTAGAGATGGGATTTCACCATGTTGGCCAGGCTGGTCTCAAACTCCTGACCTCAAGGGATCCACCCACCTCCGCCCCCCAAATTGCTGGGATTATAGGTGTAAACCACTGCACCCAGCCAAACACCACTGCTTTGAGGCAGAGTGTCACTCTGTTGCCCAGCCTGGAGAGCAGTGGCGCAATCACAGCTCACAGTAGGCTCAACCTCCTGGTCTCAAGTGATCCTTCCACATCAGCCTCCCAATTAGCTGGGGGTACAAGTGTGTACCACCATGCCCAGATAATTTTTGTATTTTTTTCTTAAGAGGTTGGGTTTCACCATATTGCCCAGATTGGTCTCAAACTCCTGAGCTCAAGTGATCTGTTCACTTCGGCCTCCCAAAGTGCTGGGATTACTGGGTTGAACTCATTTTAAAGGAAATCCAGGCTGGGTGTGGTGGCTCACAGGAGGCTGAGGTGGGTGGATCACATGAGGTCAAGAGTTCAAGATTAGCCTGGTGAAACCCTGTCTCTATTAAAAACAGAAAAATTAGCCTGGCCTGGTGGTGCATGCCTGTAATCCCAGCAACTTGGGAGGCTGAGGCAGGAGAGTCGCTTGAACCTGGGAGGTGAAGGTTGTATTGAGCCAAGTTCATGCCACTGCACTCCAGGCTGGGTGACAGAGTGAGACTCTGTCTCTAAATAAATAAATAAATAAATAAAGCAAGTCCAGACATCCCATTTAATCCTAAAACACAACTTTAATAGGCTGAAAGGGGCAGATCACCATGTTAAATGGCAGTGGGAACCCAAAGCGAGGAATTAATAACTTTGGTGAGGATGGGAATGGTAAGAAAGATTTCAGGGCAAGAGCGTGACTCATCTGTAATCTCAGCACTTTAGAAGGCTGAGGCAGGAGGACTGCTTGATGCCAGGAATGAGACCAATTTTGTGAACAGAGTGAGACTACATCTCACATGAAAATTAAAAATCAGCTGGGTGTGGTGGCAGGCGCCTGCAGTCCCAGCTACCAGGGAGGCCAAGGCAAGAGGATCACTTGAGCTCATGAGTTAAGAGCCTGCAATGAGCTGTGATCATGTCACTGCAGTCCAACCTGGTGACAGAACTAGATCCTGACTCAAAAAAACAAAAAACCCAACAAGAAAAAGAAAGACAACAGACTGGGGAAGGTGGCTCACGCCTGTAATCCCAGCACTTTGGGAGGCCGAGGCCGGTGGGTCACAAGGTCAAGAGATTGAGACCATCCTGGCCAGCATGGTGAAACCCCGTCTCTACTAAAAAATACAAAAATTAGCTGGGCATGGTGGTGTGCGCCTGCAGTCCCAGCTACACGGGAGGCTGAGGCAGGAGAATTGCTTGAACCTGGGAGGCGGAAGTTGCAGTGAGCCAAGATCGTGCCAGTGCACTCCAGCCTGTCAACATAGCGAGACACCGTCTCAAAAACTAACAAACAAACAAATACCAGAGAATGGTACACTT
>NW_016107520.1:550357-560603 GCF_001604975.1 Cebus imitator | reverse complement strand
AAAAAAAAAAAAAAAAAAAAAAAAAAAAAAAAGAATTAACATTGCAGAAACAATAAAAGTAAAATAAAATCCTTAGAAAATCCTGAAGATGGGGCTTCTTTCAGAAAACATGCTAAAATTCACCTGTAATCAGGGCAAGGGGTAAAGAATCTGATGGAAAAGAAGGGGAAGAGATTGGGTGAAAGAGGGTGTGTAAAGGCATAAGATATGTAAGAGGATGACCAGAGATTACGCAGTTTTTGTATCTGGTTTTCACACCTAAGGCAGCTACAGTGAGTAATGTTGTTCAAGATGATAGTTCCTAATAGGCCAATCAGCTCTTGTAAGATGCGTTCATTGGTAAGTAGCTAAAAGGAGCAAATACTGTCTTTGTTTCTATAATTAATATATATTTTTTTGAGATGGAGTTTCGCTCTTGTTGCCCAGGCTGGAGTGCAGTGGCGGCGATCTCACTCATCACAACTTCCGCCTCCTGATTCAAGCAATTCTCCTGCCTCAGCCTCCTGAGTAGCTGAGATTACAGGCATAGGCCATCACACCCAGCTAATTTTGTATTTTTAGTAGAGACCTGGGTTCTCCATGTTGGTCAGGCAGGTCTCAAACTCCCGATCTCAGGTGGTTCGCCTGCCTCAGCCTCCCAATGTGCTGAGATTATAGGCATGAGCCATGGCGCCCGGCTGTTTCTATCATTTCTTTAATTACAAATCTATCAACAATTTTTATAAATAATCAGAGGTGTTCTTGGTTTACACCGCACACAAATTATCCTGTTTAGATTACTTTGGTTCTTGCTCACCAACAATCTCTTTTGTCTTACACTTCTTTGCTTTTCTCCAAATTCCATCTCTCAAAGGGGTCACTTTTTCTAGCAACTGACCTAAGTGTAATTCTTTTTTTTCTTTTTTTGAGACGGAGTTTTGCTATTTTGCCCAGGCTGGAGTGCAACGGCACGATCTCGGCTCACTGCAACCTCCGCCTCCCGGATTCAAGTGGTTCTACTGCCACAGCCTCCTGAGTAGCTGGGATTACAGGCCCGTGTCACCACGCCTAGCTAATTTTTTATATTTTTAGTAGAGACGGGGGTTACTCCATGTTGTTCAGACTGGTCTCCAACTCCTGATCTTGTGATCCACCCACCTGGATCTCCCAAAGTGCTGGCATTACAGCTGTAACCCACCGCGCCTGGAGCAACTGATGTAATTCTGTAAGCTGTAGGGAGCTGGTTGTAATTTAAAACCATTAAACGAATTACTTTCCAGTCACCTCTTTTGTCAACACATACTCTGCCTTTTTCCTCCCTGTACATAAGCACTGCTGATTTCCCTGTTCTCTTTCTTTATTCTACTGGCAATTCTTTTAAGATCTCCCAGCATTTCATAATACACAACTCTACACATAATAGAGCGTATCTTGGATGAGTGCGGTGGCTCATGCCTGTAATCCCAGCACTTGGAAGGCCGAAGTTGGCGGATCACTTGAGGTCAGGAGTTCGTGACCAGCGTGGCCAACATGGTGAAACCGTCTCTACTAAAAAACACAAAAATTAAAAACAAACAAACAAAGCAATCAAAAAAAGTAAAGACAAAAATAAAAATAAAAAACAAAAATTAGCCGGGCGTGGTGGCGGCGGGAGCCTGTAATCCCAGCTATTCGGGAAGCTGACGCAGGTGAATCGCCTAAACCCGGGAGGCGGAGGTTGCAATCGCGCCATTGCATTCCAGCCTGGGCGACAAGAGCAAAGCTCCGTCTCATAAATAAATAAATAATAAAGCGTATCTTTAAGATAACATGCTAAATTCCCAAATTAACGTTGTTTGCTCTTACGATTTACTCAAAACGAATAGGAGAAATGAACAAATTTGGGACTTGAATCAGGTGATGCTTCTCTTACGGCCTTAGCCATAAACACTTGAGAGCGGCGAGAAACTCATTAAGGTTTGGGTCTTTGCCTCTTTCTGCTTCAACTGGGAGCTTGCTCTTCACTCTTGCCCTCTCAAGTATCTACAATGAAGAAAGTAGACAGGAAAAGGACAGGAAAAGACCTAAAAATAAGCTGCTTGCTTATTTTCTCCAAAAAATGCAGCCAATAGTGCCATAAATCTCAGGATATCCTCGTAGGGACCAATCCTGGGGATAAGGAGCCAATTAGGCAGTCAGGCGAGAGTCCTTTCGGCTGAGAAAGGAGGGTCACCATCACTCACTTGGGGCAGACACCATAAGCAGCTCAGAAAGGTCCGGGTACATGCGGTCCTCTTGCAACTGACGGTCGATGAGACGTCCTGCATTTTCCAGAGCTTCCTGTAGGGCTGCTGCCGAGGTAGAGGCCGGCATCGCCGCGCCCAACAAAGAAGAGGGCATCTCGGAAATCGTAGACACCAGGGTACACGAAAAGTCAAAAACCAAGGAAAACAAGAAAAGATCCAAGTAGTCAGTTTAGACCCGCCGCCTACGGCGCGCGCGCCAAACGAGCGCCTCCGCGCCTCGACATGACGCACTTCCGGTTCATCAGGTGGGGAACTGGAAGACGTCGTTCTGGGCCTGGGAAGAGGAAGCTGTTGGGAGGGGGCTAGAGGTTGGGGGTGGAGCGACGTGGCTGCTGATGCTTTCGAGGGCGTCGAGGGGTTTGGGGTGTGGAAAGGGAAAATTAGGGTCGGTTATCTAGGGAAGGGAAGGAGGGAAGGGTAAAGGGGAGGGAACTGGGAAGGATAGGGGCGGAGGGAACTGGGAAGGATAGGGGCGGGATGGGGTGGGATGGGGAGGAAGGAGGGAGGAGGGAGGAGGGACACGGTAGGTGGGAGCTAGGTCGTCTGTCTTCGCTGAGGAGGCTGCTTTGGTTCCGGTCGTTTAAGCGCGTGCTCGACCTAGGTCTTGGAACGTCCAGCGTCTGAATCACGTAACTGCGGCTGAGTGCGCGCATCGGTAACATTGGCACTCCAAGTAACCGGTCTTGTGAGAGTAGTTAAGAATTGGTACCTCCCTGTCACAGAGAGGGACATGAACCAATATCTCACTATATTCTTCATGGACTTAGGTGTAAATTGGAATTTATCAGGGTTTTCCATTGCATATAGTTGTCTTTTGAGTTTGTGGCCCCTTAGTTTGAAACACGTGTTTAAGGAGGAGCTGAGTGCAGGTGGACCGCTGCCGTGCTTTTTTTCGTGGCAGAGATAGCAGACAGTTCTAATTCATCTTTTCGTTCCCCGTTCTACTACAAGAACTCGTATCACATAAGAACCCAAGAGATAATACAATCCTAAGAAACTGAATACTTGCCTTGTGCCTGGTGCAGGGACTATTAAATTAACGCAGTGTTTCCTGTTCTTAAGGTGCTTCAAGCAGAGACAAACAGAACAAAGGTCTTCACTATAATTTTTTCTATTTGGATAGGTAAAAACTGTAGCAGAAGAATGGGAGAAAAGGGCAGAGAGGCAAAAGAGGCTTCACTTACTACAGAAGGCAATCTGAGTGGGTAAATCAAAGCACTTTTTAGAAAACAGTCCTTATTTAGAATCTCACCTAAGTAAGCTTCCAGTTATGTTCTTCAGGATTTAACAAATCAATAACTGAATTACTCTAAATTGGTCTTTTGCCATTTGAATTACATTTTTACTCCCTTAAAGGCTTGACTACATTTCTGAAAATTAGAAATTATATATTGTTACCAATCTACACTTAAAATTTAACATAGCCAATATAACAAGAAAAACGATTTATTATTGGTATGTAATAGGCAGTTAGGTCTCTAGCTGTTAGTTTATTTGGTAGACTACAGATTGAAACTGATGACCTGGCACAGATTTTGTTTTTAATTTGAGACAAAATACACAATTGAGAGTTTTCAACTTCACAAATTGGAAGATTTAACAATGTTGGTGTGGTATTCCTGCATAGTAACAAATCTTCCCAAAGTGTAATCTAACTACTTTAATTCATTTGCTTATTGACCATGGCTGCTTCCCCACCACAACTGCTAAACCGAGTAGTTTATATATAAGACTGCAAAACCTAAAATATGGACTCTGGTACTTTACAGGAAAAGTTTGCTGACCTTTTCCCTAGAACAGATAATTATGTTTTGGTCTTGGGACCCCCTTGATACCCTTAAAAATTATTCTGGATTCCAGAGAGTTTTTGTTTCATATTGGTTACATCTATTAATATTTGTGAATAACTCATAAAATGAAAAGTAAAATGTTTAAGAATGTATTTAAAAGCATAACAAGCTTAATACATGTTAATATAACTTTTAAAATAAGAAATCATTATAGTTTCTAAAACTAAAATGGAGAAGAATGTGATTATTTCATATTTTTGCAAATCTCTTTAATGTCTGGCTCAGTAAGGGATAGCTGAATTCTCATATCTATATCTACTGTCAACTAAAGAAAAATACCCAGGTTTTAAAGAATTAAAGTCAGTTTAATTTAGAGTTAGGATTGCAGCCTTTCGGAGTTTCTGTTATACTGCTTTGAAGAAGTGTTTTAGCCCACAGTTTACATATCAAGTGTTGAAATCTCTGCATGTACTCAGAAATTACATTAAACATGCTCATAAAGTGAGTATAGTGGCTCACACCTGTAATTCTAGCACTTTGGGAGGCCTATGCATGAGGATCTCTTGAGGCCAGGAGTTCAAGACCAATCTGGGCAACCTAGTGAGACCCCCCCCATCTCTAAAAAAAAAAATTTTTTTTTTAATTTGCCAGGTGTAGTGGTGTGCACCTGTAGTCTCAGCTACTTGGGAGGCTGAGGCAGGAGGACCACTTAAGCCCAGGAGTTCCAGGTTGCTGTAAGCCATGACTATGCCACTGCATACTAGCCTGGGCGATAAAGTGAAACTCTGTCTCTTAAAAAAAAAGCTCATACCTTACATTAAAGCAAAATCTCATCGAGGTTTGGATTTAAAAGTACATCTAGTTATAGATTACAGAGGCATAATCATGAATCCTATGGGACACTGTGTTATATACTGGAAGGGACAAGGGCTAGCAACATTGAACTTACCTTTTAAAAAAATGCATTGATTCAAGCAAGAGATGTGGGAACCTGTTTTCTAGTCTGCTTATTGTTTCCAAGGCATTCTTCTAGAGAGTTGTACTCAGTCACTGTGTTGGGCTTTGTGAAATTCTCCTGGCAAGGAATTTTGTGAAATTCTTCTGGTAAGCAGAATAAGCAAACATGGTTGTTTATGTTTGCTATTTTTTCTAACATGACAACATGTTGTGACTTATTTAGTTGAAGTATAATATTTGATGAAGAGGTGGGGCACGGTGGCTCACGGCTATAATCCCAGCACTTTGGGATGCCGAGATGGGTGAATCACCTGAGGTTGGGAGTTTGAGACCAGCCTAACCAACATGGTGAAACCTCATCTCTACTAAAAAATATAAAATTAGCTGGGTGTGGTGGCAAGCCCCTGTAATCCCAGCTACTCAGGAGGCTGAGGCAGGAGAATTGCTTGAACCCGGGAGGCAGAGGTTGCGGTGATCCAAGGTGATACTATTGCACTTGAGCCTGGGCAACAAGAGCAAAACTCCATCTAAAAAAAAAAAAATGTATATATATATATTATATATATAATATACATATTATGTATATATAATATATATATAATACATATATATATAATATATATATAATATATGTATTATATATATATATGCACGCACACACACACACACACACACACACATATATGTAAAGAAAAGCTGGCCTCAGTTACGTATTTAGGAAAAGGAGAAGTATTTTAATAATTGGCAACAAGTATAGACGATTGTTTTTCTCTCTCTTTTTTTTTTTTTTTTTTGAGAAAGAGTTTTTCTCTTGTCGCCCAGGCTAGGGTGCAATGGTTTGATCTTGGCTCACCACAACCTCCACCTCCCAGGTTCAAGCAATTCTCCTGCTTCAGCCTCCTGAGTAGCTGGAACTACAGGCACACGCCATTGTGCTTGGCTAATTTTCTGTATTTTTAGTAGAGATGGGGTTTCACTGTATTAGCCAGGCTGGTCTCAAACTACTGACCTCAGGTGATCCTCCCAAAGTGCTGGGATTATTGGTGTGAGCCACCATGACCAACCTGTTTTTCTTAAGTGATAAATTCATTTCATTTATTTTTGAGAAAATGTTTGCCAGATACCTAAATCTGGGCAACTGTACTTTGTGAGTCATTCTTTCAAGTAAAAATGATGTTCCATGGAAAAAAGCTAACAACTCAATTAACAAGTGGTTTTCTTTTAGATGACCATCATACTTAGATATACATTAGCTGGGCATGGTGGCATGTGCCTGTGGTCCTATCTACTCAGGAAGTTGAGGCTAAAGTGCTTCATGACTGAACTTTTTTTTTAAAAGATGGGGTTTCACCATGTTGATCAGGCTGGTCTTGAACTCCTGACCTCAGGTGATCCGTCCGCCTAGGCCTTCAAAGTGCTTGGATTACAGGCATGAGCCACCATGCCTGGCCTATGATTGAACTTGTAAATAGCCACTGCACTCCAGTCTGGGTAACATAGTGAGACCCCCATCTGTAAGAAATTTTTTTTTTTTTTTTTTTTTTTTTTTTAGCTGGGTGCGGTGGCTCACGCCTGTAATCCCAGCACTTTGGGAGGCCGAGGCGGGTGGATCACGAGGTCAAGAGATCGAGACCATCCTGGTCAACATGGTGAAACCCCGTCTCTACTAAAAATACAAAACATTAGCTGGGCGTGGTGGCGCGTGCCTGCAGTCCCAGCTACTCAGGAAGTTGAGGCAGGAGAATTGCCTGAACCCAGGAGGCGGAGGTTGCGGTGAGCCGAGATCACGCCATTGCACTCCAGCCTGGGTAACAAGAGTGAAACTCCGTCTCAAAAAAAAAAAAAATTTTTTTTAAATGAAATTTATGACTACTTCTCATTTTGTCATACTGAGTATTAAAAAGATGTATAATTAAGGGTCAGGATTTAGTGAAATGAATACTGTTTATGGCTTTATTAAGGATATTCTTAAGGGAAACTGATTTTGTTTACACTGAGTATGTAACTGTGAAGCATACAATGACTACTACAACATTTTGCATCCTACTGCCTTGATTTATATTAGGGCACTGTTTTAATTTAGGAATTTTAAGATAGAGCATGCTCCTTCAATGATTAGGAGAAACACAGATTTAAGTAAAAATTTTATTACTTGCAGGTCCTGGGGGGCATCTGGCACACGTGGAGGTCAAGGAATGAAGTCAGGGAAAGAGAAAGAGGGACTCGTGGGCCAATGCCTTCACTGGGTTCAGGGTGTTTATCCAAATAGATTTCCCAAGAGGAATTGCCACAATTTAATTGGTGGGTTTAAAGCAAGCAAGCACGTTTGAGGACAAGCTTGTTCCACCTGCGGCACATGGGCCACATGTGGCCCAGAATGGCTTTGAATGTGGCCCAACACAAATTCATAAACTTTCTTAAAATATGAGATTTGTGATTTTTTTTTTTTTTAAGCTCTCAGCTTTGTTAATGTATTTTATGTATTGCCTAAGACAATTCTTCCAGTGTGGACCAGGGAAATCACTCCAGCCTGGGAAACAAGAGTGATACTCCATCTCAAACCGAAAAAAAAAAAGAAAAAAAGAATTCACTACAAGAACCAGCAGATTTACCCACTGTTAACCTGTTTCCCATTTTTCCCAGCGTTTACTCTAAGATAACTCTTAAATTATAGTCCTAACTTAACCCCTGAAGTTCATGTTTACTATTTTATTATTTTTGTATCACTCTATTGTCTTTGGAAACAAAAGACATTATTCTATTTATAGCATTCTGTTTTTAGTAGTGGAATTTCCGTTTACAAAATATAGTAATTATCACTGAAAATGTCAAATCCTAGAAAACATAGCATTACTATGTGTGATGTTAATTCTGTGGTGAACTCATGGCACTGAAATCGTGTGACAAGAAGGAAGTGACAAAATTGTCAATATTCCATAATACTGTGACTGAAGTAGACAACAGAAATGGAAAGAAATCTAAGAAGCCATGTGTCATTGTGAATCCACAATAATGACAATATGGGAGCAGTGGACTCAGCTGATCAGATGCCCATTTCTTATTCAGCTGAGCGCAAAAGACATAAGTTTTGGTATAAGATGGTATAAGATATTCTTTTTTTTTTGAGACGGAGTCTTGCTCTGTTGCCCAGGCTGGAGTGCAGTGGCACAATCTCAGCTCACTGCAACCTCCACCTCCCGGGTTCAAGTGATTCTCCTGCCTCAGCCTCTCAAGTAGCTCGGATTACAGGTGCTCACCACCACACCTGGCTAATTTTTGTATTTTTCGTAGAGATGGAGTTTCACCATATTGGCCAGGCTGGTCTTGAACCCCTGACCTTGTGATCTGCCTGCCTCGGCCTTTCAAAGTGCTGGAATTATAGGTGTGAGCCACCGGGCTGGCCAAGATATTCTTTCATAGGCCAGGTGCAGTGGCTTATGCCTGTAATCTCAGCACTTAGGGAGGCCTAGGCCAATGGATCTCTTGAGATCAGGAGGTTGAGACCAGCCTGGGCAACATGAGGAAACCCTGTCTCTACAAGACATACAAAAATTAAGCAGGGCAGAGTGGCTCACATCTGTAATCCCAGCACTTTGGGAGGCCAGGGTTATCCTGCCAAGAACACCGTCTGCAATCCCAGCATTTTGGGAGGTCGAGGCAGGTGGATCACTTGAGGTCAGGAGTTCGAAACCAGCCTGGCCAACATGGTGAACCCTCATCTCTACTAAAAATAAAATAACAAAAATTAGCCGGCGTGTTGGTGGAGGCCTGTAATCCCAGCTGCTTGGGAGGCTGGGACAGAAGAATTGCTTGAACGGCGGAGGCGGAGGTTGCAGTGAACTGAGATCACACCACTGCACTCCAGCCTGGCACCTGGCAATGGAGTAAGACTCTGTCTCAAAAAAAGGTCATTGCACTCCTGCCTGGGTGACAGAGCTACACTCCGTCTCAAACTCCCCCCCTGCCCCTGCCTACGAACACCTCCCCCCCAAAAAAAAGGAAAACAAAAATTACGCGGCGGGCGCCTGTAATCCCAGATACTCGCTTGAACCCGGGAAGCAGAGAACCCGGGAGGCGGAGGTTGCAGTGAGTTGAGATCGGGCCACTGCACGCCAGCCTGTGTGACAGAGACTCTGTCTCCAAAAATAAAATAAAAGAAAAAAAGTAAAGGGTGTTACAGAAACTCCGGATACTTTTGCTCTCCAGACGTCTGAGTTGCGCTGCGCTTTCCCGCCAGTCCGGTAGGGCGGCGCTGCGCAGGAAGCAGCAGTCCCTCTGCGGAAGGCGCCGCTCTTGGCGTCGGCGGCGCCGCTGTCGTTTGGGGGCGGCACTTCCTCCCGGATTTGCCGCGGGTTAGTGGCACATTCTGCAGTTGTTTGGGCTGCTGTTGTGGCTCGTTCTGCGGTGTGCGGCCAGCCATGGAGCGCTCAGGGCCCAGCGAAGGTGGGTTCCGTGAGGCGACTCTGGGCAGGGTGGGCCGTGTCGGGGGAGCCGGGGCGCCGCACTAACGAGGCTTCTTCTCTTTTCTTGCCCCAGTGACAGGCTCAGACACGTCGGGACCGGACCCGCAGCTTGCGGTCACGATGGGCTTCACGGGGTTCGGTGAGTGACTACCCTAGGCAGAGCCCCTTTTCCTTTTGCAGAGGTCTGAATAGCCGCAGACTGGGAGGGATGGTCGAGCTGTCAACTCGGAATTACTGAAGCTCAGGTGCCTACCTTGTAGTTTGTTCACACTCTTCCCCTGTTTGTATTTTAATCTGCTTATCCTTGGAACCAACTCAGGTGACAGTTTGAGAGTCCTTGAGAGAGAAAAAGAGAAATGATATTTATTTTTATTTTATTTTTTTTTTCGAGACGGAGTTTCGCTCTTGTTACCCAGGCTGGAGTGCAATGGCGCGATCTTGGCTCACCGCAACCTCCGCCTCCTGGGTTCAGGCAATTCTCCTGCCTCAGCCTCCTGAGTAGCTGGGATTACGGGCACACGCCACCATGCCCAGCTAATTTTTTGTATTTTTAGTAGCGACGGGGTTTCACTATGTTGACGAGGATGGTCTCGATCTCTTGACCTCGTGATCCACCCGCCTTGGCCTCCCAAAGTGCTGGGATTACAGGCGTGAGCCACCGCACCCGGCGAGAAATGATATTTCTAATTTGAACTTACCAATAATGCCAAAATGAACATTTTTGTAAATAACCTTTGTATGATACAAGGATCTTTTAAAATTTTTGTAGAGT
>NW_016107520.1:546435-549227 GCF_001604975.1 Cebus imitator | reverse complement strand
TGTATTTTTAGTAGAGACGGGGTTTCACCATGTTGACCAGGATGGTCTCGATCTCTTGACCTCGTGATCCACCCGCCTCGGCCTCCCAAAGTGCTGGGATTACAGGCTTGAGCCACCACGCCCAGCCCTAATTTTTATATTTTTGGTAGAGAAGGGGTTTTACCATGTTGCCCAGGCTGATTGATTTTCTGAGCTCAAGCGATCCGCCCACCTATGCCTCTCAGTGATTACAGGCATGAGCTACTACACCCTGCCTAAATCCTTCATTTTAGTACCTCATTCCTTTACTCAGGAGCGAGAAAGGTGTCCAGATGTTTGTGACAATAGGGGAAAATTTTAAGAGTTTTGACAGTTATTGGGGGAAGAGTAGAATGTTTCCATACTCATACAGTTTCTTGCTATATGGCTGATATTTCTGTTTCTCTCCTAGCTCCTTAATGTACCTGCATTATTTCTCATGTTGCTCCTTTCATCTTCAAGCCAACTACAATGCCTCAAAGCCTTCTCAAACATTGGATCTCTCTGACTTCTTCTGCTATAGCTGTTCTGCATCTTTGCCTTTAAGGGCCAACTAGGATAGTTGCCCTATTTAAAAGTCCATAACCTTAATTATATCTGCAAAGGGATTAACTTCAAGACATTCTTCATTCTGCCTCCCATATTAGTGATGTTGTTTCATAGGGTAGAGATCTAGATAAATTAGAGGAGGATGGGAAAGTTGGCTGGTTAATAATAGTGTTTAGTGAAGAGATTGTTATCAAAAGATATCTGTGACTCAAACACCTTCTTCCGTGACATTTTATGGTTATATTGCTATAAACTAGATAAACTAAGTGTTTATCGATCATCTAAAGTTTGACCAACTTATTGCAAGACAATCACCGGTCTGCCATTTGTTCATGTTTTAGGTAAAAAAGCTCGCACATTTGACTTGGAAGCAATGTTTGAACAAACTCGAAGAACAGCTGTGGAAAGAAGTCGGAAAACATTGGGTAAGAAGTTCAGATATTTGTCCTTTTATTGGTTTAATTATTATATATACCTTATGCAAATATATTGACAGTTAACAAGATAAAAAAGTTTTCAAAATTGTTAAAAGGACATATATGCTTGTTCCTTTGCAAGCAGAACTTGAAGGCTTTTTTAAATTTTATTTTTAAACGTGGTAAAAGTTTTATCTAAGTAGGATAGGAAGATCTGAGTAGTGAAATTTTCATTTTTTTTTTTTTTTAAATTTTTGGAGACGGAGTCTTGCTCTGCCACCCAGGCTAGAGTGCAGTGGTGCAATCTCAGCTCACTGTAACCTCCGCCTCCCAGGTTCAACTGATTCTCCTGCCTCAGCCTCCAGAGTAGCTGGGACTACAGGTGTACACTACCACACCCGGTTAATTTTTATATTTTTTGGTAGAGATATGGTTTCACCTTATTGGCCAGGCTGGTGTTAAACTCCTGACCTCATGATCCGCCTGCCCCAGCCTCCCAAAGTGCTGGGATTACAGGCGTGAGCTACCACGCCCGGCCTATTTTATTGTATTTTTGAGACTGAGTCTTGCCCTTTTGCCCAGGCTGGAGTGTAGTGGTGCCATCTTGGCTCACTGAAACCTCTGCCTCCCAGGTTCAAGCAATTGTCCTGCCTCGGCCTCCTGAGTACCTGGGATCACAGTTGTGCACCACCATGCCCACCTAATTTTTGTAAATTTTTAGTAGAGACTGGGTTTTACTGTTTTGGCCAGGCTGGTCTCAAACTCTGGACCTCAGGAGTTCCGCCTTGGAGGAATCGCCTTGACCTCTGAAAGTGCTGGGATTATAGGGGTGAGCCACCACGCCTGGCCTAAGATCTTTTAAAAGTGTGTTCTATAAAGAAGGATTCTCAATTAATTTGTAGAAATCAGAAAAGCAGTTTCTTTATCTCTCCTCCCCCTTCTCTCAGACTCTCATTTTTTTCTTTAGTGTTTATAGCAGAACCGTATTTGGAAGGCTGGGCCAGAGGTGGGTCCCAGAGCTGTAAACACCGTTAACTGTCAACCCAGACCATATAGAAAATTGAGACATAGAGTGAATGTGGCTGCCGCTGTTCAATCCCTGTATAAGACATTTAACGAAGGACTAATTTCCAGACTGGTTTGATACTAGATGGTTGGCCATTCTAGATACCACCTCAGGGTCTTTGGAAGAGGCTGACTCTTCTGTTCTCTTTGGATCCAATTCAGATCGTTCTTACATTAGAGAAGGGATAGATGTAACTTCATAGTGCAGAAGGGGCCAGGAATCAGACAGGACTCCTGGAAAATTTTAACTTAAATGAATGTTTTTGGCTGGGTGCGGTGGCTCATGCCTGTTAATCCCAGCACTTTGGGAGGCTGAGGCAGGCAGATCTCTTGAGGCCAGGAGTTTGAGACCTGCTAGGCCAACATGGTGAAACCCGTCTCTACTGAAAGTACAGAAATTAGTTGGGCATGGTAGGCGCCTGTAATCCTAGCTATTTGGGAGGCTGAGGCACAAGAATTACTTGAGCCTGGGACGTGGAGGTTGCAGTGAGCCATGGTTGTGTCATTGCACTTCAGCCTCGGTAACATAGCAAGACTATCTCGGCCGGCGCGGTGGCTCACGCCTGTAATCCCAGCACTTTGGGAGGGCGAGTCGGGTGGATCACGAGGTCAAGAGATCGAGACCATCCTCGTCAACATGGTGAAACCCCGTCTCTACTAAAAATACAAAAAATTAGCTGGGCATGGTGGCACGTGCCTGTAATCCCAGCTACTCAGGAGGCTGAGGCAGGAGAATTGCCTGAA
>NW_016107520.1:541936-545840 GCF_001604975.1 Cebus imitator | reverse complement strand
TTGTATTTTTAGTAGAGACGGGGTTTCACCATGTTGACCAGGATGGTCTCGATCTCTTGACCTCGTGATCCACCCGCCTCGGCCTCCCACAGTGCTGGGATTACAGGCTTGAGCCACTGCACCTGGCCTAGTGAAATTTCAAACACAAAAGTATAGTCATGAACTACCACGTACCTGTCACTCAGATTTAACTAGTGTAATAGTTCATGGCTAGTGTTACTTCTGTCTATTTCCTCTCTTTCAGATGATTTTGAAGCAAATCCTGGACATCGTTTTACTCATAAATATTTTTGTATGTATCTTAAAATAATAAGAATTATTTTTAAAAAAAAAAGCCTAACCCAGATAACCATAAGAGATAGGAAATACCCAACTATGTCCTACCCTCTTATACTCCTCTCAGTACTTTATTATCTTTTTTTTTTTTTTTTTTTGAGATAGGGTCTCACTACTGTTGCTCAGGCTAGTTTGCAGTGGCGTGATCTTGGCTCACTGCACACTCAACTTTCCTGGCTCAGGTAATTCTACCTCAGCCTCCCAAGTACCTGGGACTATAGGTGGTGCTACCACACCTGCAATTTTATTGTATTTTTAGTTGAGACAGATTTCACCATGTTGTCCAGGCCAATCTTGAACTCCTGGGTTCATGCAATCCACCTGCCTTGGCCTCCGCAAGTACTAGGGCTATAGGTATGAGCCAGTACTTTATTTCTGACACTAGATGTAAAAGAGTTTTCCCCACACATCAAGCAGTTCTCCAACTAGGTGTCTGGTAACTCACTTTAATTCAGAAACTGTCTTGTCTGGAGACTACCGCAATACCACAAGAGTCACAGGTTGTGACCAGCGCTTTTTTTTGAGATGAAGTCTCGCTCTGTCACCCAGGCTGGAGACCCATCTCAGCTCACCACAACCTCCGGCTCCCGGGTTCAAGTGATTCTCTCCTGCCTCAGCCTCCTGAGTAGCTGGGATTACAGGTGCGTGCCACCATACCCGGCTAATTTTTGTATTTTTAGTAGAGGTGGGGGTTTCACCATGTTGATCAGGCTGGTCTTGAACTCCTGACCTTGTGATCTGCCTGCTTTTGGGTCCCAGAGTGCTGGGATTATAGGCGTGAGCGACCGCTGATGGTATGATGAGTGCTTCTAATCAACTTGTTATAAATCAGAGTTCCCATGACCCCTCTCCCTGGTTTGATAATTAGCTAGGATGGCTCACAGGGAAACAACTTAAGTTTAACAGTTTATTATAAAGGATATTATAAAGATACAGATGAACAGCCAGGTGAAGTAATGCATTGGGCAGGTTATAGGATGGGAGAGGTGCAGAGCTTCTGTGCTCTCTCTGGGTGCATCAACTCCCCAGCCATTCCCCTGTGTTCAGCTACCCTGAAGCTAATCATATCTAGTGGTTTAAGAGTGTCCAGGCCGGGTACAGTGGCTCACACCTATAATCCCAGCACTTTGGTGGGCCAGGGTTGGAGGATCACTTGAACCCAGGAGTTTGAGACCAACCTGGGCTAACATAGTGAGATCCCTTTCATACAGAAACTTAAAAATAAAATTAGCTGGGCATGGAGGTGCACATCTATAGTCTCAGCTTCTTGGGAGGCTGAGGTGAGAGGATCACTTGAGCCCAGAGGTTGAGGCTGCAGTGAGCCGTGATCATGCCACTGTATTCTAACCTGAATAACAAAGCAAGACCCTGTCTCAAAAAAAAAAAAAGTTTCTATAGAGCTTAATTTCCAGCTTCCCCAGAGACTGGTGGGTGGGAATGAAAGTTCCAATTATCTAACCAGTCAGTCTTTTTGGTGAGCAGCAGTCCTATCCTGAGGCCTAGGGGTCCCACACTAAGTCACCTCAATAGCATAAACTCAGGTGGGATCCAAAGGGGTTTCTAGTGACTAACAAAAGTCAGCTCCTATCACTCAGAAAATTCCAAGGGTTTTAGAAGCTCTGTGGCAGGAACCTGAAACAACAAGACCAAATATATTTCATGTTATACTACAGGATCATCACATGAAGAAACAACTTTAATATCCTCAAATGATACACAAGGACATGCTATCTGAGGCATCTATAAATGTTTTAAACAACTTAGTGAATGTTTGTACTGTTACAGTATAGGTACCTTGTATTTACTGTTTTAAGCAAGTAATACAACATGCTTTGAACAAGGATTATCTAATTTGTCTGGGGCTACAGGCACATATCACCACTGCCTGACTACTTATTGTGTTTTTAGTAGAGACAGCGTTTCAGCATGTTGGCACGGCTGGTCTTAAACTCTTGATCTCAAGTGATCTGCCTGCATGACCTCCCAAAGTGAAGGTTTTTATTTTTAGTTTTTTTCTTTTCAATTTTTGTGAGTACATAGTAGATGTATATATTTATGGGTATGTAAGTTTTATAGTACCTAGTACTGTGCCTTATAAAATAGGTTCTTAGTAATATTTTGAGAAGATTAGACCTGTAATACTGTCTTGTTAAAAACTGAAATCTTGCTGCTTTGGAGAATGTTTTAAAATGGCATAATCTGGGCTGGGTGCGGTGGCTCACGCCTGTAGTCCCAGCACTTCGGGACCCCGAGTTGGGCAGATCACCTGAAATCACAAGTTCGAGACCAGCCTGGCCAGCGTGATGAAACCCCATCTCTACTAAAAATACAAAAATTAGCTGGTTGTGGTGGTGGGTACATATAGCCCCAGCTACTCAGGAGGCTGAGGCAGGAAAATTGCTTGAACCTGGGAGGTCAAGGTTGCAGTGAACCTAGATTACACTATTGCACTCCAGTCTGGGCTACAAGAGTGAAACTCCTTCTCAAAGAAAAATAAAAGGGTACAATCTGTTGGAAAGAGCTTGGGATTTTGAATTGGGGGACCTGGGTTTGAGGCCAGCCCCACAATCTGCTAGGTGAGTAACACTGGATGGGCTTTCAAATTTCTGATCCTTCATATCCCTGTTGTGTGTTTATCTACCTTGGAAGCTTCTTGAAGAGATTAAGATGTTGGAGATAGTAGCTTTTAAACAGCAAAGTACTTTATAAATATTATTTTTAATTCCTATACTTTTTTATATCCCTGTTGTTTGTGTATCTACCTTGGAAATTTCTTAAAAAGATTAAGATGTTGGATATAGTAGCTTATAAACAGCATAGTACTTTATATTCTTCTTCTTTTTTTTTTTTCAAGATCTGATTGTTTTATCCATAGATATTATTTTCTTTTTAAGTGGGAGGTGGTCCAAAGAATTATTATTTTTAATTCCTATAGTTTTTCTTAGTAAAGCATGTGTAGATTTTACCTAAGAGGAACTTGGGGAGTTACTAGTTTTTTGTTTTGTTTTTTTTTTTTTTTTTGAGACGGAGTTTTGCTCTTGTTTCCTAGCCTGGAGTGCAATGGCACAATCTCAGCTCACTGCAACCTCTGCCTCCCAGGTTCAAGTGATTCTCCTTTCTCCGCCTCCCAAGTAACTGGGATTACAGGTGCACGCCACCAGGCCTGGCTAATTTTTTGTATTTTTAGTAGAGACAGGGTTTCTCCATGTTGGTCAGGCTGGTCCCGAACTCCTGACTTCAGTTGATCTACCTGCCTTAGCCTCCCAAAGTACTGGGATTACAGGTGTGAGCCATTGCGCCTGGCCGAGTTACTAGATTTTTAAATTTTTGAAAAAGTCTCTCAATGACTTTTGTGAACAAATGATTGAACTTTCTTGATTTAGTATTACATTCTTGGACTGCAGTTTTTACCTCTGATCTAAACACATGAATCTAAATTGAGTATCTCTATGAAAGATCTACTTAGCTTTAGCATATAACTGGAAAATACCATTGAGATCATTTATAGGAGTAGTATTCATCATTATATGGGAAGTTATTCATAAGATTTTTTTTTTTTTTTTTTTTT
>NW_016107520.1:537560-540426 GCF_001604975.1 Cebus imitator | reverse complement strand
GACCAGGATGGTCTCGATCTCTTGACCTCGTGATCCACCCGCCTCGGCCTCCCAAAGTGCTGGGATTACAGGCTTGAGCCACCGCGCCTGGCCGTTTTTTTTTTTTTAAAGATGGGGTTTCACCATGATGGCCAAGCTGGTCTTGAACTCCTGACCTTAGGTGATCCACCCACCTTGGCCCCCCAAAGTGCTAGGATTACAGGTGTGAGCCACTGCACCCGGCCCTGCTTTCGGTTTCTTTGGACGTGTACCAGAAATGGAATTACTGGATCACATGGTATTTCCATGTTTAGCTTGAGAAACCACCATATTGTTTTCCACAGTGGCTATGGTTGATAATTTTTTGCTTTTACTGGTAACACTCTAAGTTATGTGTTTGTGACTATGTTAATTTTTTGCCTTTCTAACAAATTTTGAATTGTAATGGTTGGAATTTTTTTTTTTAACTCTTTTTCAGAAGCAAGAGAAAAAGAAGAAGAAATGAACAGAGAGAAAGAATTAAGAAGACAAAATGAAGATATTGAACCAACATCCTCAGGATTAAATGTGATCAGAGATTGTTCCAAATCATCTTCCAGGTGCCTGATTTTTACAAAAGACTTCTGTTAAACTATCAGTTTCTGGGTGTTAATAGAGTTTTAATTTTTTAATTTTTTTGAGACAGAGTCTTGCTCTTTTGTTTGCTGTAGTGCAGTGGTGTGATCTCGGCTTATTGCAACCTCCACCTCCTAGATTCAAACGATTCTCCTGCCTCAGCCTCCCAAGTAGCTGGGATTACAGGCATGCACCACCACGCCTGGCTGATTTTTCTATTTTTAGTAGAGATGAGGTTTTACCATGTTGCCCAGGCTGGTCTCAAACTCCTGACCTTGGGTGATCTGCCTGCCTTGGCCTCCCAAATTGCTGGGATTACAGGTGTGAGCCTCCTAAGTACCTGGATGTCCATGACCAGCTAATTTTTGTATTTTTAGTAGAGACGGGGTTTTACCATGTTTTGCCGGCTGGTCTCGAACTCCTGACCTCATGATACTTCCACCTCGTCTTTCCGAGTGCTGGAATTACAGGCATGAGCCACTGGGTCCGCCCCCAGTTACTCTTTTTTTGTTTGTTTGTTTGAGAAGGTTGCCCAGGCTGGAGTGCAGTGGCATGATGTGGGCTCACTGCAACCCTCACTTCTCAGGTTCAAGTGATTCTCCTGCCTCAGCCTCCCAAGTAGCTGGGGATTACATGTGCGGGCTACCGTGCCCAGCTAATTTTTTTGAAATTTTGGTAGAGACAGAGTTTTACCATGTTGGTCAGGTTGGTCTCGAACTCCTGACCTCAAATGATCTGCCCACTTTGGCCTTCCAAAGTGCTGTTATTACAGGCATGAGTCACCGTGCCCAGGCTAGGGTACTTTTAAATTATTTTTCTGGCCCTTTCTCTCTCCTTCCTGGGTATTGAGTTATGCACATTTTAAACTTTTTGATTTTTGTTTTACAAGTCACAGAAATTCTCTTAGTGTTTTTATTTTTTAGTCTTTTCATCTCTATTTTTTAGATTGGATAATTTCTATTTATCTGTCTTCTCATTTACCTGTGATCTCTAGATGCTATTAAGTCCATCCACATAATTTAGAAAACAATTTCATATATTTTTCAGTTTTATGATTTCCATTTTTTAAATTTTTGTTTTTTATTTTATTTCAATAGCTTTTGGGGTATAGTGTTTTTTGGTTACATGGATGAATTATATAGTGGTGAAGTCTGAATTTAATTACCCATGTAGTGTACATTGTCCTCAATATTTCCTTTTTTTTTTTTTTTTTAAATTTTTGGGATACATTTTTATATTTTTTTTTTTTTTTTTTTTGTTTTTTGGTGAAGGGATGTCTTTTTTGTTTTTTTTTGCTTTTTTTACCTTTTTTTTTTTTTTTTTTTTTTTTTTTTTTTGAGACAGGGTCTTTGTTGCTCAGGCTGGAGTGCAGTGGCACCATCTCAGCTCACTGCAAATTCCGCCTCCCAGGCTCAAGTGATCCTGTCACCTCAGCCCCACCAAGTAGCTGGGACTGTAGGTGCCTGCCACCAGGCCCAGCTTATTTTTGTAGTGATGGGGTTTCACCATGTTGCCCAGGCTGGTCTTTAACACTTGAGCTCAAGCGATTCACCCACCTTGGCCTCCCAAAGTGCTGTGATAACAGGCATGAGCAACCGCATGTGGCCTCATTGGTTCTTTTAGTCTTACCTGTGCTGCTTGGAATCTGCCCCATGCATGTGTTTTCCAGAATGCAACCAGAAAGTTGTGTAGAGTTTTAGGCAGAATTTTCTCTCCTTTCCTTTTGTAGCTTTTTCCTCTGGGGGGTCTTTCCTCCTCATTTTCCATCCTGATTTCTGTCCTCTGATTAAGAAGGCAGGTTCCTATCTGAGTTTTAGCTACCCAGTACATGATTGGTTCTCCTGTAAGGACAAAAACCATTTAAAAATAAGGAATGGGCCGGGCGTGGTGGCTCACGCCTGTAATCCAGGCACTTTGGAGGCCAAGGCGGGTGGATCACCTGAGGTCGGGAGTTCAAGATCAGCCTGACCAACAGGGTGGAACACCGTCTTGAAAAAAAAAAATAAAATAAATAAGGAATGACCCAATGTCATTCTCTTCTTACAGGTGTTAATTTTCAGTTTCTACCTGTTTTTGGTATTTTGTCTGAAATTTATAATGGATGTCTGTGAGAAGGTGTTTTTGTTTTGTTTTCTGATGTAATCTACTTGGCTGTTACTGTAAGTGAAACTGATATTTTGCCTTTTTTCACAAAAACCACTTTATCTGAATATAAGACTAGATCTATTAAAGAAAAAAATCTCTTTACCTTCCTGTCTATCCATTTCAGAGG
>NW_016107520.1:534490-536400 GCF_001604975.1 Cebus imitator | reverse complement strand
CAAAATAAACTAGCATCAAAAAAAAAAAAAAGAAAAAGAAGAAAACAAACTAGCATCAGACTGAACAGGCATCCTACAGAATCGGAGAAAATTTTTTTGCTGTCTTCCCATCTGACAAAGGTCTAATATCTAGAATTTACAAGGAACTTAAGTTTACAAGAGAAAAACAAACCACGCTATCAAAAAGTGGGCAAAGGATGTGAACAGACAGTTCTCAAAAGAAGACATTTATGTGGCCAACAAACATATGGAAAAAGCTCATTATCACTAATCATCAGAGAGATGCAAATCAAAACCACAATGAAATACCATCTCATGCCAGTGAGAATGGTGATTATTAAAAAGTCAGGAAACAATAGATGCTGGCAAGGCTGCGGAGAAATAGGAACACTTTTACGCTGTTGGTGGGAATGTAAATTAGTTCAACCGTTGTGGAAGATAGTGTGGCAATTCCTAAAGGATCTAGAACCAGAAATACCAGTTGACCCAGCAGTCCCATTACTGAGTATATACCCAGAGGAATATAAATCATTTTAGTATAAAGACACGTGCACACGTGTGTTTATTGCAGCACTATTTGCAATAGCAAAAACAAAGAACCAATCCAAATGCTCTTTAATGATAGACTGGATGAAGAAAATGTGGCACATATACACCATGGAATGCTATGTAGCCATAAAAAAGAATGAGTTCATGTCCTTTGCAGGGACATGGATGAAGCTGGAAGCCATCATCCTCAGCAAACTAACACAGGAACAGAAAACCAAATACCACATGTTCTCACTCATAAGTGGGAGCTGAACAATGAGAACACATGAACACAGGGAGGGGAACATCACACACTGAGGCCTATCCCAGGGGAGTGGGGGGCAAGGGGAGGGAGAGCATTAGGACAAATACCTAATGCATGTGGGGCTTAAAACCTAGATGATGGATTGATAGGTGCAGCAGACCACCATGGCCCATGTATAGCTGTGTAACCTGCACATTTGCACGTGGATCCCAGAACTTTAAAAAAAAATATCTGCAATGGTATTGAAATTTGGTTTAGACTAAGAGAGTCATCTTAAACTACTACCTATTATAGGTTTTTTTTTGTTTGTTTTTGTTTTGAGACGGAGTTTCGTTCTTGTTAGCCAGGCTGGAGTGCAATGGCCTGATCTCGGCTCCCGTTATAGGTTTTAAAGAAATGTTATATGGATGTAAGTTGCCACTCAAAAATCAAAATACAGAGAAGAAACGTCATTTACCCTATGAATAGGATAAATGTACTTTGAATTTGTGAGGTGTGAATCATTTAGGCATTTGCATTTTCTTTTTAAAAATCCATACCAGAGGCCTGACACGGTGGCTTATGCCTGTAATCCCAGCACTTTGGGAGGCTGAGGCGGGGGATCATCTGAGGTTAGGAGTTAGACCAGCCTGACCAACATGGTAAAACCCCATCTCTACTAAAAACACAAAAAATTAGCCGCGCATGGTGGTGCACTCCTGTAATCCCAGCTATGCGGGAAGCTGAAACAGGAGAATTGCTTGAACCCAGGTGGCAGAGGTTGCAGTGAGCTGAGATTGTGCCATTGCACTCCAGCCTGGGCAACAAGAGCGAAACTTTGTCTCACACACACACAAAAGAAGAAATTGATACTAGAAACAGTGAGTTGTGCTTATGAATTTACTTCCTAAGGTGAAATTGTACCACTACAGATATTGTTTATTTTTATTTTTTGAGACAGAGTCTTGCTCTGTTGCCCAGGCTTTAGTGCAGTGGTACCATCTTGGCTCATGGCAACCTCTGCTTTCTGGGTTCAAGTGGTCCTCCTGCCACAGCCTCCTGAGTAGCTGGGATTATAGGCAACCACCACCATGCCTAGCTAATTTTCATATTTTTAACAGAGAGGGGGCTTCACCAT
>NW_016107520.1:531358-534194 GCF_001604975.1 Cebus imitator | reverse complement strand
GGATTACAGGCTTGAGCCACCGCGCCTGGCCAATTTTTGTATTTTTAGTAGAGAAAAGGTTTCACCATCTTGGTCAGGGTGGTGGTCTCAAACTCCTGACCTCAGGTGATCCACCTGCCTTGGTCTCCTAAAGTACTGGGATACAGGTGTGAGCCACTGGCCTTGGTTTTGTTTAATGCTAGTTAAAATTTTCTGCAAAATGTTTGCTGAGGAGAAAAAAAATAGAATTTGACTCTAAGCGTTTTCTCTTTTAATACATACTATTTCCCAGGCTGTAGTTTGTGTTTTGGCAACACATTGAATCAAGGCATTGATTTAAACATGGAATGTATGCTGTTTTTTATCAGGGCCATTTTTGGACATAATTTCATGGATTTTGTTTTTCAGAATATTAAAAATATGTTAAAAATCTTTTTTTGGTTTGTACATGTTAGAAGCAGAAAGCCAGACATGGAATTAGAAGTTGCATAGAAGCAAATGCATTCCATCGAGATTTTATGTGTTTATTAGGCCTGTATAATCAGCTATGAAATCAACATGGATCAATTTAGTACTCAGTTCAATGCTTACTTCTTAGCAAGTTAACTCAGTTAACTTAGCATGGGTGCTAATAATCAACATTTGAGTTCAATGCTGTAGATGGCATGGTTTGAATAATTTTGCATTAAAAAATCTGTGACTTATGGCTGGGCATGGTGGCTCATGCCTGTAATTGCAGCACTTTGGGGTGTTGAGGTGGGTGGATCACTTGAGGTCAAGACCAGCCTGGCCAACATGGTGAAACCTTGTCTCTACTAAAAATACAAAAATAGCTGGACGTGGTGGTGCATGCCTGTAATCCCAGCTACTTGGGAGGCTTGAGGCAAGAGAATCGCTTGACTTGCTTGAAGTGGGTGTAGGTCAAGATCATGTCCTGGTACTCCAGAGTGAAACTCTGTCTCAAAGAAAAAAAATAATCTGTTGCTTCTAAACCAGTAGAGCTGGAAACTTGTGCTTTAATCATAAGGGGGAAGATTTTGGGGTATGAATAGCTTAATATAAATTTATTTAGTCATTCGTCTATTACTTATTGAGCATCTACTGTGGATTACACAGTGTTTCAGGCAGAGATACAGCAATTAGCAAGGTCTGATGAGACCTTCGTTCTTATTGAACTCACATTATTATGGGAGTATTTGAAGGGATGGATAATAGATTACAAACAACTAAATAACCAAATAAAATAACTCAGCAAGCATGTAATGAAGATAAAGGTAATGGGATAAACAAAGGTAATTAAGGTAATGGGAACTGGTGGTGTGCCTGAAAGTTTAAAAGGGGTGTGCCCTTAGGCCTCTTTCAGGAGGAGACATTTGAGGAAACTCCAAAGATGAGAAAGAGGCCATGTAACAATCTATGGGAAGAGTGAGTCAGCCAACAGAACTGCAAGTGCAAAGACCTCATAGTGAACCAAAACTAACCTGTTCAATTAGAAAGAAGGCCTCTTGGGGTGGAGATTTGAGCTAGGCAGTGGTTCAAATCTAGAAACTCAGATATTTGTGGAGGTTTTCTAGTTTATATACCTCTGTTTAAGGGTAATGTGTATGTGAGAATATATTCTTTTCAATTTTGAATCTAGATGAAAACAATCTCATGTTTTTCCTTCAGTAGATATTGAGTGCCTGTTATATGTGAAGCATGTTTTAGATGCTAGAAAAACATGTTAGATGCCAAAACAAAACAGAAATTTGTGTGTTCCTGGAGCTTACATACCAGAGATACATTAGAAGGCAGTGACACTTTTAATCTTATAAAATCTTTGAAAGATTAATTGATACAACTAAGAATGCTGAATTCTCAACTCTGGGGGCAGATGGAGGAGTGGTGGATGGCGAGGGCTATGTCTACAGGTGTTTGATAGAAACCTTAATGAGAGTGTGTAGTAGTCCTCAGGTGTGGTGGAGAGGAAACCACTTAGGAATCAATATGATATGCCCTAGACTCTCAAGCCTGTCCAAACTGCCTTATACTGTTGTTGTTTTCTTTTAGACTTTTAGCATCCTGAAGTTACGGTTTTTAGTTTCTGTCTAGTGATAAGTAGAAAAGAGGGATGAGGAAACCGCTTCACTGGCCCGACCAGAAACAGAAACTGAGAACCCATGACTGGATTCTCTCCCTTCGACCCCATGGTTAGAGTAAGGTGTTTTTAGAATGCAAGAATGCTGTATTTAATGTTTTGGCAGTGTAGCAAACTTGGATTAGCCATGAGAAATAATTTGTATTTTGGAAATTATATTGAAACATTTTGGGAGTAATACTAACTTCCTTACATGACTGGCTTTATTTGCTCCTGTGGCAATCAGGAATTGGATTCAAATATAGTTAATCGAGGCACTGGTTATCTCAGTGGTGTTTGTTCTTTACTATTTTGTAGTTTTTCTTCTATATTTCCTTGTTCACCTGTCTCTTTTTAAAATGTTTAAATTTTTATTATATAAATTTTGAGACAGGGTCTCACTCTCTTGTCCAGGTTAGAGTACAGGGATGCAGTCATGGCTCACTGCCGCTCAAGTGATCCTGCCACCTCAACCTTCCGAGTAGCTGGTACCACAAGCACATGCCACTACACCTGGGTAATTTTTATTTTTTGTGGAGACAGGGTCTCATGATGTTTCCCAGGCTACTCTCAAACTCCTGGGCACAAGTAGTCCATCTGCCCTGGTCCCTGAAAGTGTTGGGATTACAGGTGTGAACTATTGCATTCAGTCTCACCTGTCTCTTGATGAGTGATAATGGTCTAATGGCATCTAACATATAATTGCTGTGATCCATTATTTTTGACTTAACGTTTGGGTAA
>NW_016107520.1:505263-531051 GCF_001604975.1 Cebus imitator | reverse complement strand
TGATCTCGATCTCTTGACCTCGTGATCCACCCGCCTCGGCCTCCCAAAGTGCTGGGATTACAGGCGTGAGCCACCGCGCCTGGCCAGACAGTAGGTTTTTTTTTTAACTTTCTTAAGATAAAATAATATTTGCATTAAACATTTAATACTTGAACTACAAATTTTAAAAAACTGAAGAATACCCAATTGTTGTTAAAAGAAGAGGAAAGGTTTCCTGAGAAATGAATACTATTTGCAAAGTGTGCTCTTTATTGCAGCAGAGGCAAAGAGTTTCTGTTTCTGTATTTTCAGGGATATGAGCAGCAGTGAAAGTGAAGAGAGTTCTGACTCTTCTGATGATGAGTTGATTGGCCCTCCTTTACCCCCTGCAATGGTAGGAAAACCATTTAATTTTATGGAGGATATCCTTGGTCCTTTACCTCCACCTCTTAATGAAGAAGAAGAAGAAGCAGAGGAAGAAGAGGAGGAAGAGGAGGAAGAGGAAGTAAGTATTTAAGTGGAATTTAAGAATTCAGTGGAGTAATATCTTTAAAGTACTGTAGAGATCAGTTCTGCTAAACTGTTGTTCATGAGTAAGAGTCAATTTAAAAACTGAGGAAAGGCTGGGCGCGGTGGCTTACGCCTGTAATCTCAGCTACTCAGAAGGCTGAGGTGGGAGAATCACTTGAACCTGGGAGGCAGAGGTTGCAGTGAGTCAAGATTGTGCCACTGCACTCCACCCTGGGACACAGAGCAAGACGGTCTCAAAACAAAACAAAACAAACAAACAAAAAAACAGGCCAGGCGCGGTGGCTCACCTCAGCACTTTGGGAGGCCGAGGAGGGCGGATCACAAGGTCAGGAGATCGAGACCATCCTGGCCAACATGGTGAAACCCCGTTTCTACAAAAATGCAAAAATTAGACGGGTGTTGTGGTATGTGCCTGAGTGTAAATAATAATGATGATGGGTAAATTTGGGGGGATTTAAAAGCAAAGTGGATCTAAAATTATTATCAACAATAAAGTGAAAAATAGGAGAGTGAAATCAGAGTTCATTGATTTGTGAACATTACTTGGAAGGAGGTCAGAGATACTGGTTAACCTTAGATTAGTTTAAGCCAAGTTTATAAGTTTACAATTTTAAGAGTAATTGCCCAAAGAATAGAAATAAAATGTGGCCAGGTGCGGCAGCTCACCTTTACAGGCTCCTAGCACTTGTTGGAAGCCAAGGCAGGTGGACCACTTGAGGTTAGGAGTTTGAGACCAGCCTAGCCAACATGGTGAAAACTGTCCTACTTAAAATACAAGAATTAGCTGGTTATGGTGGCATGCACCTGTAATCCCAGCTACTTGGAAGTCTGAGGCATGAGAATTACTTGAACCTTGGAGGCGGAGGTTACAGTGAGTTGACATCACACCATGGCACACTTCAGCCTGGGTAACAAAGTGAGACTCAATCTTAAAAAAAAAGAAGAAATGTATAACCTCCAAAATACTGAAAGGAAAAAATGGTAAAGGAAATGATGTACTTTTTGTATTTATACCTGAAGTAGATAATTTTTAACACCTCCCTTCTTCATGTGATGAATTACTTTTAGTAATAATTATGAAATGAAATGAAAAATAATGACCAGAAAGGAAACCAACAGCTTTTGTAAATCTGTCAAAATTGATATTCTTTGCATATTCCTGCTCAGTACATAGTATAGCAGATTTGTCAATCTGTGTCTCTCTGTAGTTGATCAAATAAAGCTTCTAATTTCAATTTTGTGCATTTTTTCTTTCACATGAAACAACAGATACATAGTGTGTGTATATATATATTTACATATACACACCCACACGCACATGCACATGTATTCCTATGTGTGCATATGTAAAATTAAGAGAAACAAGAAGAAGAGTAAATTTGGCAGTTTCATTAAAATTTTTGTTTTACAATAAGTTCCAGAAATTGCAATGTTGATTGTATATTTTTTCTTCCTTTTTTTTTTTTAAGTTGGGGTTTCACCATGTTGGTCAGGCTGGTCTTGAACTCCCAACCTCAGGTGATCCACCCGCCTTGGCCTCCAAAGTGCTTGGATTACAGGCATGAGCCACTACGCCCGGTCATTTTATATTTTTCCTTTTATCAATTCTAGTGGCTTTTAAATATCTCTGTAGGTTGAAATATTTTGGCTGGGCATGGTGGCTCATGCTTGTAATCCCAGCACCTTGGGAGGCTGAGGCATGCTGATCACTTGATGTCAGGAATTCGAGACTAGCCTGGCCAACATGGTGAAACCCCAGCTCTACTAAGAAAATACAAAAATTAGCCAGACATGGTGACAGGAGGCTGAGGCAGGGGAATTGCTTGAGGTGGACTCTTCAGTGAGCCTGGCAACAGAGCAAGACTCTGTCTAAAAAAATAATTTTTTTTTCACGAAAATGTCTTTACATGAAATCCATCATATTTGGTAAAAACTTCTAAAGTTTTCTTTTCTAAAAATCAGAGAAAATGGCTAAATGAGTCAAACATTGCCATTAAACGATATATTGCTTTAGAATGCTTTTGGTACAAACAATTGAGATATGCAAACATTTGCCCATTTAAATTCTCTTGCCAACCTTGTCTTTTGTTTTTGCTTTTGGCATACATGGAAAACAGAATTGGATTTGCCAGCATTTTGTTTCTTTGTCTTTATAATCTTTATTTTGAAACGTAGTACAACAGGGATTGGAAATATGAAATTGCCCATGAACTGAGCTTGAATGATTCTGAACCATGAAAAACAGTATCTAGGGATCTGAGTAACTGGGTTTATTTGTGCATGTGTGTGGTACAGATAACTGAGAGTTCTCCAAATTAACTTCATGTAGAATACAGTGTTTATTTATTTGTGTATTTATTTTTCGAGAATGAGCCTCTGTTACCCAGGCTGGAGTGCAGTGGCATGATCTCAGCTCACTGCAACCTCCGTCTCCTGGGTTCATGTGATTCTCCAGCCTCAGTTTCCTGCGTAGCTGGGATTACAGGCATCTGCCACCATGTCTGGCAATTTTTTTGTATTTTTTAGTAGAGACAGCGCTTCAGCATGTTGACCCAGCTGGTCATGAACTCCTGACCTCGGGTGATGCACCTACCTTGGCCTCCCAAAGTGCTGGGATTACAGGTGTGAGCCACTGTTCCCAGCCAGAATACAGTGTTTATTAAAAGATAAGTAATAAAAATGTGTTAATTGAACTTCACATACATGTTATTAAAACTTAACAGGAACCGTAGCAAAAAGAATGTTAAGTAGTGTCTAAACTAACATGTTTAGAATTACCATCACAAGGTGATAATAAAAAGCAGACTTATCTTTACTTGATTTTATTATTGTTTTTAAGTTCTCCACAGAAAAATATACCCTCTTATTGTCTACATTACATCCACTGTAATTCTCTTGATATCCCATTGAAGAAAATTCACTCATTACAGTAAAAGACAGGAAAGGAGGAAAAAGAAGTAGAGGAAAATAATCTTGGTAAATAGAGATTACAAAATAAGATGGTAGCCATGAAAATAAATATATCAGTATTAACAACAGAAGTAAATGGACTCAACTTGCCACTTAAAATACAAAAATTCTCAGATTGGGTTAAAAAAATGTAGGTATACATGCATGTTATACCTAAAACATAATGTTTTAGGTATAAAACATGACATAACCTTTCTATTATACAGAAAGGTTGAATGTAAAGCAATAGAATATAGCAGGAAAATAACCAAAAGATAGCTGATTAATGTTATAAAATTGGTACTAAAATATTTAAGTCATAAAACCAATTAATGATAAAAGTGACATTACTTAATGCTAAAAGGAACAGTTTATTTTGCAGGAAAATTTGGCAGTCCTTAACCTCTATGCATTTAACAGTATATTCAAAGTGTATAAAGCAAAAATTGGCAAAATTGCAAGGAGAAATGGACAATAAACAGTCGTAATAGAGATTCACAAATTGTTAAGACAGAATGGAGTACAGATTTAGAAAATACAAATGAACAAAGTTTAACCTGTTAAATGTATATTGAACCCTCGTCCAACATTTTCATTTTTAGCATACATGGACAGTGAAAAACAAACATATTTAGTTCCCAGAGTGCTATGGAAACATTAACTGCTATGGAAACATGAAGAAGATATTCTTACTTATTTTGGTTAGTTCACAGAGTAGGTAATATTTAGATTTAGCTATGAATATGACAGTGGGTTTCGTAATGGACTGAATGTGTCTCTCTAAAATTCATAGGTTGAAGCCCTAACCCCCAGTGTGGCTGTATTTAGAGATGGCGCCTCTAAGGGAATAACTAAGGTTAAATGAGGTCAGAAGGTTCTGATCTGATATAATTAGTGTCTTTGTAAAAAGAGATGGCAGAAATCATGTGCTAACTCCTCCTTCCTAACGGGAAAGGAGGAATGGCTTTGTGAGGACATAGCAGAAAATGGTTGTCCATAAGCCAGGACAAGAGGTCTCACCAGAAACCGCTTTTGTCCACACTTTGATTATGAACCACTAGCTGCCAGACCTGTCAGCAAATAAATTTCTATTGTTTAAGTCACCTAATCGGTGGTATTTTGTTTATGGTTGCCTAAGCTAATACAGGTTTGCAAGGCTGACTAATGGCTGATAAGCAGAGAAGGGAAGAAAGAAGCATGTTGCAAGCCAGAAAAAATATTGCTATAGTAAAGGCCTAAATATATATAAGTACAGCTATGGTAGTGAAATTGCACCTGATTAGTACATGGCTGAGATTTCTTACTAGGAGAAAGTAGAAAGATGATGCTGATTAAATCAAATCCAGAAAGTATGAAGAAATACTTTCTGGAGGATGTGGAATTTGAGTAAGCTTTGTAGAGGATTACAAGTTTTTTGTTTTTGTTTTTTTTTGAGATAGGATCTCTCTGTCACCCAGGCTGGAGTATAGTAGTGCAGTAAAAGCTCACTACAGCCTTGACCCCCTGGGGTTAAGTGATCCTCCCACCTCAGCCCCCCGAGTAGCTGGGATTACAGGCATGTGCCACCACACCTAGCAATTTTTTTTTTTTTTTTAAATCTTTTTAGTAGAGATGAAGTTTCATGATGTTGCCCAGGCTTGTCTCGAATTTCTGGGCTCAAGCAATCCTCCTTCCGTGGCCTCCCAAAATGCTGGAATTACAGGCGTGAGTCACTGGCCAAAGATTAATTTTTTTTTCTTTTCTTTTTTTTGAGACAGAGTCTTGCTCTGTTGCCCAGGCTAGAGTACTGGTGGGATCTCAGCTCACTGCACCCTCTGCCTCCCAGGTTCAAGTAATTCTCCTGCCTCAGCCTCCTGAGTAGCTAGGATTACAGGGGTGCATCACCATACCCAGCTAATTTTTGTATTCTTAGTAGAGATGGGGTTTCACCATGTTGGCCAGGCTGGTCTGGAACTCCTGACCTTGTGATCCACCCAAAGTGCTTGGATTACAGGCATGAGCCACCACGCCTGGCTAAAGTTTTTTTTTCTTTTTTGGACAGAGTCTTGCTCTGTCACCCAGGCTGGAATGCAATGGTGCAGTCTTGGCTCACTGCAACCTCCACCTCCCTGGTTTAAGCGATTCTCCTGCCTCAGCCTCCTGAGTAGCTGGGATTACAAGCACCCACCATTGCACTTGGCTGATTTTTTGTATTTTTAGTAGAGACCAGGTTTTACCATGTTGGCCAGGCTTTTCTTGAACTCCTGACCTCAGGTAATCTACCCTCCTCGGCCTCCCAAAGTGCTAGGATTATAGGTGTGACCCACGGAGTCTGGCCAGTCTTTTATTTTTAAATTTTTGAAGAGGTGTGGGGTCTCACCATCTTGCCTATGCTGGTCTCAAACTCCTGGGCTCAAGCCATCCTCTCACCTTGGCTTCCTAAAGTGTTGATATTACAGATGTAAGTCACTGTGCTTGGCCAAGATTACATTTTTAAAGATTATTTTTGGCTGGTCGCGGTGGCTCACGCCTGTAATCCCAGCACTTTGGGAGGCCGAGGCGGGTGGATCACAAGGTCAAGAGATCGAGACCATCCGGGTCAACATGGTGAAACCCTGTCTCTACTAAAAATACAAAAAATTAGCTGGGCATGGTGGCACGTGCCTGTAATCCCAGCTACTCAGGAGGCTGAGGCAGGAGAATTGCCTGAACCCAGGAGGCGGAGGTTGCGGTGAGCCGAGATCGCGCCATTGCACTCCAGCCTGGGTAACAAGAGTGAAACTCCGTCTCAAAAAAAAAAAAAACAAAAAAACCCCCACAAAAATTAACTGGGCGTGGTGGTGCATGCCTGTAGTCCCAGCTACTTGGGAGGCTGAGGCAGGAGAATTGCTTGAACCCAGGAGACGGAGATTGCAGTCAGCCGAGATGGCGCCACTGCACTCCAGCCTGGCGCCTGACAACAAAGCAAGACTCTGTCTCAAAAAAAAAAAAAGATTATTTTTAATTGACATAAAATAATTGTACATATTTCTGGGGTAGAGTGTGATACTCCACACCTGTATACAGACTGTAATAACCAAATCAGGGTAATTAGCATATTCATCGCCTAAACATTGATCATTTCTTTGTGTTGGCAACATCCAAAATTCTCACTTTTAGTTCTTTGAAAATATAGAGTAAATAATTGTTAAAGTTGTCACCTTACAATGCTCTAGAACACTAGAATTTATCTTTCTATCTAGCTGTAATTTTGTATCTGTTAACCAAACTCTCCTTATACCCCTCTTTCTCCTACCCTTCTCAGCTTGTCATTTCTGTTTCTACTATTTTAACTCTCTACTTTTATGAGATCAGTTTATTTAGTTTCATCTGAGTGAGGACATGTGGTATTTATCTTTCTGGTTTACTTCACTTAACACTGTGTCCTGCAAACTCATCCATGTTACTACATGTGACATGATTTCATACTTTCTAAATTTGGCTGAATAGTGTTCGTGTGTGTGTGTGTGCGTTTGTGTTATTACATTTTTAAATCCATTCATTTATTGATGGACACTTAGGTTGATTCAATATCTTGGCTATTGTGAATAGCGCTGCAGTGAAAAGGGGAGTGCAGTTATCTCTTCAAAATGTGAATTTCCTTTCCTTTGGATATGTACTCAGTAGTGGGATTGCTGGATCATGATAGTTCTATTTTAATTTATAAAAAATTGATAAATAATGTATATATTTTTGGAGTATATATGATTTGATACATTCATATAATGTGTAAAGATCAAAACAGGGTAATTGTGATATCCAGGATATCCATCACTTGAAATATTTGTCTCTTCGTTATGCTAGGAACATTCAAATTATTCTCTCTTAGCTAATTTTTTTTTTTTTTTTTTGAGACAGAGTCTCACTCTGTCACCAGGCTGGAGTACAGTGAGGCGACCTTGGCTCACTGCAACCTTCGCCTCCCGGGTTCATGTGATTTTCCTGCCTCAGCCTCCTGAGTAGCTGGGACTACAGGTGTGTGCCACCATGCCCAGCTAATTTTTGTATTTTTTAGTAGAGATAGGGTTTCACCATGTTGGCCAGGATGGTCTTGATCTCTTGACTTTGTGATCTGCCCGCCTCGGCCTCCCAAAATGCTGGGATTACAGGCGTGAGCCACCGTGCCCAGCCTCTCCTAGCTATTTTAAAATACACTGTAATATTGTTAACTATGGTCACCATACTGATCTGTTGAATACTAGGCTTTATTCCCTCTATCTGACTGTATATTGGTACCTGTTAATCAGCCTCTCTTTATCTCTTCCAGCCCCCAAACCTTTCCAGCCTCTAGTCGTCACTAATCCCTCTTCATGAGATCCTTTTGTAGCTTCTACATGTAAGAACATGTAAAACCCTTCCCTCCCTCCCTCCCTTCCTTCCCTCCCTCCCTCCCCCCCCTCCCTCCCTCCCTCCCTCCCTCCCTCCCTTCCTCCCTCCCTCTCTTTCTCCTTCCCTCTCTGTCTCCCTCTCTCCCTCCCTGCCTGCCCCCCTCTCTCCCTTCCACCTCCCTTGCTCTCTCTCTCCTTCCCTTCTGTTTTTTTATGTTTTTGAGATGGAGTCTTGTGCTGTCACCAGGCTGCAGTGTAGTGGCATGATTTTGGCTCACTGCAACCCCGGCCTCCCAGGTTGAAGCGATTCTCCTGCCTCAGCCCCCTGAATAGCTGGGACTACAGGCATTTGCCACCATGCCCAGCTAATCTAATTTTTGTATTTTTTAGTAGGGGTGGGGTTTCAGAGTGTTGGCCAGGATGGTCTCGATCTCTTGACCTTGTGATCCACTCTCCTTGGCCTTCCAAAGTCAGATTACAGGCGCGAGTCACTGCACCTGGCCCCTTCCCTTTTTTTTTTGAAAGAGAGTCTGGCTCTGTCACCCAGGTTAGAGTGCAGTGGCATGACCTTGACTCACTGCAATGTCTGCCTCCTGGCTTCAAGCCATTCTTGTGCCTTAGCCTCCTGAGTAGCTGGAATTACAGGTGTGCACCACCATGCCCAGCTACTGCTTTGCATTTTTAGTAGAGATGGGGTTTCACTATGTTGACCAGGATGGTTTTGAACTCCTTCCCTCAAGTGATCTGTCTGCTTTGGCCTCCCAAAGTGCTGGGATTACAGGTGTGAGCCACTGTGCCCGGCCCCCAATCCATCTCTTTCTAACTGCTCATGAATTATGTTCATATTTAAACTCAACAATATTCTAAATTCAACACATCTAAGATAAAACTTAGGCTTTTATTCTCCCCAACTTAAACTTTTGCTGTAGTGATTTTGCTGGTCTCTCTGCTTCAAGGATCTTCTGTTTCAATCCCTTGTCCCCACTGCAGCAAGATTAACCTATCTGTAACACAAGTCCCATTGCAAGTAATAGTACTAATTCCTTAAATTAGGGATAACAACCACTACAGCAGGCAGGACTCCATCTGGCAATTTCTGAATGCAATTTGAGTTTTTTGTTCAGAATCACTGTGGCTTTTTAGAGAGACAGTCTATTTAATAGGAAAGCAGCCAGTTTCTTTTCTTTCTTTCTTTTTTTTTTTTTTTTTTTTTTTTTTTTTGAGACAGAAAACCTTGCTCTGTTGCCAGGTGCCAGGTGCCAGGCTGGAGTGCAGTGGTATGAGCTCGGCTTACTGCAACCTCTGCCTCCCGGGTTCAAGCAGTGCTCCTGCCTCAGCCTCCCAAGTAGCTGGAATTACAGGTGTGCACCACCATGCCCAGCTAATTTTTGTATTTTTTAGTAGAGACGGGGTTTCACTATGTTGGCCAGGATGGTCTCGATCTCTTGACCTTGTGATCCACCCGCCTCAGCCTCCCAAAGTGCTGGGATTACAGGCGTGAGCCACCGCGCCCAGCTGAAAGCAGCCATTTTCACATAGTTGAGTGGTAAATATTTTAGCAAGTATTGTTGAAATTAATGGGGTAATGTTTTTAAAAAGAACCTTTCTTTAGCCTAGTGTTAATTTTTTTTTTAAATTAATTTTTTTTCTTTTTTTTTTTTAAGAGAAGGGGTCTTGCTCTTTCAACCAGGCTGGAGTGCAGTGGTGTAATCATAGCTCACTGCAGCTTCAACCTCTTGGGCTCAAGTGATCCTCCTGTCTCAGCCTTCTGAGTAGATAGGACTACAGGTGCATAGAACCACACCTGGCTACTTTTTTATACTTTTTTGTAGAGTGGGATCTTGCTGTCTTGTCAAGGTGGACTTAAACTCTTGGCTTCAAGTGATCCTTCCACCTCAGCCTCCTAGAGTGTTGGGATTGCAGTTGTGAACCACTGCACCCAGCTAACCTAGTATTTCTTAATTTGAATGTAAGAATCAGGTTTAGTGCAATTAAAAAATATGCATGCTTAGGTCCTGTACTCTGGAAACTGATTCAGTATTAACTCCTGCAATCTGTATTATAACAAAAGGGTCCACAGGTAATTCTAATAGATTTCTTCCCAGTCTAGTTGTGCTGTTTACTTACTCTCCCTTGGAGTCATAGTGTAATATATTAGGGTACCTCTTTAGATTATGATCTGTATCATCTCATGGATACGTAAGGATATGGGATATTGCTTACAAAATGTTTTTTTCTTAAAAAAAAGGTATGAAATTGCTGCTTTCTCATGATAGTGAAGCCACTTTAAAGGTTTACCCTTTCATATAGCTCAGAGTTAATATATTTTGATCAGTATTTTATGAAAAAATATTTTTTTCTGTAATACATGCATGTTAGTGTCTGTAGAAGCATTAATGTTTAATTGCTTCTGAACATGACATGGCAGAGGCTGTAAGCTCCTGGTTTTTTGAATCTCATTCATTTTTATATCCTTGTTGTACCTGAATTTACTATACCTATTAAATCATAATTATATTCTCAGAAGGGCCATGAACATGTAGATATTCTGGAAATTGAGCCTGTAGCTCTGACAGTTCTTTTTTTAAATCAAATTTAATTAATTTATTTTTCAATCCTGTTCCTTCTGTGATTGTTTTTATTGAAACTATATTATTGAGTATCAAGAGCCTGGAAACTCTTCCTTTCCTTTAAATACAATAATAGCCTTTTTTCGGATTCTATCCAGAGGTAGTAATGAAAGAGCTGGACAGAGCTTTATGCAGAAAAATATTTATCACAGTACCATCTATAATTGTGGTTTTCTGAATGTGTTGGGATTATCTTGCTGAGGGTGTGTTATGGTGGGATGGGGTCCCTCACATCAGTTTTTGGCCAGGTCAGCTCTGTTTTTATGTCAGGCTTCCTCAGAGCTTTCTCTTGATGAAAGAGTTCCAAGTCTGAAAATGTTTGAAAATACCAACATATGTAAAATATTAGAATAATTAGAAAGAATATAAATAAATACCTAATATTAGGGAGAAGGACAAGTAAAATGTGTTGTGGTCATATAGAATGTTACACAGTCACTAAACATGTTTAATGAGGGTTTTTAGTAACACTAGGAAAGGATTTAAAACTGAATAGACACTATGATTTCAGTAATTAAAATGATACATACGTGTGGAACAAAATTACTCCCATTGCTTGCTTATGGATTGTGGAAATGAGGATAATATAGTTTTTTCCCTTATCCTTTTTTTTTTTTTTTGACATGGAGTCTCATTCTTGTCACCCAGGCTGGAGCGCAATGGTGTGATCTTGGCTCACTGCAACCTCCGCTACCCAGGTTCAAGCCATTCTCCTGCCTCAGCCTTCTGAGTAGCTGGGATTACAGACATGTGTCACCATGCCTGGCTAATTTTTATATTTTTAGTAGAGACAAGGTTTGACCATACTGACCAGATGGTCATGAACTCTTGACATTGGGTGATCGATTCACCCGCCTCGGCCTCCCAAAGTGCTGGGATTACAGGCATGAACTACCGTGCCTGGCCTACCTTATACTTTATTATATGTTTCCAATTTATGCATTGATCATAGCTGTGCCCATAATCAGAAACGATTATTGGTATTATAAAAAGTTAATGGTCCTTCATCATAAAGCAATTATGACTTGAGTTCAAAAATCTAGAACAGATTAAAAAATCCCAAAGAAAACAGTATTAAACATGAATATGGAATAAATCTTAACTACTAGTAAATACACTTATTTTTATTTTACCTTGTCTTGAAAAGGACTTACTGGGCTGGTTGCAGTGGCTCACGCCTGTAAACTCAGCAGTTTAGGAGCTTCAGGCAAGAGAATCACTTGAGCCCAGGAGTTCGAGACCAACCTTGACAATGTAGTGAGACACCCATCTTTACAAAAAATGAACAATCCAGGGTGGTGGTGTGCACCTGTAGTTCTGGCTACTCAGGAGAGTGAGGTGGGAGGATCACTTGAGCCTGGGAGGTCAAGGCTGCAGTGAGCCATGATTGTATTATTGCACTCCAGCCTGAGTAACAGAGTGGGACTGTCAAACAAAAATGAAAACAGGCCGGGCGCGGTGGCTCATGCCTGTAATCCCAGCACTTTGGGAGGCTGAGGTGGTCAGATCACCAGAGGTTGCGAGTTTGAGACCAGCCTGACCAACATGGAGAAACCTCATTTCTACTAAAAATACTGAATTATCGGGGCATGGTGGTGCATGCCTGTAATCCCAGCTACCCAGGAGGCTGAGGCAGGAGAATTGCTTGAACCCAGAGGCAGAGGTTGTGGTGAGCCAAGATCATGCCGTTGCAGCCTGTAAAACAAGAGCCAAACTCTGTCTCAAAACAAAACAAAACAACCCAAAAAAACCAATGATTTAATGAAGTGAAATGCATAAGAAGGCATAGATTTGGAAGAAGGAAGGGGAATAGGAAAACCGAGGAAAACAAAGTTAATATAAAATATGAGAAGCAGAGTCTTAAATACCTGGTTATGGATAGGTCAGAAAACCTAGTTGCTGTCATTCCTTTCTTTCCCTCATACCTCACATCAAATCTTGAATCTATTAAGTCTTTTTTTTTTTTTTTTTTGAGACGGAGTTTTGCTCTTGTTACCCAGGCTGGAGTGCAATGGCGCGATCTCGGCTCACCGCAACCTCCGCCTCCTGGGTTCAGGCAATTCTCCTGCCTCAGCCTCCTGAGTAGCTGGGATTACAGGCACGTGCCACCATGCCCAGCTAATTTTTTGTATTTTTAGTAGAGACGGGGTTTCACCATGTTGACCAGGATGGTCTCGATCTCTCGACCTCGTGATCCGCCTGCCTCGGCCTCCCAAAGTGCTGGGATTACAGGCTTGAGCCACCGCGCCCGGCCCTGTTAAGTCTTACTAGCTCTGTCTTGAAGGCATGTTACCAGATCTCTCCACTTCTCTGTCTCCATTACTATCACATTAGTCTAATACTATGTCAGTTCAGTGTAAGTAGCCACCAAAGTCTCCCAGCTTCTATTCTTGTATAGACTACTATAGTGGAAAAGTAGCAAAATATATATACAGGGAGGCAATATAAAGTAGTGATTAAGAGAGTGAGTTCTGGAGCCAAATAGGGCTCCTTCACTTTAAAGCTGTGTGATTTTGGGCACATTATTTAAATCCTCTGTCTGTCTTTCCTCCTCTATAAAATGGGACTGATAAAATTCTCCACTCAAATTGTGTGGATGGATTAAATGAGTGAATGAATGTATATAGAACCCTTAGAATAATACCTAGTATTTAAAGTGTTGAGTGTTAGCTATTATCATCATGGTCATTTATTTCAATAGATAGCAAAAGAGGAATTGAAAAACAAATTTAACATGATTTCTAATAAAAAACTGAAACTAAAAGGAAACTTTCATATCATGTTAAGTAATTCACTCATTCTTCACAACAACAGTCAGTGTCATGCATAATTAAGGAGCAAAAGAGATAACAATTACATTATTTAATATTATCTTAGACATTTTTGCCAATTAAACTAAAATGATCAAGACTGCATTATAAGGAAGAGGTGGGAATATTGGTGTAGTTTATATGACTCTACCTGAAACAAAATGGACTAATCAAAACTGTTGTAACAGATTCATTTAATAATGTTCAGTTTAAAGTATTAAATGTGAGAGATAACTTTTTCACAACAGGAATAACAGGATTAGGTGTAGTCCAGGAGTTTGAGATTGCAGTGAGCCAGCCATGATCTTGCCGCTGTACTCCAGCCTGGGGACTCTCAAAAAAGGGAATAAAGTTAGGGAGAGATGGGCCTGTTATATAAAGAACATATAAAGCTTTTCTTTTTTTTTTTTTGAGACGGAGTTTCGCTCTTGTTAGCCAGGCTGGAGTGCAATGGCGCAATCTCGGCTCACCGTAACCTCCGCCTCCTGAGTTCAGGCAATTCTCCTGCCGCAGCCTCCTGAGTAGCTGGGATTACAGGCACGTGCCACCATGCCCAGCTAATGTTTTGTATTTTTAGTAGAGACGGGGTTTCACCATGTTGACCAGGATGGTCTCGATCTTTTGACCTCGTGATCCACCCGCCTCGGCCTCCCAAAGTGCTGGGATTATAGGCGTGAGCCACCGCGCCCGGCCTGATTTTTTTTTTTAGTAAAATNCCTCCTGAGTAGCTGGGATTACAGGCACGTGCCACCATGCCCAGCTAATGTTTTGTATTTTTAGTAGAGACGGGGTTTCACCATGTTGAGCAGGACGGTCTCGATCTCTTGACCTTGTGATCCACCCTCCTCGGCCTCCCAAAGTGCTGGGATTACAGGCGTGAGCCACTGCGCCTGGCCAAAGCTTTTCAATACATAAAATATTTAAGTCAGGTTGGTGCAGTGGCCCACATCTGTAATCTCAGCACTTTGGTAGGTCAAAGAGGGCAGATCACCTGAGCTCAGGAGTTCAAGACCAGCCTGACCAACATGGCAAAACCCTATCTCTACCAAAAATATAAAATATAATTAGCCGGATGTGGTAATGAGTACCTGTGGTCCCAGCTACTTGGGAGACTAAGGTGGGAGGATCACCTGAGCCTGGGGGGCGGAGGTTGCAGTCAGCTGAAATCACACCACCATAATCCAGGCTGGGTGATGGTGAGATTCCATTTTTAAAAAAATTTTAAATAAGTCAGAACCATTAAAAATTGGTAAATATTTCTCAAATGTTTCCACAGAGGTTAAATAATTAGTCCAATTTATGTATTTGCCTACTTAAATCTAGCTATAAAGTGACAGAGTTGCAAGCACACCTAGGCTATCTGTGTTTTCTTTTTTCTTTTATACTTTTTGTTTGTCTGTTTGTTTGCTTTTGTAAAAATGGTGTCTTGCTACATTGCTTAGGCTGGTCTCAAACTTCTGGCTTTCTGAGATCCTCCTGCTTTGTCCTCCCTAAGTGCTAGGATTACAGGTGTGAGCCACAGGCAGGTTAGCTGCTGTGCCTGGCCTAACCATGCTTTTAATAGTATTATGCTGCCTCCCATATTTGGAAGCCTGTGGAATTCAGCCTGGAGCCTGTTTTAAATGCACATTAGTTAGTACATTATTAATTTGTCTGCCAGTGACAGAAGATGCAAAAGAACAGTGGCTTAAACAAGATAGAAGTCTTTCCTCTCTCTCATATTAATGAATCAGGAGTTAAATGGAACAGAACTAGTCGGCGGGTCCAGAATATCTCAGATCTTGTCTGCTTCTGTCTTTTTTTCTGCCATCTTCAGTATACAGGCTTTTGCCTTTTGCATTTTTGTCAGCAAGAAGGTAGAAGGAGAAGGCCAGATGCAGTGGCTTACGCCTGTAATCCCAGCACTTTGGAAGGCTGGATTCATGGATCACCTGAGGTCAGGAGTTCCAGACCAACCTGACCAATATGGTGAAACCCCATCTCTACTAAAAATACAAAAAAATTAGCTGGGGTGGTGACGTGCTTCTGTGATCCCAGCTACTCAGGAGACTGAGGCAGGAGAATTACTTGAACCCTGGAGGTAGAGGTTCCAGTGAGCTGAGATCAGGCCACTGCACTCCAGCCTGGGCGTCAGAGTGAGACACTTGTATCAAAAAAGAAAAAAGAAAAAAAAGGTAGAGGGATGAGGATAAAGAAGCCCCCTCATTTTGAACTTTGTATCTTTGTTTAACTTCAGAACTGTAGTAGTTTTTTTTGGAGGCCAGGAGTCTACCTAAAATTTAATGTTTTCCAGTACAAAAAATGGATGATAAGGGGCAATTAGCAACTAAGCAGTGAGTATCTGTATTCAATATTTGTTGCTTTCAGTTACAGCAATGACAAGTTATTTATTTACTTTGGATTTTTTTGGGGTCTTTTTAGCCATCATGAATGGTTGTTTAATATTACATGTGTATGTGTGTGTGCATGGGTGTGTATTATATATATAACATATATGGCATACGTGCTTATTTGATTTTATTTCATATGTGTGAACATTAGCTACCTTTCTCTGAAGGAGTAAAAAGTGTAAAGTTTATTGGTACTAATGCAATCGTTAAACTCCTAGGATTTGATCATAGTATTAACATGCATGAATTTTATTTTTATTATTTTTTAGACAGAGTTTTGTCTTGTCACCAAGGCTGGAGTGCAATGGTGCAATCTTGTCTCACTGCAACCTCTGCCTCCTGGGTTCAAACGATTCTCCTGCCTAGCTAGGATTACAGTGCCTGCCATCACACCCAGCTAATTTTTGTATTTTTAGTAGGTGGAGTTTTACCATGCTGGGCAGGCTGGTCTAGATCCACTTGGCTCAGCCTCCCAAAGTGCTGGGATTACGTGAGCCACCATGCCCAGCCGAATTCCATCTGAATTCATTTGTGTGTCTCTGGTTCTGCTATGCAGTTATTCTACTGTTTCTCTTTGGAAATGAGGTGTAATCTTTTTGGTTTATTTTATTAAGGGAAGATTCCATAAAACTAGCCTCAGCTGAGATTTTAGTCAAGCTTGACTGTATCTGTCAGGTTTGTTTATATTGAGGATTATTGAAGCACTCATAAGGGAAATGAAGATATCGAAACTGCCTTTTTTTTTCCCCCTCCTACTAACAAATGTGAGAAACTGGCCTTTTTTTTTCTTTTGAGATGGAATTTCGCTCTTGTTATCCAGGATGGAGTACAGTGGCATGATCTCAGATCACAACAACCTCTGACTCCTAGGTTCAAGTGGTTCTCCTGCCTCAGCTTCCCTAGTAGCTGGGATTACAGGCATGTGTCATGACGCCCAGCTAATTTTTGTATTTTTAGTAGAGATGGGGTTTTCACCATATTGGCTAGGTTGGTCCCCAACTCCTGACATCAGGTGATTCACCCACCTCTGCCTCCCAGCCGGGATTACAGGCATGAGCCACCATGCCCGGCTAAGATACTGTTTTCTTTTTTTTTTTTTTTTGAGACAGAGTCTTGCTCCGTAGCCCAGGCTAGAGTGCAGTGGCACTATTTTGGCTCACTGCAACCTCTGCCTCCTGGGTTCAAGTGATTTGCCTGCCTTAGCCTCTTGAGTAGCTGGCATTACAGGCGTGTTCCACCATGCCCAACTAATTTTTGTATTTTTAGTAGAGCGGGGCTTCACTATATTGGTCAGGCTGGTCTCGAACTCCTGACCTTGTGATCAGCCTTCCTTAGCCTCCCAGAGTGCCGGGATTCAGGTGTGAGCCACTGTGCCGGCCTGAAACTGGCTTTTTTTTTTTTTTTAAGAGAATGTCTTATTCACTCTTTTCTATTATTTTTCACAGCTATTATAATTCATTCCTCAATTAGCAGTGGCTCTATCAGTAATTCAGAATATTTTTTCAAAGACACGTCAAATCTTTCATTACAATAGATAAATATATAGAAGACCTGATACATAAATGTTTCAGACCTCACCAGTCCCTATTTTGCCCATTCATTTTCTCTGACAAAGAGGTCTGCTAGTTTTTGTTTGTTTGTTTGTTTGTTTGTTTGTTTTTAAGGGATGGGGTTTTGCTATGTTGCACAGGCTGGTATAAAATTCTTGGGTTCAAGCAGTGCTTCTGCCTAAGCCTCCTGAGTAGCTAGGACTATAGGCGAATGTGGCTCCACCCAGCTTGGAGTTTGTTAGTTTTTTTTTTTTTTCTTTTTTAGAGACAAGGTCTTGCCATGTTGCCCAGGCTGGTCTCGATCTCCTGGGCTCAAGCAATCTGCCTGCCTTGGCCTCCTAAACTGCTGCGATTATAGCTGTGAGCCCCTGTGCCAGGCCTGAGTCTGCTAGTTTTGACTTAAGTACTGATCAAAACTTTAATGCTACTTTCTCATTCCTCCAGTTTCTGCTTGTTAAAATTCTGTTCACCCTTTAGAGACCATTTGAAATGCGATTTCCTCTAAGCAACCTCTCCCAATGCCAGCAGTATGTGCTACTTCCCAGGCTTGGTTTCTGGCTTCTTATTAAGTCATTATATGTGTGCTTGTCCTAACTCCCTTGCCTTTCTTTTACAATCATATATTATGACCTCAAGTGCAGGAACTTTCGTATAAAAGATATGGTAATTTTTAAAAACTCCTGTATTTTCTAATGTATTACCTTATAAATGGGATATCAGAGTAAATATTTATCAAATGGAATTGAACATTTTTGGTTTTTATAATTAAAAAGCTTGTGACATTTAAATGCGTGTGTTTTTTTAAATGACATATAGCCCTTATTTTCTGTTTGGAAAATGGAAGTAGGTATATAAATATGAACAAATGAATTGTGAGCCTAGAAGTTAAATAAACATCTATTTCTGTAAGAATCATTATATATGCCTTGCTCTACCCTTACAATTTAGATACATTATAGTTTAATCATTACAAGAGCTACCTCAAGATAGAGATTACTTAATTAATTAAATTTATAGATTATAACTTATTCTTTATTTTGATAGCTTATGAACCTACCTGGCAAATGAGTCAGAAAAAGTTGTGGTTTTCTTTCCTTAAAACAGTCTACACAATACTTTCTAAAAAGTGTGATTTTTTTTTTTCTTTTTGCTTTCTTTCCCACAGCGTTCTTCTTTAAATGTGATTGTTTTTAATTGAGGTCTAGTATTTGTTTTTATTTTTATTTTGTGGAGATGAGGTCTTGCTGTGTTGCCCAGGCTGGTCTCAAACTCCTGGCCTCAAGCAACTCTCCTGTCTTGGCTTCCCAAAGTGCTGGGTGAAAGGTGTGAGATGCCACACCCTGCTTTTAAGGTGTAATTTAATATAATAATGTGCACAGATCTTAAAGGTTGAGTTTGGTGAGTTTTGACAGTTGTGTATATTGTGTGTAACACCATCTCAAAGAAGGTATAGAACATTTCCGTCATTCCTATGGTTCTGTGTGCTCCCTCCTAGTTACAATATTTGTTTAAAAATGGTTTTCTTGGGTGGCCAGACACAGTGGCTCACACTTTTAATTCCAGCACTTTGGGACGCCAAGGCAGGCAGATCATTTGAGGTCAGGGGTTCAAGACTAGCCTGGCCAACATGGCGAAACCCTGTCTCTACTAAAAATACAAAAATTAGTCGGGCATGGTGGTGTGCACCTATAATTTCAGCTACTTGGGAGGCTGAGGTATGAGAATCGCTTGAACCTGGGAGGCAGAGGCTGTAGTGAGCTGATATCATGCCAGTGTACTCCAGCCTGGGCAACAGAATGAGACCCCGTCTTGATTTAAAAAAAAAAAAAATTTTTTTTTGATAGCTCTATAATTGGAAACAAAATTACCAGAGTAATTACTAGTAGGTATATTATAAACTACACTGTCCAACTGTGATTAATTTCTTTGTTTCCTATATGTATTTTACTCCAGTTACTAGTTAGTAGTGGGGTTTAGTGTTAAAAGGCACTATATTAAAAATGTTCATTTCTTTTGATAACAAACCTGTTTTTCTTACTTATTCTTACTTTATTCCATTTTGCTTGTCTATAATGGTAATAAAATTGTTCTTTCCAGAATAATTTGAAGGATATTATTATTTTTCTTGGAACTAAGTAAAAAAAACTTCAAGTCTGAAGGATCAGAGAAAAGAGGTGAAAATTCTTTTAACATTTCTATTATTATTCTAATTTTTCTTTTTTAAGATGAAGGGGGTTGTAACTCAAGATTAAATAGAGACTTTGGGATTACTGAGGATTTTCATTATCTTTGCTATTTTGTTTCCCATTACTATAGAAAATGGAAAGTTGGATTTTTATGATGGTAACTAAGGGCTGGATGTAACAGCAACTTTCTGGTCGTGAGGACCTGTTTTCCGTGAACTTTGTCTGACTCCCTGGCTGGCACATTCTGTGGTGGAGAGTCCAAGTTTGGGCCACCACTGTGCTGCTTTGTCTTCTGGTCTGAGGCATCTCATACCCTTGGCCTTGGTCATTGCCAACCACCTGTATCAGTCAGTCTTCTTCCCTGTTTCATGGGGAGAGGTTGAAGAATTGAAAGTGGGAGAAAATTATCTTTTAGTTCTCAGAAACTGATATGAGAATAAGATGATTCATGTAAATGTGCAACATAGGACTCATATTAGGCACTCAGAATTGCTGAGTTTTATCATTGTTTTCATTGTCAGTACCAATATCTGATCAATGACCAATTTTAATTTAATTGAAGTTGACTTAAAGTTTTAAAAAGTTGGTGTGAGAAAATGTAATAATTTTAATTTCAAAGTAGAATTAATGTCCTTTAAAAGAGTAGTTTAATTACACCTGCAAGGATCTGTCAGCAGAGGATGCTAGAAGCTGTATTCCCAAATCCAGTGAATGTTCCTTAGTGTTTCCAAACTGTTAGTGTGTGTAGGTCTTCATTCTTTAAAATGGACATTAGGGGGCAATAGAAGCTCTTTGGCAAGAATCCAGTTTTCCCCCTTTCCTGTCTATAGTAGAAAGAAAAAAGAGTCTTTTATAAATAATGGCTTCTATAGACTGGAACACTTGCACATTTTTAGGCTCTTCCTGCCACAGTTATGTCAAAACGGTGCAGTCTTTTTAAAGCTCCCATTTACAGGTAAGCTTTTATATCCTCTCAAGGGTTCTTTCTGCCTCTGAGCTGTGGTTTTTATTTTGTTCAACAAATATTTTGTGCATCTGCTATGTGAATGGACACTGCTAGTATGGATCAAAATGAAGATACTTTGAGGAAGATGGACTAGGTCATGCGGATAATCCAAGTCATACTTTAAATGCAGTGAGGAATATGGGGGTACTTTTTTTTTTTTTTTTTTGAGACGGAGTCTTGCTCCGTTGCCAGGCTGGAGTGCAGTGGCACCATCTTGGCTCACTGCAACCTCCGCCTCCTGGGTTCAAGCAATTCTCCTTCCTCCGTCTCCCGGGTAGCTGTGATTACAGGCATCTGCTAATTTTTGTACTTTTAGTAGAGATGGGGTTTCACAATGTTGGCCAGTTGAGACTCCTGGCCTCAAGGGATCTGCCTGCCTTGGCCTCCCAAAGTGCTGGGATTACAGGTGTGAGCCACTGTGATGGGCACAGTTAATTTCTATAAAGTAATGGAATGTTCCTTTTTTAAAGTCTTTCACTTTCATTTCTCTTTTCTTGTTTCATTTCTTTATGTCTTCCTACATAGGCCCTCACCTTTTTGCTGGGCGTGGTGGCATTATCTTTAACTCATGTTTCATTTTACCTTAAAGCCTCCTTTTTAAAAAACTGAATTTAGGCTGGGTGTGGTGGATCACCTGAGATCAGGATTTCGAGACCAGCCTGGCCAACGTGGCGAAACACCATCTCTACTAAAAATACAACAAATTAGCTAGGTATGGTGGCAGGTGACTGTAATCCTAGCTACTTGCGAGGCTGAGGCAGGAGAATTGCTTGAACCTGCGAGGTGTAGGTTGCAGCGGAGTTAGGTATTTTCCTATTATTCATGATTTTACAGTTTGTATTTGAACACATTTTTTTAAAGTGCCAAATTGGTATAATAGCGTACGTACATTGAAAAGCAGCACGAACAAAGCTATTAAACATTTTTTAAAACAGAGTTTTCTATTTATAGTCTGGGCAAGGTGGCTCACGCCTGTAATCCCAGTACTTTGGGAGGCCGAGGCTGGTGGATCATCTGAGGTCAGGAGTTCGAGACCTGCCTAGCCAACATGGTGAAACCCCACTTCTACTAAAAATACAAAAAAATCAGCCGGGACAAGTGGCGCATGTCTATAATCCCAGCTACTTGGGAAGCTGAGGAAGGAGAATTACCTGAACCTGGGAGGCAGAGGTTGCAATGAGTCGAGATGACACCACTGCATTCCAGCCTGGGTGGCAGAGTGAGACTCCCATCTCAAAAAAAAAAAAAAAAGACATTTATCTATTTATAAATATACTATTGCTTGTCTGTTTTTGGAATTAAAGTGTTCAAATGTCTGTATATGGTTAGCAGTTCTTAGAATTGCCTAAACAGCACACAGTAACACTTAATATAATTATAAAGGCGCCTAGATTGATCTCATTGACCAAAAGACATGCTAGATGGAGGCATCAGTACTGCACTTTGCAAGTGACAATTTAGTTTTTTTTCTATTTTTTTTTTGAAAGGGACAGGGTCTTGCTCTGTTGCCCAGGCTGGAGTACAGTGGTGTGATCATGGCTCACTTTAGCCTCAAGCTTCCAGGCTCAAGTGATCCTCCCACCTCTGCTTGCTGAGTAGCTGAAACTAAGGTGTGTGCCACCATGCCTGGCTAATTTTTTTATTTTTGTTTTTGTAGAGATGGGGTCTTGCTCTGTTGCCCAAGATGGACTTGGGCTCCTGGCCTCAAGCAGTTCTTCTGTCTCACTTCCCTAAGTGCTGAGATTACAGGTGTGAGCCACCATGTCTAGCCAACAATGTAGTTCCAACAGACTATCACTCATCAAATTAACTTTGTGTTGATGTGAATTAACATTTTATTTGTTTCATAGTTATAATTTTATTTAATTTGTAATTTTTCCAGCTTTTTGTCAAAAAAGCATTTTTTATATGTGCCTACTATAAGCTGAACATGATTCTGGGTGCGTAGGTACATCAGAGAACAAAACAGACAAATCTTGCTTTTATAGAACTTGCATTCTAATAGGGAGAAATAGGTAATAAATAAAGGCTGAGTATGGTAGCTCATACCTGTAACCCCAGCACTTTGGGAGGCTAAGGTGGGTGTGGCTCACTTGAGCCTAGGAATTCAAGAACAGCCTGCATGGCAAACCCTGTCTGTACAAAAAATAGAAAAATTAGCTGTGCATGGTGGTGCAGGCCTGTCGTCCCAGCTACTCATGAGGCTGAGGTGGAAGGATCATCTAAGTCTGGGGCAGTTGAAGCTGCAGTGAGTGAACCGTGATTGTGCCTCTGTACTCCAGCTTGGGTGACAGAGTGATACCCTGTCTCAAAAACACAACAAAAAAGATAAACATAAACAATAGAAAGCTATAAATGATATAAGTAAAGGGAAGACGTGGAGCGCGATAACATGGATCAGAAGTGCTAATTGGGAGACAGGTTGTAATTTAAAATGGGCGGTCAAGGTAGACTTCCTTCAGAAGATGACCTTTGAGAAGACTTGAAAGAGATTAGGAACTTGACCATGTAGATATCTGCGAGAACAGTGCAGGCATAAGGAACAGCCAGTGCAAAGGCCCAAAGGCAGGAATATGTCTGGCATGTTCATGAAAACAGCTCTTAGGTGAGTATGGCTAGAACAGCGTGAACAAGAGGGAGAGAAGTAAGAGATGACTAACATCAGAGCACTAACAGAAAGACTTGGAGGCCATTGTAAAGGCTTTTCCTTTTATGCTTTTTTTTCTTTAAGCCTTAGTTTGTGTATAATTTTGCTGATTTTTGAGCTTAGTAATGGCATAATTTGAACGATGTTTTTTAAAATGGAAATGATTTGGTAATTGATTATAAATGTGTGGTGAGAGTGACTCATTGAGATTATTAGTTTTGTAGTTGGTAGATAGTGGTGCTGGATGTGAGCTAGAAAACTGGATGAACAGAATTTGGAGGCTGAGTGATGGGGAAAATCGTAAATTCAGTTTTGGATAATTAAGTTCAGGTATTTCTGAGACATCCAGGCAAAAGCATCCTGATGACAGCTAGAAATAATAGATTTGTTGTTGAGAGACGTATAGCCTGAGATTATAGATTTTAGAACGTCAGCATATGGGTGGCTATTGAAGCTCTGAGAATGAACAAGAATATGACAGGAGAATGTTCAAGATGAGTAGAAAGCCTAGGACAGAACCCCGAGGGGGAGTCTAGAGAAGGAATATCCTGCACAGGTGGCCAAGAAGGAGGTAGAAGGTAAATAAGTGTCATGGAAACCAAAAGGAAGGTTGTTTTAGGAAAAAATATGTGGTCAATTGTGTCAGAATTATAGAGACACAAAATGAGAAGCATCTTTATTATATTTAATGACAAAGTGTAATTATTTTAACTTTAAGCAGTAATGCAGATTATGTGAGATTACTTTACAGTTTTTTTTTTCCACCAAATCAAAACATCCCTGTTTCAGTTATCTACTTCTTTGTAACAAACCACCTTAAACTTAATGACTTAAAAGAACAGCCTTTATAATTTTTCTCATGAGTATGAGTTGACTGGAGTTTAGCTGTTTCTTCTGATCCTACTTCAAACCTCTTGTGTAGCTGCAGTTAGCATGTAACATGTCCACCATGGCCTTAGTTACATAGCTGGTTCCTTGGTGGGACAGCTGGAAAGCTGGCTCGGTTGAAACTCAGGGAAAGTATCTTCTCTCTCTCTAGTCTTTCCAACAGTATATCCAGACTTCTTGCTTGATGATTCAGCATAGGAGAAGACACTACAAGGATGTGACTACTGAGAGATGTGATCTACTGAGGCCGTTTTTTTTTTTGGAGACTAATTAACATATCTCCCTAAAAGTAATTGCTTTATAGCCTAATCTGGGTTTTTTTTTTTTTTTTTTTTTTTTTTTTTTTTTTTTTTTTTTTTTTTTGAGATGGGGTCTCTGTTGCCAGACTGGAGTACAGTGGTACAGTCACAGCTCACTGTAGCCTTGACCTTCCAGGCTTAAACAATCCCACTTCAGCTTCCTGAGTAGTTGGGAATACAGGTATGTACTACCATGCCCAGCTAATTTATATATGTATATATATATATTTGAGATAGAGTTTCACTCTTGTTGCCCAGGCTGGAGTGCAATGGTGCGATCTCAGCTCACCGCAACCTCTGCCTCCCGGATTCAAGTGATTCTCCTGCCTCAGACTCCCGAGTATCTGGGATTATAGACATGCGTCACCACGCCCCTCTAATTTTGTATTTTTAGTAGAGATGGGATTTTTCCATGTTGGTCAGGCTGGTCTCAAACGCCCGACCTCAGGTGATCTGCCCATTCAGCCTCCCAAAGTGCAGAGATGGGGTTTTGCTGTATTGCTCAGGTTGGTCTCAAACTCATGGGTTCAAGTGATTTTCCTGCCTTGGTCTCCCAAAATGTTGGAATTACAGGCATGAGCCACCACGCTCAGTTATATCTGGACTTTTGAACTCGCTAAAAAGAAACACATGTCAATTAATTGATTCATATAAACATGCACACATAGACATATTCTTATAGACATATGTGTATATGTACATACACATATATATACACACATGCACACACACACATGCACACACTTTTTATTTCTAATAGGATTCTCAGCGTGTAACTAGGATAAAAGATGCATTTCCTGGTCTGGCGTGGTGGCTCACGCCTGTAATCCCTCTACTTTGGGAGGCTGAGGTGGGTGGATCACCTGAGGTCAGGAGTTTCAGACCAGTCTGGCCAACATGATGAAACTCTGTCTTCACTAAAAGTTAGCTGGGCATGATGGCAGGTGCGTGCTATTCAGGAGGCTGAGGCAAGAGAATTGCTTGAACCTGGGAGGTGGAGGTGGAGGTTGCAGTGAGTCAAGATCATGCCATTGCACTCCAGTCTGGGCAAAAAGAGTGAAACTCTGTCTCAAAAAGAAAAAAAAAAAAATATATTTTCCAGCTTCTCTTGTAGCTAGCTATGGCTCTGTGGCTTTTTTTTTTTTAATAGATGGGGTTTCACTATGTTGGTCAAGGCTGGTCTCGAACTCCTGATGTCATGTACCACCTGCCTCGGCCTCCCAAAGTGCTGGGATTAGAGGTGTGAGCCACCGTGCCCAGCCTGACTCTGGCTTAGTTCTGGCCAGTGAGATGTGAGAGCAAGAATATGAACAACTTCTGAGAGGAAACTTAATGGGAAGAGATGTATCCTCCTTTTTGTTTTTTTTCCTGCTGTCTGGAAACCACAGCAGCCTTTTGGACCATCGCTTAGACTTGTTGAATTTATGAATGCTGCAAGCTGTGGTCCTGATTGTCTTGGAGACATATGTCAGTCCTGACTTTATTTTGGGTTTTCTGTTACAGCCAAAACTAATTCTATCAGGCTTTTGTTTTGTTGTGTGGTTTTTCTTTCTTTTTTTTTTTTTTTTTTGCATTTT
>NW_016107520.1:485050-504559 GCF_001604975.1 Cebus imitator | reverse complement strand
AGGATTCCAGTTTCTCTGCATCCTTGCCAACACTTGGTATTGTTAGTAATTTTAATGTTAGCTATTCTAGTAAGTGTGTAGGGCTGTTTAATTGTGGCTTTAATTTACATTTCCTTGTTGACTGACATTAAATATCTTGTGATGATATTTAATGTGTTGCCTAGGCTTGATTCAACCTCCTGGCTCAAGCAGTTTCTCCTGCCTCAGGCTCCTGAGAAGCTGGGACTGCAAGTGTGCATCACTGTGCCTGGTTAATGTGTACATCATTTGTGAAGTGTCTGTTCATGTCTTTTGTCCATTTGAAAAATAAGGTTGCATTTTTATTATTGAGTTTTAGAGTTTATTTTTGAGTTTAAATATTTTACATGGAAGTATTTTGTCACATAAATGTCATATTTATACACATAAATGTATTGTAAATATCTTTTTCCAGTCTGAATCTGCTTTTTATTTTCCTGATCATGTCTTTTGAGGATGGAAGTTGTAAATTTTGATAAAATACAATTTTTCAGTTTTTTTTTCTTTTTGGTGTATATTTTTTGTATTCTAAGAAATCTTTGCTTACCAATGATTACAGTAATTTTCTCCTCATCGTTTTTTGGTTTAGTTTTTATGTTTAAGTCTATTAACTGTTTCAAGTTAATTTTTGTGTATGGTGCAAGGAAAGGATTGGGGTTCCTTTTTTATTTTTTCTAAATTGATATCCAGTAGTTTGAGTATCGTTTGTTTAAAAGGTCTTCTCATTGGGATTATCTTGGCACTTTCTTGAAAATAAATTTTTATATGTGTGGGTTAATTTCTGATTTCTTTATTTCATTGATGCGTATAGCCATTTACTTTAATATCACAATGTCTTAGTTACTGTAGCTCAGTTACTGTCTTAATTATTGTAGCTCTGTACATGAAATTATGTAGTGTAAAGTTCTCTGACTTGTTTGTTTTGAAAACTTTTGGTTACTCTAAGTCTTCAAAGTAACATATACATTTTAGAATTAGATTGTAAATTTGTACAGAACTGCCTCCTGAGATTTTGGTTGAGATTGTATTGAATCTATAGATTAGTTTTGAGAGCATTGCTTTCCTAACAATGTTAAGTTTTCCAATCCATAAACATTATGTATATTTCCATTTATGTTAAGTTCTCCCTAATTTTTCTTAGTAAAAGTGTTAAGTGTACAGGTCTTGCACATATTTTAAAAAATTATTCTTAAGTTTTAATGTTTTTTGATATTATCTTAAATGGCTTGTGGTACTGTACCTGGCCTGCTTTTAAATTTTATTTGTGAACTTTCTAGTGTCCTAACATATTTCTTAGAGGAAAACCTAGTTCCAATATACGTTTTTATAAAATATCTTTATTATGATGTAAAGTCAGAGAAAAGGAGTGATAAGTTGAAAGTAAAGTGGTCTACTAATGAGGTAGAAAAAGCAGTGTGATTGAGTGAGATCTGAAGAGAGAGCTGTTGTAGTTAAAGATTTGGATTTCTTGGTTTGTGTTTTAGAATCAAAGCAGGACTGGGTGCCAATTAATTCTAGAATTGGACATGAGAGTAAATGACCGAATAATGGTAAAAAAAAATGAAAGACTAGTTTATTGAATGCATTTTCCACATTGACTAAAATCATCCTGTACTAATGAAGTTTTTACTGTTGTAATTAATACTTTTGTATAGATTTTTTTCTTTCTTTTTTTTTATTATTATTTTGTGTTATGGAGTCTCACCCTGTCACCCAGGCTGGAATGCAGTGGCACGATCTCGGCTCACTGCAACCTGCACTTCCCTGGTTTAAGCAGTTCTCCTGCCTCAACCTCCCAAGTAGCTGGGATTACAAGCCTGCGCCACCACACCAGCTAATTTTTGTGTCTTCAGTAGAGACGGGAGTTCACCATGTTGGCCAGGCTGGTCTCAAACTCCAGACCTCAAGTGATTCACCTGCCTTGGCCTTACAGCTGGTGGGATGACAGGTGTCAGCCATTGTGCCCAGCCTGTGTATAGATTTTTTTTTTTTTTTTTTTTTTTGAGATGGAGTGTCTCAGTCTATTGCCCAGGCTAGAGTGCAGTGGCACGGTCTTGGCTCACTGCATCCTCCACCTCCTGGGTTCAAACCATGTTCCTGCCTCAGCCTCCTGAGTAGCTGGGACTACAGGCGTGTGCCACCATGCCCGGCCAAATTTTGTATTGTTGATAGTGATAGATTTTTACCATGTTGGCCAGGCTGGTCTGGAACTCCTGACCTCAGGTGATCAGCCTGCCTCAGCCTCTCAAAGTGCTGGGATTACAGGCATGAACCACCGTGCCCAGCCATAGATTTTTAAAGTCCTGACTGTCATTGGTTTGCAAGATTGATGAAGACAGGAATCTTCTTTCTTGATAACCAGAATGTCATCAGTACTCAGTACTCAATAAATATTTATTGAATAGTTAATTATAAGAATGATGTCAGGGCTTTGTGTGGAGAATAACAGAACTACCTTTATTTCTTCACATCTGAGTCCTTAAGATCTCTTAATAATTCCTCCTTTTTTCTTTTTGCTACCCCCACTATATGGTGTGTCTCAATTCAGGTCCTCTCTGGACTGTTGCAAGAATATTTTAATAGGGTTCCCTGTGCTTAAACTGGCATTTATCTTACACTAGTAATTTTATAGTCCAGCCTCTACACGACAACCTTGATGATTTTTTATTTATTAATATTATTGTGGAAAATACACATAACTTAAAATTTACCGTCTTAACCATTCAAGTGTACAGTTCAGTATTGTTACATATATTCACATTGTTGTATAATCAATCCCCAGAACTTTTTCATCTTGCTAACTGAAACTCTATATTCATTAAATAGCAACTTCCAATTTTCTCCTGTCCCTAGTCCCTGGAAGCAACTGTTCTGGTTTCTATTTCTATTAATCGGACTGCTCTAGATAGCGCATATAAGTGGAACCGTATAGTGTTTGTGTTTTTGTAACTGACTTATGTTACTTAGCGTGATGTCTTCAAGGTTCATCTGTGTTGTAGCATGTGTCAGAATTTCCTTTCTTTTTTTTGAGATGGAGTCTCATTCTTTTGCCAGGCTGGAGTGCAGTGACACTATCTTGGCTCACTGCAACCTCCACCTCCCGGGTTTAGGGGATTCTCCTGCCTCAGTCTCCCAACTATCTGGGACTACAGGGCATGTGCCACCATGCCCAGCTAATTTTTCTATTTTTAGTAGAGATGGGGTTTCACCATATTGGCCAGGATGGTCTTGATCTCCTGACCTCTTGATCCGCCTGCCTCAGCCTCCTAAAGTGGTGGGATTACAGGCAATTTCCTTTCTTTTTAAGTCTGAAATATACTCTGTTTTATGTTTACGTCACATTGTGTTAATTCATCCATCAGTGGATGCTTGGATTGCTTCTCACCTCTTGGTTATTGTGAATACTACTGCTATGAACATGAATGTACAAATAGCTCTTCAAGACTCTGCTTTCAGCTATTTTGGGTATATACCTAGAATTGGAGTTGCTGGATCATAGTAATTCTATTTTTAATTTTTTGAGTAATTAGCAAGCTGTTTTCCCTAGTAGCTATAGCATTTTACATTCCCACCAGCATTGCACAAGGATTCCAGTTTCTCTGCATCCTTGCCAACACTTGTTATTTTCTGTTTATTTGATGGTAAAAGCTATATATATATATATATATATATATATATATATATATATATTTTTTTTTTTTTTTTTTTTTTTTTTTTTTTTTTTTTTTTTTTTTTTTGTATTTTAGTAGAGACGGGGTTTCACCAGGTTGACCAGGGTGGTCTCGATCTCTTGACCTCGTGATCCACCCGCCTCGGCCTCCCAAAGTGCTGGGATTAGAGGTGTGAGCCACCGTGCCCAGCCTGACTCTGGCTTAGTTCTGGCCAGTGAGATGTGAGAGCAAGAATATGAACAACTTCTGAGAGGAAACTTAATGGGAAGAGATGTATCCTCCTTTTTGTTTTTTTTCCTGCTGTCTGGAAACCACAGCAGCCTTTTGGACCATCGCTTAGACTTGTTGAATTTATGAATGCTGCAAGCTGTGGTCCTGATTGTCTTGGAGACATATGTCAGTCCTGACTTTATTTTGGGTTTTCTGTTACAGCCAAAACTAATTCTATCAGGCTTTTGTTTTGTTGTGTGGTTTTTCTTTCTTTTTTTTTTTTTTTTTTGCATTTTNTTTGCTGCCTTCCTCCCTATCACCTATATCTGGCATTTCTCCCCATGTTATCCCTCCCCAAATCCCCACCTTGTCGTAGTTACACCCGCGGCCACAGACCCCAGTGTGTGATGCTCCCCTCCCTGTGTCCATGTGTTCTCATTGTTCAACACCCGCCTATGAGTGAGAATATGTGGTGTTTGATTTTCTGTTCTTGTGTCAGTTTGCTGAGAATGATGGTTTCCACGTATTGCACCGTGTATATGTGCGACATTTTCCCTGTCCAGTCTATCATTGATGGGCATTTGAGTTGGTTCCAAGTCTTTGCTGTTGTAAACAGTGCTGCAGTGAACATTTGTGTGCATGTGTCCTTACAATAGAATGACTTATAATCCTTTGGATATATACCCAGTAATGGGATTGCTGGGTCAAATGGAATTTCTATTTCTAGGTCCTTGAGGAATCACCACATTGTCTTTCACAATGGTTGAACTAATTTACACTCCCACCAATATTGTAAAAGTGTTCCTATTTCTCCACATCCTCTCCTGCATCTGTTGTCACCAGATTTTTTTAATGATCGCCATTCTAACTGGCATGAGATGGTATCTCAATGTAGTTTTGATTTGCGTTTCTCTAATGACCAGTGATGAGCATTTTTTCATATAGTATGAAGTGGTATTTTATTGTGCTTTTAATTACATTTCTTTAATTATTATTGATCTGAGCATCTTTTCTATGTGCTTATTTGCTATTTGTTTACCTTCTTTGGAGAAATGTCTATTCAAGTCTTTTGCTCATTTTAAAATGAGGGTTTTTCTTCTGTTGCTGAGCTGTAGAAATTAAAAAAAAATCTAGTTATTAATCCCTTATCATGTATATGATTTGCAAAAATTTTCTCCCATTTCTATATAGATTGCTTTTTACTGTATTGATTATTTATTTTGACACTGAGAACACCTGGGAGAGATTTTAAAATCTTAGACTTTTTTGTTGTTGTTGTTGAGGCAGGATCTCACTCAGTCACCCAAGCTGGAGTGCAGTGGCACGATCTTGGCTCACCACAACCCTCACCTCCTGGGTTCAAACGAGTCATGTCCCTCAGCCTCCAGACTAGCTAGAATTACAGGTGTGCGCTGCCACGCCTGGCTAATTTTTGTACTTTTAGTAGAAATGAGGTTTCACCATGTTGGTCAGGCTAGCCTCGAACTCCAGGCCTCAAGTGATCCACCCACCTCGGCCTTTCAAAGTACTGGGCTTACAGGGGTGAGCCACTGTGCCCAGCCTAAAATCTCAGACTTTATCAAATTACTTTCTATGACCCAGAGCTTAAACTTCTGTTTTTTGGAATTGAACACAACCTGGTTTCTAACTATCTCTCTGGCTTAATTTTTATTTTTATACATATACAGTTGGCCCTTTGAGAGGAGTTGGCTCCAGGACTCTCCTGCTGATCCCCAAATCCAAGGATGCTGAAGTCCATTATATAAAATGGCATAGTGCTGTATACATATAACAAATGCCCTTGCTCTGTTTTCTGCCTAACAATTCAAACTCTAGTGAGGGAAAAATATTTGAAGTTCAGAAAGTGTCAAGATTTATATTATTCTTTCTTAGATGTTCTTCATATTCATCTAGAGAACCTCTATTTTTGAAAGATACCAGAAATCTCATTTCTAACCACCTACTTTCTTACGCAGAATGGAATTGAGCACTGAACCCTGTGTATAATTCTGTTACAGTATCTCAAATGTTTTCATTTACCTGTTTGTTTACCTCTCTGTTTTGCTCTCTGGACTGACAGTTCTGTGTCAGAGTTTTTGTTATGGGTCTTTTGTCATTAATCTAACTGTGGTAATCAGTGTGTGGTACGTAATTAAATAATAAATGTTTGTTAATTAAATAACAAATGTTACTGTTATAAATTAAATAACAGTAACATTTGTTATTTATTTACTCACTAATTAACGTTTGTTATTTAGTGAGTAAATAAATAAGTAAATAAAATAAACATTTGTCATTTAATAACAAATGTTATTAAATTTATGTAATAACAAATGTTAATTAGTGAGTAAATGAAGGTATTAGTTCATTCCACACCGATATGAAGAAATACACAAGACTGGATAATTTATAAAGGAAAGAGGTTTAATTGACTCAGTTCCACATTACCGAGGAGGCCTCAGGACACTTATAATCATGGCAGAAGGCAAAGGAGAAGCAGGAACCTTCTTCATAGGGTGGCAAGACAGAGTGTGGAGCAGGGGAAATGTCAGATGCTTTATAAAACCATCAAATCTTGTGAGACTCACTCAATATTGAGAACAGCATGGGGAAACTGCCCCCATAATCCACTTTCCCCCACCTGATCCTGCCCTTGACAGGTGGGGATTCTGGATAATACAGGTATTACAATTCAAGATGAGATTTTGGATGGGGACACAGCTGAACCCTATCAATGAAGAAATGAATTAATGTTAAGTTGGCGTTATTGAATCTCCAGAGTTGCACTAGAATAGACGTTAATTCTGGTTGCCTGCACTGGTAACTGTACTTAAATGATTTCTGGGAGAAAATAGCTCTCATTTGCAAGCTTCTTTTTGGCAGTCCTTACTCTCTTCCCCTAGCACCCAGCAACTTTGTAGCAGATCTTTGTTATTGGGTGGAGGTTTTATTAAGGCGTATACTTTATTTGTATACAATTTACTTGTGATCTTAGCGTAGAAGGGTTGTTTCTGTTTCAAAGTAATTTGAAATCTCTGTAAGGATGTTCATCAGATAGAATTGCTCATATTATTTTATATATATTTGCTATTGTTGTTATTGAGGGTAGATCACAGAGCCTGGGAAATAGTCCTTTGGTTGGTTATCAAAATTAAGCCAAAACAAAAAATAGTATATTTCTCCTTCTTCCATTAGAATTGTAGCTCTTGTTATGAATTCTGGTAATAAATTACTTCATTGAAGTCAAATAGTTTATGATGTTCCTTGGCAGGGAAATCTTGAAAATATTTTACTGTTACAGCAAATTTCACACTAAGTTATATTTCAAAAAGTCATTAGTAAAAGTTCTGGAAAAAGAACAGTCACTGTCAAGTGATATGCTACCAAAAGATGGATTGCTACTATTTTAGATGATTTAGCTGTGCTAGTTATATGGGATTTTTATGAGTTACGCTATGCATGATTTCCAGTAAAACTTTGATTTTAAATGTAAACATTTATTTAAATGTTTAATCCACTCCTAACATAAATACTAAGTTGTGTGTTCTTATAAATTTGTTTAAGTGTTAGAACTTATATATAGGCACATTCTGCATTGAAATAAGTGAAATAATTTTCATCCTAGCTTTTTGGTGACAGTATTTCTATTTGCTGAGTGATGAAAAAGTAATTAGTTATGAAATGAGATACAAACTATGATAGATTCTTCTGTAAATAGAACATTTCAAGTTTTATCTTGGTTCTTGCAAGAATATTTAGTACTTATACATGATTTTTCCTTGTGTTCAAATGTGCTCAGCTGCAAAGGGAGTAGTGACTCAGATAATTCAATATAGGGAATAGTCCAGAATTTGACCTTTAAATTGTTTTGGAATTTGCATTCAAATATTGATATCTCTGAAAGAGGTATGAGCAGCACTTTCCACAATATAGTAAACAGTCCAGTAATGTCTTTATCTTGAAATAAATTGCAGATTGCCCAACTGTTTCTTTATTATCTAAAACAAAACTGCCTTTATTTCTGTATTGTTGCAATTTTTAATCTGCTTTTAGTCTGGGGTATAATAATTTGGTCTTAAAAGATTTTCAGCTTTTGAAAATCTTCAGTTATCTCTTGCCTCTCACTTACCAGGCTGGCCTGATGTGATACCACCTGCTTTTCTTTATATATACATATATATATATTTTTTTTCTTTTGCCAGTTTTTGCTGTAGCAGCACCTGCTTTTCTTTATGGACATAACCATTACTCTAAAATTTGAGAGTAATTAAAAATTATAGTCTATTGTAATGAACAAGGTAGACATTGGGCCATTTATTCATTTCTAAAACCTCTCTGAGTGTGTGTGTCTGCCATATACTAGCTTTTTTTTGTGTGTGGATAGAGGATCCAAAGATGATAGATAGCCTTTGAGAAACTTATATTTTGCAGTTTGGCAAGGGGGTGGTGGTAGGGAAGATAGGTAAAAAAATTGCAATGTATTGTCATAAGTTCTGTGATTGAGATAAGGAAATGTCATAGGAATGCGTAGGAGGGTCATTTAACCCAGAGTTTGAAATGTACATCTGAACTGAGTTTTGAAGGATGAGTAGAAATTAGCCAGATAAAGAGGAAAATAATCCTGGAAAAACTCTAAGACGATGTGACCAATATAGGAGATCAGCTTTGGAATAAATAGTGGCTATCATTTATTGAGCTCTACCATGTGCCAAACTCTGTGATAGGAGTTTGAAACCACTTACCTCAGTGTAACTTGTGCAGCAGGTGCTATTATTCATAGTTTGTAAATGAAGAAACAGAGTCACAAGTTTCCTCACGTCATCACGTGGTTAATTAATAGTATTGCTAGTTTAAAAAACTCTAGCTTTTCTGGCTTTTTCTTTCTGTAGGCTGTTTTCTCCCAGCAAAGGACAGTTTCAAGATGGAGGAGATAAATAGTTACCATGCTATTGAAAGTTCACATGTGTAGATTAATTCTGAAAAGTGTGCAGAGGGATTTATAGTGACTTGTTTGTTCATTTAGGAGTATTTACCGAGAGCCTCTCATGTGCCAAGAACTGTGCTAAGAATTAGGAATAAAATGATAAATGCCAAAGTTGAGGTAGAGGGTGAAAGAAAGTGAGGACACTGACTGAAGCCATAGTTTGAAAAATCTGGATTGCAAAGGAAAAGATAATGATTGAGCAATACATTTTAGGGGAAGTCAGTAGTCTTAGTTTTTGTTTGTTTGTTTTTTTCATATGGGAAGTATTAATACTTTGTTTATATGCTGAAGAGAAAGAGCCATAGCAGGGGAAAGATAGAAGATGTAAAAGAAAGAGCTTTTAGGTCACATGTTTAATTAAGTAGATGGTGAGATGATTCTTGAATTTGTAATGGATGTATAATTTTAGTGTGATTAGCCTGTTCTTGAGTAATGAGACTCGAATAAACAATGAAACCTCTTATTTAAATGATCGCTGTAACCTCTTATGCCCGATTTATGCATTCCTCTTTATTGTTCCTCAGTTATTCTGCCCCTACTTCTGTTTATCATAGGATTTGTTATACTGAATTAGAGTCATCGAAATCTACCTGTTAGATGATATGCTTCTTGTGTGGCAGGGATGAGAAGAGACTATGTCTGATGCCACCTAACGACTGGTATAATCCCACTTCAGTAAATGCTTATTGAATCAGTGAATCAATGAATAACTTGGACTTTCTTATTTTTACCATTTTTGAACAATTTTCTTTTTGACTTTGAAGGGTTAAAAGGTATATAGCTACCCTATTAAGGTTTTGTTTGTTAGAAATTAAGTACTTAACACTTTAAGGTATGCCCTAGAATAGATAAAAAGAGAACGTTAAAAATTTTTGACGTTGAAAGGATCTTGTTGGTTAATTTTTTGGAAACTCTGTAATGATTATTTTATACAAAGGTTACAATATGCGTAAAATAATTTCTGATATTAAAGTATGGTAAGTAGAAATTAATAAAACAACCTTTATTAATTTCTTTCAGTTTATGGTGCTTTGCTCGTAGTGAGATTTTTCTCTAGGCATAGTAAGACAGAAAAATAAAGAATTGCAAGATATAACCAAATTTTAATGTAAAGTATGTTTCTATTATTACCTTGGGAATAATGTTTTAAAATTTATCAGCACTCATAATTGTTAGGGCATTTAAAAATGACAGTTGCAATTAATAATGATGATTTAGTCTGTTCATTTCCCTAGGCCTGTTAGATTCTGTTTGCTTTTTATAATACAGAATATTGAAATTTATGCCGAAGTTATATGGTTTACCTTAAATATCAAAGTACACTTAATTAAGAAAAAAAATGGAGAGTCTTTTAAGTTTTTCCAGATTTTTGATATAGACCTTTCTTTTTTTTGAAATGGTCTGTTGGCCAGGCTGGAGTGCAGTGATGCAGCCTCGGCTCACTGCAGCCTCCTTTTGGGTTCAAGCAACTCTCCTGCTTTAGCCTCTCGAGTACCTGGGTCTACAGGCACTCGCCACGATGCCTGGCTAATTTTTAGTAGAGACAGGGTTTCACCATGTTGGTCAGGCTGGTCTTGAACTCCTGACCTCAGATGATCTGCCTGCCTTGGCCTCCCAAAGTGCTGGGCTTACAGGCGTGAGCCACTGTGCCCAGCCTGATATAGACCTTTTCACTCCTCTTGATAAGCTGTGATTTAAAGGAAAAATAAATTTCTAATTTTTCTTTATGAATTATACTATCAACAACTACTGGTTTATTTTTACTCTTGGATGAAATTAAAATTTCAATTTATATTTACAATAAGAGATACTTCCATAGAATCTAATGAGTTTCTTAGATTTATCCTTTTAGAGAGTTAAAATCAATTTATCAGTTCAGAGACCTATCGTATTGGTATATCTAGAAGTGTAGAAAAAAGATATCCTCATACTTTTTTGTTGTTTTTTTATTAAGCTTTCGTTTAAAAACCAATGACAATTAAAAAAAATTAAATTTCCTGTGAATGTGGTATGTAGTTCCCCATAAATATGTTATTTTACCATTAATGTCATGGAGCTTTCTTGTTTCAGAATCCCGTCCACAAGATTCCTGACTCACATGAGATAACGCTGAAGCATGGCACTAAAACAGTAAGTTTAAAATTACAGGGCTGTCATGGAAAAGTGAACTAATAAGATACATTTGTATTAAGGCTAATTACACAATCAACTGATGACATAAAAGCTATAGACATTAACGAAAAATAGATTACTTTTATGTTCAGTCAAAATAGCCATTTCCTTTTAGTTAAAATAGGAACACTTATTGTCATTGTTATTGTTGGCTTTAAATACCTTCTGTTCTTTAATATAGGAAAGTTATAAGTGGAAGAAAGAAATGAAACTCAAACACAATTTTGCTTTTCATGGTGTGGGAAAATTTCTCATTACCCTTAGCTTTACTTTTGTATCAGTAAAAGGCATGAGTTTGTTCATTTTTGAGATGAATGTTGAGATAAGAAATGGACTTTAAGTAGTTACTGCATGGCTCTAAGGTTATATTATTCATACTTAGTTTATAGATTGCATGTTTATGTTGTTGTATTTACTCATATTTAAGTAATCTAAAATATTTAAAGATGAATAATATAAAATATTTGAGATATAAGGTGAAATCATTGTATCTTATTGCAAAACCACTAAAAGGCCAGGCGTGGTGACTCCCAGCACTTTGGGAGGCTGAGGCAGGCGGATTATGAGGTCAGGAGGTCAAGACCATCCTGGCTAACATGGTGAAACCCTGTCTCTACTAAAAAAATTAGCCGGCGTGGTGGCACCCGTCTGTAGTCCTAGCTACTTGGGAGGCTGAGGCAGGAGAATAGTTTGTACTTGGGAGGCAGAGATTCCAGTGAGCCAAGATCACCCCACTGCACTCCAACCTGGGTGACAGAGCAAGACCTCGTCTCAAAAAAAAATTATGTTAAATATAATGGATTTATTGTTCTTTTAAATGAAATGTAAAATATTTAAAAATTTTGTTTTAATTTCTAGTGGAAATAGCTATACATAAACTCATATAAACAAAAGCTCTTTGGAGTCCTCAATAGATTTTAAGACTGTAAAGAGTCTTGAAATACAACAGTGTGGGAATTGCTGTGCTAAGAAATTATTTCCATCTAATTCTTAATATGTTTATTTTTTGTTAAATCAGATTTCTTATATTTTTATTCTGAAATTGTGATGGAATTCTATTTTTTGTGTTTTTAAGTAAATAAGAAAAAAAATGTAGACAGTTTTTAAAAGGAAGTTTTTCTGTCCTCTAGTCTGGAGAATTTTACAGCTGAGGGATGGGTCATGAGTTTCACAAGTTTGATTTAAATATTCCTTTTTTTTGGCAAATTAAGTTTTATATTGTAGAGAAACATAAAAAACACTCCAATATCTAATTGATTTTACACATTGAAAATCAATTGGAGTATCTAATTTTACTCTTGGATTAACTCATTTTTCTTTCAATCCTGGCTTTGTCCTACATGCAAATATTTTTAAGTAAATGTTGGACTAGAAGATGACTTTTCTATCTGATCTTGTTTTTCTTTTAAACGAGTTATTTAAAATATGTCCATAAGGTAAATCTTATTTGTTTCCTATATACTTTACGTTTTTGTCCCCCGTCCCCACTTTACAGGATTATTTAAAAGCAAACACCTGACTTCATATGATTTCATCTGTAAATTATTTTAGTATGAATCTCTAAGAGATAATATTGGGCTGTCTCTGCCTCCCTCTTTCTCAATATGCACACATACACTCTCTCCTACATAATGCTATCTTTATTATATTTAATTTTTTTCAATAATTATTTAATCTAGTATCCCATTAGTGTTCAAATTTCTCCAGTTGTCCCATACAACTTTTTAGGGTCAATTTGTTCAAATTAGTCTCATAATGATGTCTGATGTATTCTTAGGAGAGTTATCATTATGCTTATTTTTTAATCTCCTAATTTATAACAGTTTTTCTGCTCTTTCTCCTTGCCATTTAAGAAACATGTATATTCATTTATTGAATATACTTACTATGGCCTAATAGTCAACTGAACCCTTCCCAGTGAATGTGATGATAAAGTCTAAAGCTTCTTGAAAGAAGGAGAGGGTGATATACATTAATTTTCTTAACATAAAGGTTAAAACTGAAAATGTTTGTGCCCATTCCCAAGTTGAAAAAGACACTTTCTTGTTTTTTTTTTTTCCTTGAGACAAACTTTATTAGTAGAAGAAATAACATAGAGGCAAATGATTGTGTAGGTGTGGTAGCAGAACCCAGAGCCTTGCTCTTTTGCTCAGGCTGGAGTGCAGTGGCACCATCTTGGCTCACTGCAACCTCCCCTCCCGGGTGCAAGTGATTCTCCTGCCTTAGCCTCCCAAATAGCTGGGATGACAGGTGCCCGCCGTGACACCCAGTAGTTTTTGTATTTTTAGTAGAGACGAGATTTTGCCATGTTGGCCAGGCTGGTCTTGAACTCCTGACCTTAGGTTATCCGCCTGCCTCAGCCTCATAAAGTGCTGGTATTACAGGCGTGAGCCAGTATGCCCGGACTCTGAGCTCTGTTTTCTGTCTTTATAATTACCTCCTTCATGTCCTTTTGGTGGATGATGAATTATATATAGTCAGCAGCAGAGATCCTAATACTTCAGTGAATGGTAGCTTTGAAAGCCTCATTTTGTAACTTTGCTTTATAATTTGCCATCTTTCTTCTTAGCTAGGAGAACAGTCAAGTTTGCAATTTATTCTGTTTTTTCTTGATTAAAAGGAATTTATCTCATAGTTGTTAGACTGCATGTTTGTTCAATTTTTAGTCCTCCTTTCTTTTAGACAAATATTTAGTAGAGTTTGTATTTTGTGCCAGGTCCACTGCTGGGCACAGACAAGGTCTCTGTCCTTGTGGCACTTATACTCTTGAGGGAAGGACAGGTACAGAATAGAGGAACCACAGATGAAGTTGTAATTTCATATTGTGTTGTAGTGAGATGAACACTGGTGTTTCTTGGCACAAGAAATGACTTTGTTTTCACTCGTATGTTTTCCTTAACATCTTTAGAGTGTATGTCTAATTTTAACATAAGTATTAATTATTTATATATGATTCCCTTATTATGAAATCAGGTTTTACAAGTGCTAATTGAAATGAGTATAAGTTATTTTGTCAGTATCTGGCTTATTTAATTATAATTATATTACATTAATTACCTTTAAATCTATTTATTAGGAGAACTGATCTATAGAAGCTTCCTATATAGAAAACATTGATTCTGGCCAGGTGCAGTGGCTCAAAGCTGTAATTCCACCACTTTGTGAGGCTGAAGCAGGCAGATCATCTGAGGTTCAAGACCAACCTGGTCAACAAGTAAAACTCCATTTCTACTAAAAAGTACAAAAATTCTCTGGGTGTGGTGGCGTGTACCTGTAATCCCAGCTACTAGGGAGGCTGAGACAGGAAAAGCACTTGATCCCGGGAGGCAGAAGTTGCAGTGAGCCAAGATCGCACCACTGCATTCCAGCCTGGACAACAGAGTGAGACTCCGTCTAAAAAAAAAAAAAACCCAAAAAACTTTTGTCTCCAACATATGATAATCACGTTAAATATTCCTAATGTAGTTCTTTTCTTCTGAGAAGGTGGTAGATCTAGGAACTTCCTGCTTTAACAGAAAGCTACGTATATCTCAGGAACAATGAGTTACACATTGAATATTGACATGTGAATTGGACCTAGGAAAGTTCACAGGGAAAGCAAAAAAAAAAAAAATTTTTTTTTTTTTTTTTTTTTTTTTTTGAGATGGAGTCTCACTCTTGTCAGCCTGGAATGCAATGTCATGATCTCTGCTCACGGGAACCTCCGCCTCTTGGGATTAAGCAATTCTCCTGCCTCAGCCTCCCGAGTAGCTGGGATTACAGGCATGTGCTACCACGTCTGGCTAAATTTGTATTTTTAGTAGAGACATAGTTTCTCCATGTTGGTCAGGCTGGTCTTGAACTCCTGACTTCAAGTAATCTGCCTGCCTTGGCCTTCCAAAGTGCTGGGATTATAGGCGTGAGCCACTGTGCCCGGGCACAAATTTTTTATTATTTTTTTTTGAGACAGAGTCTCTCTGTGTTGCCCAGGCTGGAATGCAGTGGCACGATATCGGCTCACTGCAACCTCCGCCTCCCAAGTTTCAGTGATTTGTGTGTCTCAGGACACAAGATATAAGTACTGTTATAATGTGATTAGTCACTTAAAAATTCAGCTTTAAAAATAATTAAGGTGAATATACCGAGTCATTTGACCATAAGCAACAGATATTTCTGCTTTGTTTTACTTTTTTAAATAGATTTCTTAAAGCTCCCTTGATGTTACTCATTTTGGTGATTTCAGATTCATATGGTCTTCATTCAGTTATGATTGAACCATCTTAAAAGTTTTCCTAAAGACTATATTGAAAATGCTGAATTATTGTAATTATTTGTGATATTTCTATTTATACACTAAAGCAACTTAGTTTGTCATATGGAATTGCAGTGGTAGCTATTTTGAGTACATTGCTGATGAGTTGGGACAATCTTGGAAAATAGATTAAATTTAAAGTATTTTTCTTTATTGCAAAATAATTAATATAGTAACAAAGTCTAATAAATATAGAAGGCACCATCCATTCCCACTTTTCAGAAGTAACAGGAGTTGGTGGTTTGTGCTTCCAAGGCCTATAATATAGGGGGTGGGATTTAAAGACTAGAAATGGAGGTTATAATTGACCATATGTCATTTTGCTGTGTCATTTTGCTCCAGTCATTTTATTTTATTTTTTTTTTAAACCAGGTGTCTGCTTTGGGTCTGGATCCCTCAGGTGCCCGTTTGGTGACAGGAGGATATGACTATGATGTTAAGTTTTGGGATTTTGCTGGAATGGATGCTTCTTTTAAGGCATTTCGATCCCTTCAGCCCTGTGAGTGGTATGTATTCACTTACTTATCTTACATTACTTATTCACTTACAAATATCTTCGTGTTTGACTTAATATCTTCCAATTGGAAGACAGTGCTGTTAGCATGGAAATTCCATGTACAATGATTTATATCAAAATACATTACGTTTATATGGCTGTATACTGCCTTCATTATTTCAATGAAGTAAAATGAGCCTTACATTTCTTTTGTTTCATAAACCTATGTTTTAGGCTGGGCACGGTGGCTCGTACCTGTAAATCCTAGAACTTTTGGAAGCTGAGGTGAGCGGATTTCCTGAGGCCTGGAGTTCGAGACCAGACTGGTCAACATTGTGAAACCCTGTCCCTACTAAAATTACAAAAATTAGCTGGGCTTGGTGGTGCATGCCTGTGATCCCAGCTACTTGGGAGGCTGAGGCAGGAGAATTGCTTGAGCCCAGGAGGTGGAGGTTGCAGTGAGCTGAGATCGTGATGCTGCACTCTAGCCTGGGCAACAGAGCAAGACTATATCTCAAAAAAAAATTACGGAAGGTCTGGCACAGTGGCTCATGTCTGTAATCCCAGCACTTTGGGAGGTTGAGGCAGATGGGTCACCTGAGGTCTGGAGTTCAAGACCAGCCTGTCCAACATGGTGAAACCCCATCTCTACTAAAAATATAAAAACTAGCCAGGTATGATGGTGCACGTCTATAATCCCAGCTACTTGGAAGGCTGAGACAGGAGAATTACTTGAACCTGGGAGGTGGAGGCTGCAGTGAGCTGAGATTGCACCACTACCCTCCAGCTTGGGTGACAGAGGGAGACTCTATCTAAAAATAATAATAATAATAATAAAGTATATTATGTAAATATGACAGAATTTAATTTTTTTTCTTTTTTGTCTTTTTTTTAGACAGAATTTAATTTCAAAATATAATTTCAAAGTATATTACAGGCACATGCCTGGCTAATTTTTGTATTTTTAGTAGAGAGGAGGTTTTGCCATGTTGGCTGGGCTGGTCTTGAACTCCTGGCCTCAGGTGCTCCCCCTGCCTCAGCCTCCCAAAGTGCTGGGATTACAGGTGTTAGCCACTGTGCCTGGCCACACATGAACCTATCATTTCTAGTTTGTTTTAAAACATTCCAATTAATCCTGAGAAATGTATTTGTGTATGACATATATTAAGCCATAATCCAGGTGCTAATCCATTTTGCACTGTTTAGGTATGGTCAGCTAGCATTGTGTTAGAAACGGCCTTCCATGTTGCTACAATGAGCCAGTCTCTCTCTTATTTATTTATTTATTCAGTTATTTATTTGAGACAGGATCTGTTGCCTAGGCTGTAGTGCAGTGGTGAGATTTTGGCTCACTGCATTCTCTGCCTCCTGGGCTCAAGACATCCTCCCATCTCAGCCCTCCAAATAGCTGGGACTGTGGCTGTACACCACCATGCCTGGCTGATTTTTATATTTCTTTGGCAGAGATGGGGTTTCACCATGTAGTCCAGAGTGGTCTCGAACTCCTGACCTCAAGTAATCTGCCTGACTCCTCTTTCTAGAGTGCTGGGATTACAGGAATGAGCCACCGTGCCCAGCCCATAAGCCACTCTCTTTTCTGTTTTCGACCGTATCTGATCTTTTGGCATATTGCTTTGTTATGATATCATTTAACTTTATGGTCCCCAACCTTTTTTGTACTAGTGACTGGTTTTGTGTAAGACAAAGTTTTCACATGGACTGAGGATAATGTGGAAGTGAGGGTGGTAGGTGGTTTCCAGATGAAACTGTTCCACTTCAGATCATCAGGCATTAGATTCTAATAAGGATTGTGCAACCTAGAGATCCCTCACATGCACAGTTCACAGTAGGTTTCACATTCCTATGAGAATCTAATGCCATTGTTGATCTGACAGGAGCCGGAGCTCAGACGGTAATGCTTGCTCACCTGCCCCCACACCTGCCATGCACCTGGTTCCTAACAGGCCACAGACTAGTACCAGTCCATGGCCCAGGCTTTGGGACTCCTGATTTAACTTGTTTCTTTGTCTCCTCTCCAATATTTCCTATGGAAGATCAAAGACTTTATCATAATTTATATTGTATCACTTTAGGTGGCATGTATTGTCTAGTTGTTTCACTGTTAGTGACTAGAAATTAAGATATATCCCTGGATTAAGGTGGTGACATATGATTTCTTCATTGTAAAGTTAATATTTTGTACTTGAGATTGGCAAGAACTTTGTGGAGAGATAGTTTGGTACCATGTAAAATATCCAGATACTCATCATTTTCACTTATTGAGCTTAGTGTCCATTGACGATTTCTTCCTGAATCAGTTATGTCATTGAGGGTTACAAATTGGTGATTTTCTCACTCTGTTATTTCATCTGCATTTATTTCTTGACATCTTCTTAAAGAAAAACTTTTCCTCATTAAATACTGATGTTATTTGGTTACCCTGAAATACAGTTACTACTGAAGAGGCAGGATAAGCGCTTAGTTATCTTTCTTTCATTGCCCATTTTTAGCTTAAGGGCTGGTGGTGATAAATGAGTTGTTTCTGTTACTGGTGATGATTTCTTTTTCTTTTTTGAGTATCAGTATTTATGATTTTTAAATTTTTATGTTTCAGTCAATTGCAGTCATTATTCTTTTTGATGTTTAAATTGTCCTAGATTTATCTAGTAGGAGTCCCTGATTACTGTGTAACTTTGGCATGACCTTACTAGTCTTTAAAACATACTTGTTTTCTGGTACAACATGATATAGGCTTCCTGTTAAATTCTTTTCCAAGTCCTGGAATCAGTAGTTCCCCAAGGAGTCATCCTTTCTTTTTGTGGGAATGGTATTTAGAGACCAAATCTGGATGCTAGGCATGCTCACTGATACTGAGATATTATTGCTTTTGACCTTTTGATGGAAAGAGGTAGAAATATAGATGCATATGTATGTATGGATCTATGTGTCTATGTTTAAATTACCAGGTCTCATTGATATTTCTGTTTAAATTTCAAAATATTAGTAAACTTTTAAATTTCAGTTTTTAAATGTATGTATAAGCTACAAAGATAGTACAGAGTTCATGCATATACTTCACCCAGTTTCCCTTATGATTAACGTCTTATCTTACCATGGTCCATTTGTCACAGTTAGAAAACCAGCATTAGTCAGTTACTATTAATCTCCAAACTTTATTTGGATTTCACTGTTTTCTTTAATGATTCCTCCAACATACATTACCTTTGGTCCTTAAATTTGTTCAGTCTTCTCTGGTTGCTGGCAGTTTCTCAGTCGTTGATTGTTTTTCATGACCATGAAAGTCTTGAAGGGTACTGGTCAGGTATTTTGTAGAATATCTCTCAGTTTGGTTTTATTTGGTGCTTTTCTTATGGTTAGATTGAGATTATGAGTCCTTGGGAAGAATATCACAGAGGTGAAGTGGATTTTTTATCACATTATATCAGGAATACTTCTATCATGCAATTCTCCTGCCTCAGCCTCTCAAGCAGCTGGGACTACAGGTGTGTGCTACCACACCCAGCTAATTGTATTTTTGGTACAGATGGGGTTTCACCATGTTGGCTGGGCTGGTCTTGAACTCTTGACTTCATGATCCACTCGCGTTGGGCTCCCAAAGTGTTGGGATTACGGGCGTGAGCCACCGTGCTCATCCTAAATATCCCCT
>NW_016107520.1:450813-484815 GCF_001604975.1 Cebus imitator | reverse complement strand
GCTGGGATTACAGGCTTGAGCCACCGCGCCCGGCCATATCCCCTTCTTAACAAAAACTGTATTATGGATAGTAACTCATTGCTTTCAATCTGTGTTACAGTTTTTTGTTTATAATCTTTTAATTTTGTTTTTGATGTCCTTCGTTTTCTGAAGTGTAAAATATCTTTTTAAATTAAAAGTAACTCATATTCTTTTGTTATGTCATATAAAAATATGAAGTGAAAGTTCCCCAATACCCCCACATAATATACTTCCATTTCTAGGACATAACCTCTCAAACTTTCCCTAATAATTAAAAAACATAAATACGTAAATTATATGTTACAAAATTGGAATTTTTTTGAAAATTAGTTTTTCTATTTAACAAATATTTGTGGAAATCTTTCTGTCTAAGCTACAGACTGGAATATTTGTGACACACACATATTATAAAAAACTTTATTAACCAACCCAAGAAAAGCAACTCAGGTTTTAAAATGGGCAAAAGTTTTGAACAGTTACTTCATCTAAGAAGACATATAAGCTCAATACCACTAATCATCAGGGGAATTCAAATTGAAACCCAAAGATATATCACTATATACCCAGCTAAAATTTAACATATTGCCAATACCAAGCGTAGGTAAGGATATGAAGTAACTACAACTCTCACTTTGGAAAAGTTGGGCAGTTTCTTATAAAGTTAACATGCACATGCCATATGACAAAGCAGTTCATACTTAGGAATTTACCCAGGGAAATAAAAATACCTGTCCACAAAAAATGACCTGTACAGGAGAATTTGTAGAAGCTTTATTTCCAATACCTAAAAACTGGAAACAAGCTAAATATCTATCAACTAGTAAAGAGATCAATAAACTGTATGTGATCTAGTCATACAAAAGAGTACTACCCAGCTATAAAAGGGAACAAAACTATTGATAGAGGCAAAATCAGATCAGTGGCTACCTGGGGGTCAGAAGGAGGGACTGACTGCAAAGGGGTTAAAGGGAACTTTGGAGGACAATCATAGTAGTATGACTATGACTGTATGCATTTTTCAAAATTCATAGAACTGTGCAAATGAAAAGAATACATTTTACTAGATGTAAATTATACATGAATAAATGTGACTTTTTAAAAGTTCATTAAAAGAGTAAAAAATTAGTAAAGTGTATTGGCTTAAGAGGTTTTCACAAACTGTAGCAAAAAACACACACACAAGAAAGAGAACTGAACCAGAGAGAGAAAAAGGGAAATGGAGAACAGACAACAGAAGGCCAAAACTAAATAACCTATACTCCCAAAAAAGAAATCAGGGCCAGGTGCAGTGGCTTACGCCTGTGATCTCAGCACTTTGGGAGGCCAAGGCAGGTGGATCACTTGAGGTCAGGAGTTCAAGACCACATATTTATGTCTAGAGATACCTTGTTACCTACCATAATAGTTTGTATGTGCTGGATTTGGCCATTTAAAGGCAGGTTCAAGATATGCACTATCCAATGTAGCAACTACCTAGCCATATGTAGTCATTTACATTTTAATTATTTAAAAATTGATTTTAGGAAAATTCCTTAGAATTAGTAAACATTAGTAAAGAAGTATTCAATAACCACATGTGATTAGTGACTACCATATTGGATGATACAAATATATGATATCTCCATTACCACTGAAAGTTATATTGGACAGCACTATTAAATGACTGGAATCATCAAGTGATGACACTTGGACTACTCAATCAAACAGAAATTACAGCTAGAAAAAATTTTATTTTCTTTCTTAACCAAAGATCAGAGGCATCAAATCAGTTTAAAAAAATTTTTTTATTTTATATTGTACTTTGGACTCTGGGGTACATATGCGTATCCTGCATCCTATGGGATTGTTGCATAGGTACATACATGCCATAGTGGTTTGCTGTCTCCATATTCCCCCTCGCCCCCCGTCACCTACATCAGGCATTTCTCCTGGTGTTATACCTCCCCATCCTCCCTGGCCCCTTGCTGTTCCTCCTCTCCCCCTACCTAGCCCAGTGCGTGCTGTTCCCTCCCCTGTGCCCAAGTGTTTTCATTGTTCATCACTCGCCTGTGAGTGAAAACATGCGGTATTTGGTTTTCTGTTCTTGTGTCAGTTTGCTGAGAATGATGGTTTCTAGATTCATCCATAAACTCAAGAGCTTCTGCACAGGAAAAGAAACAATCATTAGAGTGAACCAGCAACCAACAGAAAGGGAAAAAATTTTTGCAATCTGCTTATCTGACAAAGGGCTAATATGCAGAATCTACAAAGAACTAAAGCAGATTTACAAGAAAAAAACAAACCCATTCAAAAATGGGAGAAGGATAGGAACAGACACTTTTCAAAAGAAGACATATATGCGGCCAACAAACATATGAAAAAATGCTCATCATCATTGATCATTAGAGAAATGCAAATCAAATCAGATTTTACTCTCTTTTCTTGTAAAAGGTGGGCTGGGCATGGTGGCTCCCACCTGTAATCCCAGCACTTTGGAAGGCCAAGGCGGGCGGATCACCTGAGGTTGAGAGTTGGAGACCAGCCTGACCAACATGGAGAAATGCCGTCTCTACCAAAAATACAAAATTACCTGGGTGTGGTGACACATGCCTGTAATCCCAGCTACTCAGGAGGCTGACGCAGGAGAATCGCTTGAATCCAGGAGGTAGAGGTTGCAGTGAACCAAGATCATGCCATTGCACTCCAGCTTGGTCAACAAAAGCAAAACTCCGCCTCATAAAAAAAAAAAAAAAGTATCCATTCACACAAACACACACAGACACATATGTATACACATGCAGATAAATTTAACAGAGACCATTTGTGACCTGTCAAGCCTAAAATATGATCTGGCCCTTTACAAAAAAAATTTGCCAACGCCTTGACCAATAACTTAAACAATAACTTGTTATTGTTTTGTTATTGTTATTGTTTTAGTAAAAATGAGTTCTGTCTTTTGAGTATCAAAATAAAAGACCTTAAAAAAATTTCTCTAATGTTAAATTTAAATTGGAACACAGGTGCAATTAGCAATTCTGATATTGCTTTACATGTATACTGAGGCCGAATAGGTAAGTAAATGGATAGTGGAAGCTAGGTTTCTCACGATTGGAAAGTGATGTTACAGAAAAGCAGAAGATTAGAATAAATCAACATAGTACTGGATTAGAATTAGAAACATCATTATAAACTTGTGTTTAAGTTAACATAGATGCAGACAGATAACAAAAGCAATTAGAAATATACTATATATAAAAAAATTGGAATGTAGGACTTGCAAAAAAAAAAAAAAAAGAAATATACTATATACATAGGTTAGTGTAATATTTATGCATGTATTTCCTAGCTGTGTCAGTTGAGGCAGCCTAAGAGCAATGACATCCCAGGAGCAATGAGCATATTAAGAACCTACATCTTATTTGCTAATATAATTCTCCTGGGGAAAAAAAACTGATTCTAGAATTAAGGCAGGGAAAATACAAGCGTCTATAGCCTGGAGCTTTTTTTTGAGACAGAATTTCACTCTTGTCACCCAGGCTGGAGTGCAATGGCATGATCTCAGCTCACTGCAACCTCTGCTTTCCGGGTTCAAGCAGTTCTCCTGCCTCAGCCTCCTGAGTAGCTGGGATTACAGGCACCCACCACCACACATGGCTAATTTTTGTATTTTTAACAGAGACAGGGATTTGCAGTATTGGACAGGCTGGTTTCAAACCCCTGACCTCAGTTGGTGCATCTGCCTCGGCCTCCCAAAATGCTGGGATTACAGGCGTGAGTCACCTCGCCCAGCCTGGAGCATCTCATAGTACTAAAAATTAAGGAAGTATTTCCAAAAATAAAAGAAAGGAGGCATGTCAGAGAGACACAAGACCAAACTAAAAGAGCTCCCAATCACAGTTGAAACAAAATGAGCAACAAAATAAATAACACAGTATTGGATTAACCCAAGGTACTGTATAAATAGCCAGGGCCAGGCACAGTGGCTCACACCTGTAATCCCAATACTTTGGGAGGCCAAGGCAGGTGGATCACTTGAGGCCAGGAGTTAGAGAACAGCCCGACAAACAGGGCAAAACCCTGTGTCTACTAAAAATACAAAAAAATTAGCCAGGCGTGGTGGCACACACATATAATCCCAGCTACTTGGGAGGCTGAGGTACAAGAATCACTTCAACCCCAGCGGAAGAGTGAGCCAAGATGGCATTACTGCATGCTAATCTCAGAAAGAAGGGGATATTTGAATGCTAAAACTAGCCAAAGGAAATGAATTAATAAATAACAGCAGAAGAAATACAAATAGTCAATAAACATAAAAAAAGATAGCTTCATTAATAAAGAAGGAAAAATTAAAATGCCAATGAGGTACTATTTATTACCTATAAGATTGACAAAAGTGAAGAGCACATATACTACCTACTATGAGAAGGCTAAGGTGGGTAAATGACCAGACTATTTTTTCTGCATAACAATTTGATGTCTTTTTTTTTTTTTTTTTTTTTTTTTTTTTTTTTTTTTTTTTTTTTTTTTTTTTTTGAGGCAAGAGTCTCACTCTGTTGCCCAGGCTCGAGTACAGTGGTGCTATCTTGGCTCACTGCAACCTCCACTTTCTGGGTTCAAGGGAGTCTCATGTCTCAGCCTCCCAAGTAGCTGGGATTATAGGTGTGCACCACCATGCCTGGCTAATTTTTTGTATTTTTAGTAGAGATGGAGTTTTGCCATGTTGGCCAGGCTGGTCTTGAACCTTGAAGCTTGAGGCCAGGGGCCTCAAGTGATGTGCCCACCTTGGCTTCCCAAAGTGCTGAGATTATAGGTGTGAGCCACTGCACCCAGCTAATATATCTTACTCTGATGTAAACTGTGAACTATGATGGCAAGATTTGGACAAACAAATAACTATAAGGCATGATGGGAGTGTAAATTGGCACTATCGTATAGAGGGCAATTTGGCATTCTCTTCCAAATTACAAATGCATATACCCTTTGACTAAGTAATCTACTTTTAGGAATTTCTCTGACAGATGTATTCACTTATGTGGACATGACCAGGAACAAGTTTATTTATTACAGCATTGAATATAATGGTGATGTATGTTTTCTTGAATTTTTTTCACTACAAAATAACAGTCTGATATGTTCTTTTTTCTTTAAAGCAATTCCACAGCTATATTCTTTGTCTTTTATATCTTAGAACAGTACAGTCTGTGGCCAGTGGGCCAACTCTAGTCCATGGCTTGTTTTTGTATGGCAGTTGAACTAAGAATGATTTTTAAAAAATTTGTTTCACAATTTTAAAGGGTTGTAAAACAAACCCCAAAATGATGAAGAAGAATATTAGACAGAGATCATAATATGGCTTGCTAGGCTTAAAATGTTTATCTGGTCCTTCACAAAAAGTTTGTTGACCCTACTGTAAAAGCTCTTCACAACCCCTTATTATTTTACTCTTCTTATTTACTCTCTCTACCTGGTAAGAAACAGACTGAAAAGATTCTTCTTGCATCTCCTTACCTTTTTAAACTCACTGCTTGTGGCCAGCGGAAATATGCCTGTGATCTGAGGAAGCTTGAGCGAGCTGGGATTGAGAGTCCTTGTTATGGGGGTCTCCATATAACGGGCGCTGTGTTTTTAGGAAAGATAATAGGTTTCTGTCTATATATCATTGTTTTATTAACCTCATCTTACCTCTTCCACATTGTTTTTTTGTGCCTCCTGCCTAATTTTTGTGACAACTGTTTCCATAAGGGCATCCTTGCCGCTTTGAGAGTGAACTGCCCCTGGATTTCATGGTTTCTGGGATAGTTTCACACAAGGCTGTTGCACTCTTTCTGAGAGGTGCTTTCCTAATCATTCTGATCTTTTCCTAATAGAAATTTCTGGATAATTTTCATTTTTCAGTAGTCCCTTTCATTTCTCCTAATTTTTATATTTTTCTAGGTTATTTCTTTTAGCATTTGGAGTAGGGAAGGCTGATGAATTCCTCAGCTCTTTTTCCATAGAACTCTTCTATGTTTCCTATTTCCAAATTCATTTTTTTAAATTGACAAGTGCATTTTGACCTATTTCCAAATTCTTAAGGATTCTTATTTATATTATTTTTGCACCCCCTGCAGAATATATTTTTGGGTGACCTTTTACAAGTCCTTAATTTCTAAGTCTTGAGTATTTTGGTTGGCAATAATTAAGACATGTACTAAACATATATTAACTTGTGGTGCATTTGAAATAACATTGCATTTGGCTACTAAGATTTTATACCCCTCAATCTTAGACCTTGGAAATAAAGGAGTAATAATAGTAATCACTTGTTTCAGTTACTGTACTAGGTGTCTTTATGTATATTATTTTTAATCCTCACCCCAATTTTATAAGTATTATTTCTTATGTTTTTTTCAGTGGAAGAAACCAGGACTCAGCAAAGTTATATTAACTAGTACATGAGCTCTGTGGTTCAGGAGCATTTGTGTATAGTGCTGCCATCCAGTCTCGTCTCCTAATTTTCCATAAAATAAGGAGACTGAGTCTAGTGAAGCCAGTAGACTTGCTCATCATCACACAGCTAGTTAGCAGCAGAATGAGGACTTGGATCCCTGAACTCCTGACTCACATTCCGGTGCACTTTTCACTATAGCAGGAGACCTTGGCTCCTGCACCCCAAGTGACAGCCCCAAACAGCTGTGTTTATCTGCCTTGCATGTCCAAGCTTGTTTTGCTAGCTGAGCAAAAACTACTTAAAAGGATCTTCAATCTTCACCCTCCCACTCCCCTCCACTTACACTCATATACTTCCACTTGCCCCATGAATAACTTCACAGAAACAATTGTGCAATGCCACTAAGCCTTCCTCTGGTGTCAGAGTTACTCCCTGAAAGAACATTCACTTCCTCATGACTCCAGTTTACTGGTCAGATTGGCTTTCCCTCTCTTCTCTTTGATCGGAATCTTAGTTGTTTAGGTAGGAATTTGAGGAGCAGATGTTATGCCCCTTGAACAAGCCCTTTAATTCTCCTTAGTACTGTGTCTAATGACTCTTAATCCTGTCCTTTTAACTCTGTGGCTTGCAGATTTAAGAGTGAAGTGAGATAGGAATGATGCTGAACATTTCATTTTAATGTTGGTAAAGTAGTCTGCTGAGAGTACGTGACAAACAGTGAGACAGAGGGAAAATGTAAAAAGTGTTCCTATATAGCAGAAGAACAATGTGAATATTAGTGTGGGATCACTGAGATTTTGAGTTTCCCTGCCAAATGTAGAGCAGTTTGGTTGAGTAGTTGGCAGAGAAATGGAGCTGTTGACTGTTTCTACTTTCTCTTCTTAAACTTTTCTGTTTTTTAGATTTTCATCCCTTTTAAAATAAAAATAAACCACCAGAAGAAACAAAGTGATCTCTTATTTTTCATGGTTACTTGAGAAAATCACACTCCCCCAAATGACAGTAGCATTAACAAGGATATATCCTGTGAACTGATTCATTCGATTCTTTCTTGAGAAACTTTGGTTTAGCACTCTGAACTTTCTGATTATCAAAGATCTCATATGTTTGCTAATATATAAAATAACAAATTAGACTTAATGCCCTGTAATTTTCTTGGTTTCTGATTAATTGCCTGAAATTTGATATGTCAGTCAGTGTCTGATTAGGATAGAGAAATCATATGCAATTTGAACAAGGAAAGTTTAATACGAATAATTGCTAGCTATAACAGGGTTTTAGAGTAATGAGGATTGGCTAGTAAAGAGAACTCTAAGGAATAACAGATAAAAGAAGCATCAACCCCTGGGGTTGAGATACAACATCCAAGGCCTCTGTGATTAAGATCCAGACCCTGTTTGAGGGGGCATGGCTGTGGCTCACTGAATGAAGAGAAGTTGCTGCGGTAGAAATCTGTCTCATCAGAGTCATTCTGCTATAATACTGCCTTATGGAGGTACTGGTGGAAGATACTGAGTGCTGCTGACTGCTGTGCACTTCAGGAGCCTGACCGTGGAGCAGACTGCACAGGTGCTGGATCTGGACACTGAAGAAGCTGTGTTGCAGTACAGGAGCCTGCCAAGAGGAGCACACAAGACTCTTGGAAAGAAGAGGAAAATCTCTTCCTCTTGCAATGTCAGTTTAACATCATGCCAATTAACAAATGTTTAAGGGGTCCAAGTTCATTTCTGCAGAGCAGACAGGAAAGGATACATTTGGAGATGAGAGACAATAAATGAACAACTGGCATATTTGGTCAAACATGTAATTTTATATCTTAGATGGACAAATTTAAACACAAGTCTATAGATGTTTTCCTTACAAGCTTATATTTAAATTAGGGATCCTGATCAGAATTTTGCTAAGGACTTCATTCTTTCCCAGCATTTCAGGAAGGATACCATGGGGCCAGAGCCACCTTTCTTTTTGGGAAGGTCCTGTGCTATGGCCCCTTTTGCTTTTCTGGGGTCCTTTCTCATGGGCATCTGGTTTGGGAACTTCTTATCTTCATCTGCTTCAACAGTTTAATCTTGGGCATTGTAGTGAAATGCTTCACACTGTCACACATTCTAATCTCAGAGACCACTCAAATCTTTTTGAATTTTCTTGGCCATTGGAATCAGCATTCTGGAATCAGTACATTAAGAATTTTTTTTTTTTAACTCTCAGGTAGAATTTAAACATTTTAGAAGAAATGGTCAGTATAAATTTGGAGAAACAGTTTCTAGCTAGTATCTGTGTAGAAAAGCAGTTTCATTGATAAGTATCTGATTTGGATTTATATTTGTATTTATTTTGGGTTTTCTTTTTTAAGAGAATGGCACCTGTGACAGCATCCTTTTTTTTTTAAATACTTTTAAGTTATGGGGTATATGTGCAGAACATGCGGGTTTGTTACATAGTTATACAGGTGCCATGGTGGTTTGCTTCATCCATCATCCTGTCATCTACATTGGGTATTTCTCTTAATGCTATCCCTCCTGCATACTTTTAACATTACGCCTGTATGGTACTTTAGCATGCCATCTCTGAAGAATGTTACAGGCCATTTTGGAGTGTGGTGAATAACAAGTTTTTACCTCAGGAGTTCACTTTAATAGCTGTGTTTATATTTGTGACTGCAAGTCACTTTTAGGGACTATACGTTCTTAGTACTGCCAGCATTATTATCCAGTGGACTTTTATAGCTTTCATTGGGTTTTCTTTTGTTTTGTTCTTGAAGAACATTTTACTTAACTTAGTATTTCGTTTTTCATCTACATTATGAGGCAGTAAGAGTCTTCTGTTTTTCCAAAGTCGAGATTGCTTTATATTTATTTGATGTTGTCTACAGCTGCAGTGTTCAATACATTAGCCACTAGCCGCGTATGGTTATTTAAATAAGATAAAATAAAAATTAAAAATTAAGTTATTTAGTTGCACTAGCCACATTTCAAATACTTGATGGATACAAGTGGCTAGTGGCTACCATAATGGATAGCACAGCTACAAAACATTTCCTTGTCATAGAAAGTTCTGTTGGATAGTGCTGGTCTGTAGTATATAGGATAGTATCTTAGTCTGCTTCAGCTGCTAACACAGAATATCATAAATTGGGTAGCTTAAACAATAGATATTTTGGCCAGGTGTGGTAGCTTATGCTGTAATCCTAGCACTTTTGGGAGGCCGAGCCAGGTGGATCCCTTGAGCTCAGGAGTTTGAGACCAGGCTGGGCAACATGGCAAAACCTTGTCTCTACAAAAAATATAAAAATTAGCTGGGCATGGTGGTGCACACCTGTAATCTCAGCTACTTGGGAGGCTGAGGTGGGAGAATTTCTTGAACCCGGGAGGCAGAGGTTGCAGTGAGCCATAATTGCAACACTGTATTCCAGCCTGGACAACAGAGGGAGACTCTGTCTCAAGAAAACCCTCAAAATCAGTAGATATTTTTCATAGTTTTGGAGACTGGAAGTGCAAGATCAAAGCGTTGACAAATTATGATTGTTGAAGAGAGCCTGCTTCCTAGATTGGAAATGGCCATTTTCTGGAAGTATCCTCACATGTAGGGAGAGAAGCAGCTCTAGCATCTCTTCTTATGAAGGAACTAATCCCACCATAGGGTCTCTATTCTCATTACCTTGTCTGTACCTAATTCTTTCCTAACAGTCATGCCTCCTAATATCACTTTGGGGGTTAGGGCTTCATCATATGAATTTTGGGGGAAACACATTCATTCAGTCTGTAACAGATGGTAGCAGGTTTATATATTGCATTTGTTGATGTGACAGCTTTCTTCCTTTCCAAGAACAGATTTTTTAATATTTCACAATACCAACAATTTTTCAGGTTCTTTGAGACTCTTATAATTTATAATTTCCAAACTTAAAATAATCTATAGTCTATTTTGTCCTAACAATTACAAATATTTTTTTTATTTCAAATTGCATATATTCCTGCCACATGGAGATAATTGCTGCTTTTCAAAATTTTATTTATTTTTCATTTGATTACACATATTGACATTAAATTTTTATTGACACATAATAATTGTACATATATATATGGGGTACAATGCGATGTTTCAGTACATGCACTCAATGTGTAATGATCAAATCAGGGTAATTTGCATTATTATTTCTTTGTAAGAAGAACATTCAAAATCTACTCTTCTGGCTATTTTCATGTATACAATACATTATTGTTAATGATACTCATCCTACTATGCAATAGGATACCAGAACTTATTCCTGAGTTCTATATCTGTTTATTAAACTTACTAAGGATTGGAAATATTGGCAAAATATTGTGTCTGTACTAAACTTGTACAGACTTTTTTCTTATTCCCTACGCAATATAGTATAATAACAATTTGTGTAGCATTTACATTTTATTAGGTATTATGAGTAATCTAGAGTTGATTTGAAGTATATGGGAGGATGTACAAAGGTGATTTGCAAATACTTTGTCATTGTACATCAGGGACTTGAGTATCCTTTGTTATCCTCAGGAGATCCTGGAACTTGTCCCCCGTGGATACTGAGGGATAGCCCTATCCCCATGAATTTTCATTCTAATGAGGAAAGACTGATTATAAACAAAATATATATAATAACAGGTGATGGTACGTGCTGTGAAGTAACAAACAGGGCGAAGTGAGTTATACAGCTCCATTCTTAGAAACCTTGGAGTACTTTTCTTAGTTTATACTTGTGATGGTTTCCTTTTGTCTCCTTTATTACATGGGACTCTGACATGTGGCCATAACTAGGGTGGCAGTAGGATCTACCCCAAAAGCATCCTGTTGATAAAGGACCAAAGCATCCTGTTGGTCTTGAGCCTATAAGGAAAGCTGATGGTCTTGCTCCGCTTAACTGTGGCCTCCTACACTGACACTGTTGGATGATTGGTGATGTCTTGGATATTCTGTTTCTTTGGAACTTTGAGTATAGAACACTTTGCTAGGGAATTGGCAATGGAAGCAGAGCAAAAATGTACGAATAGAAAACAGAATGCGTAACTCTGATGGAATTGAAGCCATGAGGCAGCAGAAAGCTTAAAAAAGCAGAGTGGGAGGATTAGAGAGAATTTAATTGGGAGTAACAGAAGTAATAGTAACAGAGACAGAATACTTGAGTCATATAATTGCAAAGCAGAGTTGGGAGCAACAGATGCTAAACGGTAGTTTCTGTATTTCCTCCTTGGGTCATAGGAGCCGTTGTCATATTACTGTATAGCTACTGAATGAAGAAGAGTTCTTAGTGAGGCCTGGATGAACAGCTCTTCTTAGTATTCTGTGTGACCCATTTGACCTTTTAACAAGTAAATAAATAGCCCCTAAGGTAAACTAAGTTTTTCTCTGCTATTTTTTCGCTTACGGGAGCTGTAACTCTAATAGACCTTTATTTCTGGACATTTTGGTGCTCGCCAATATTTGGTAATGTTTATATTTCCTGTATTTGTAATGAACATTCTTCCTTTACATTTTTTGTTAAATTATTGTTTAATACATAAAAGTTCACCTTTTATGGTATAAAATTGTCTCAGATAGTTTATACACATTAGCAATGGGTAAATAGGATTTTTCACATTATTAAAAACTGAAGTATGCCCATGTAAGCAAAAAACAAACAAACAAAAAACCATACAAAAAACCAAAGTCCTCAAACAATTTAAACCACAAAACATTTTACATATACTTCTTAGTCTATTCTGAGAATTTTCTAGCTTTTAAGGATTAAATTATACTGTAAAATATGGTAGTGTCCCCATTTGATGTCCTTACTGGTGAATTAAGGGCCTTAACATAAAACTGTTTCAGATGTCTCTAATTTTTATAATGTTTAAATTAAAATATAATATTTAGAACTACAATACTACTAAGGCTGTAGGTGGAGGACTAATCATAGAATGAATGCATCCTTGTAGTTGCTATCCAGATGGAAGAAGTAGAATGTTTACCAGCGCCAGAAACTTGTTTACCAGATATTATCCACACCCTTCTCATCCTGACTACTTGCACCATAAATTACTTTAGCCTATAATTGAATGTTACTTAAATGGGCAAAATAATAGCATATGTTCTTTTTTTGTCTGGCTTCTTCCAATTGATTATATTTGTAAAATATATCCAAGTTGTCTGTAGCAGAAATTTGTACATTTTAATTGCTGTACAGTTTGCTAGTGTATGAATATATATCTGCTTTGCTATTTTCTGCCTATGGACATTTGACTTACTTCCAGTTTGGGGCTACTATGAATAGTTTTTCTGTGAACATTCTTGTAGATGTCTTTTGTAACATATATTTGTGTTTCTGTTGGGTGTATACTTGGTAGTGGAATTGCTAGGTCATTGTTTATGCATACATTCTGCATTTGCAAGTACTTTTTTTTTTTTTTCAGAGACCAAGCCTCACTCTGTTGCCCAGGCTGAGTGCAGTGGCATGATCTCAGCGCACTGCAACCTCTACCTCCCAGGTTCAATTCCCCTGCCTCAGCCTCTTGAGGATCTGGGACTACAGGCGTGAGCCACCATGCCTGGCTAATTTTTGTATTTTTAGTAGTGATGGGGGTTTCGCTCTGTTGGCTAGGCTGGTCTCAACCTCCTGAACTCAAGTGATTTGCCCGCCTTGGCGTCCCAAAGTGCTGGGATTATAGTTGTGAGCCACTGTACCTGCCCATTAGCAGGTACTTGTAATAGATTTTGAAAGTGATTGAACCAATCTACCCTCCTACCCATAGTCCACAAAAATTACCCTACATCTTTGCCAACACTTTGTATTGTCAACCTTTTAAATTTTCGTCATTTTAGTGGACATGTAGTAGTATTTCATTGTAGCCTCTCAAAGTGCTGTGATTACCTGTGTGAGTCACTGCTCCTGGCCCTATTTTACCTTTATTTTAAGTGATTCTGTAATTCTGGCTATTCATTTATTTCTTGACCTCCTTATTTAAAATATTTATCCCTGTCCTCTTACCTTCCTTGCTCTATTTCCCCCACATGTGTATTATCATTTTTTCATATAATACATTTTACTTATTTATTAGCTTAGTACTGATTTTGGGAGGGAGGGCTCACCATAGTTGGCAGGTTGGATCTTCAGCAGCAGTAAGAGTTAGATCAAGTTAGAGTTGCCATTAGGCTTATCTGTAACTTCTATTCGTGCCACCACAACTATTTCATTTACAAGGCTATTGTGTTAACCGTAGGGCGAATGATGAGAAAAACTGGCTAATGTCACCCAAACTGGCCAAGCCACTGTGCTTAGTTATTCATTGCTTCTTTTGAGGTTGATACTTTCTGGGATTAACATGCAACACAAAGAGCTTCATACTTGTCTGTTTTCATATGTCTGTCTACATGCTTCTTCCCCTCATCTCCTTGTCTCAATCTCCTGTTCTTTTATAGGGTTTATCTCTCATTTTCTGGAGAGGTTGTATCTTACCAGTGTATGTGCTATTTCTTGCTCACCTTATTGAGTTAATGTGATATTTAGACCATGGATCAACATGAGTTTTTTTGGATTGTCTAGATCCCTTGAGACTATATTAAGACTAAAGGCTGGAAAATTAATATACCCCTGATTCAGGCATGCAAATGTATGCTGCTGTTGGTTGGATGTGACTGTCAGCTGCTTTTAGTCCTCCTTCATAGAGGCAGAAAAACATGCTTTATGAGATCAATGACTACATACCATTTATCTGACAGAGACCAATAACCCCATCTTTATATGCTGCCAAAGAGACTCTCTGGCTTTCACACTGTAGTCTTTAATTGGTGATTTATCATACTCAGTCTTTCATTGTTTTTCTCCATTGCATTGACTGCTCCTAGCAACAGCTATCCAATTTCTAGTCCTTTTAATTACTTCTCTGTACTCACAAGTGCCTGAAACATTACACCTGCCATGGCTTCTCTTTCACCAACAAAACTTTCAGCAATTGTGGTTGCCCTGCTGTGGCATATTAGGGACTGTGTGCCACCAGTAATGGATTCGTCATTGCTAGCAAGTTTGTGGTTGATACAGCATCAAATTCTCATTTGGAGTCAAAACTTCCCGGGACCACTTTTGGTACCAACTCTCCCAGGTCAAGTTTCCCAAAACACACTTTGAAATGTCCATATTTGCATGTCAGAAGTTTATATTGGGGCGTGCTGCTGGGGTCAATCCTCGTGAGAGAGGATGCAAGGGAAACAACATTGGGAAGATGGGGAAATTGAATTGCCATGTAATTGCTACAGCAGCACCAACTGTTTTACAGGGAGATCCAAAGCTAGTGAGATATTCCAGGAATAGACTATTTTACTGGATATTGACCAGTCATTGAATGTGGGCTATTTTGGGATGGTATGGCAGCATAATTTTGGGTGAGGGAGTTGCAACTCAGGAAAATTCCTGAGGGTTTAGCTATTAGCCATTGATAAGCAAAATCCTGGAAGCTGGGAGAATGAATTTCACTTCTGAAGGGGGAATTCTGGGTAGCACACCACTGTATTCACTACAGCCACAATGACAAGATCAGTTTTAGTGGAGTGGTGAGTGGTGGAAAGGATACTGTAGTGCTAGAGGATTAAATGAGGAGATGAGGAGGCTTGATTTGCTAGATAACAAAAGGGAGAAAAAAAAAGAAAAAAAAAGGAGGAGGCTTGAAAACTTGTTCAAACAGCTTAGCTGTGAAGGGGAGGAGAGTGAGAATATAGTCAGTAGAAGGGCCTGAGGAGACTGGGAGAGATGAGATCTAGGATATAAATATGATTTGCCATGGGCTGGAAGAGGTTCATTTCTATGATTGTAATGAAAGAGGAGGAGGAAGAAAGTTTAGGTACAATTAAGTTTATTAAAGTAATGAGAGGAAGTTGAGGCACTTCTTGTTTCTTCTGAGAAAGGCCCAGAAGATTCAACAGCTGAAAGAGGGAGAGTTGGTTGGGTTGAAGATACAAGGTAATTAGAGAGGGTTTTAATAGATTGCAGTGGAGAGTGGGAAGAGAGAGCTACCAGGATAGCCAGTGGGTATTCTTTTTTTTTAAAAACGGAGTTTTGCTCTTTTTGCCCAGGCTGGAATGCAATGGCGCCATCATGGCTCACTGCAACCTCCATCTCCCAGGTTCAAGCAATTCTCCTGCCTCAGCCTCCCAAGTAGCTGGATTTATATGTGCCCATCACCACACTTGGTTAATTTTTTGTGTTTTTATTAGAGACAGAGTTTCACAATGTTGACCAGGCTGGTCTTGAACTCCTGACCTCAGGTGATCCATCTGCCTCAGCCTCCCAAAGTGCTCGGATTACAGGCATGAGCCACTGCACCTGGCTGCCAGTGGGTATTTAGAACCCATTTGAGGTTGATGTTTCTTATTTTGTGGAATTATCGATTTGTGTAATATTTTTTTCCTGGCATTACTTAAGGTAGTAAAACTATGAACGTTGTGCTCAGTATCTTACTAATGTTTCTTTTCTTTTTGTACAGCCATCAGATCAAGTCATTACAGTATAGTAACACAGGAGACATGATTCTTGTTGTATCTGGAAGTTCTCAGGCCAAGGTGATTGACAGAGATGGTTTTGAAGTAATGGAATGTATAAAGGGAGACCAGTATATTGTGGACATGGCCAACACCAAGGTAAGCATTAAACAGAATATTTTAAGGAATTTAATTAATTCAATACACATTTATTAGCAACTTATTTGAGTTATCATGTAATAATTCACCCCAAAATTAGTGTCATAAAACAATAGCAATTTACTTGTTCTCACAATTGTTGTATTGACTGAGACGTTCTGCTTCATATAGTATCAGCGGGAGCACTAGGAAGGCTCTAAGACACAAAATGGTTTGCAGTTGGTGTCCTACTCCATGGCATCTCTCTCTGTCTTTGCTTCTTCCTTACTTATACCTCACCCATTCCCTTCTTGCTGGCTCTCTGCCTCTCTCTCTCTTTTTCTCTTGCCACATGTCTAGTTTGGGTCTTTTCACAGTGTGGTAGTCTTAGTAGATGTATTAGTCTGTTTTCATGCTGCTAATAAAGACCTACCTGAGACTGGATAATTTATAAAGGAAAGAGGTTAATTGACTCACAGTTCTGCATGGCTAGAGAGGCCTCACAATCATGGTGGAAGGCAAGGAGGTGCAAGGTCATGTCTTACATGGTGGCAGGCAGGAAAGAGCATGTGCAAGGGAACTCCCATTTATAAAACCATCAGCTCTCATGAGACTTGTTCATTACCATGAGAACAGTGTGGGGGAAACTGCCTCCATGATTCAATTTTCTCCACCTGGTTCTGCCCTTGACACATGGGAATTGTTACAATTCAAGGTGAGATTTGTGTGGGGACTCAGTCAAACCATATCATTCTGCTCCTGGCCCCTCCCAAATTTCATGTCCTCACCTTTTAAAACCAATCATGCCTTCCCCAAAGTCCCCCAAACTCTTAACTCAGAATTTCAGCATTAACTCAAAAGTCCATAGTCCAAAGTCTCACTTTAGACAAGGCAAGTCCCTTCCACCTATGAGCCTGTAAAATCAAAAGCAAGTTAGTTACTGTCTAGATACGATGGGATACAGGTATTGGATAAATACACTCATTCCAAATGGGAGAAATTGGCCAAAGCAAAAGGGCTACAGGCCCCATGCAAGTCCAGAATCCAACAAGGCAGTCAAATCTTAAAGCTCCAAAATGACCTCCTTTGACTTCCTGTGTGTCACATCCAGGTGATGAAAGAAGTGGGTTCCTGTGATCTTGGGCAGCTCCACTCCTGTGGCTTTGCAGGGTACAACCTTGTTCCTGGCTGTGTTGAGTGTCTGCAGCTTTTCCAGACACACAGTGCAAGCTGTCAGTGGATCTACCATTCTGGGGCTGGAGGATGGCGGTCCTTTTCTCACAGCTCCACTAGGTAGTACCCCAGTGGGGACTCTGTAGGGGGGGGCTCCAACTCCATATTTGCCTTCTGCACTTCCCTAGCAGAGGTTCTCCATGAGGGCCCTGCCCCTGCATCAAACTTCTGCCTAGATATCCAGGCATTTCCATACATCTTCTGAAATCTAAGCTGAGATTCCCAAACCTTAATTCTTGACCTCTATGCATCCGCAGGCTCAACACCACGTGGATCCTGCCAAAGCTTGGGGTCTTGCACCCTCTGAGTCCATGGCCTGAGATGTACTTTGGCCCCTTTTACCTATATCTGGCATGGCTAGGATGCAGGGCACCAAGCTCCTAGGCTGCACACAGCAGGGTGATCCTGGGCCCATGAAACATTTTTTCCTCCTAGGCCTCCAGGCCTGTGATGGGAGTGTCTGCCGTGAAGGTCTCTGACATACTCTGGAGATGTTTGCCCCATTGTCTTGGTGATTAACATTTGGCTCCTCATTACCTATGCAAATTTCTACAACCCAGTCTCCTCAGAAAATAGTTTTACTTTTCTGTTGCATCATCAGGCTGCAAATTTTCTGAAGTTTATGCTCTGCTTCTTTTTGAACGCTTTGTTGCTTAGAAGTTTCTTCTGCCACATACCTTAAATCGTGTCTCTCAAGTTTAAAGTTCTAGGGCAGGAGCAAAATGCCTCCAGTCTCTTTACATAGTAAGAGTGACTTTACCCCAGTCCCAGCAAATACTTCGTCTCCATCTGAGACCACCTCAGCCTGGACCTTACTGTCCATATCACTGTTAACATTTTGGTCAAAGCCATTCAACAAGTCTCTAGGAAGTTACAAACTTTCCCACATTTTCCTGTTCTTTTCTGAGCCTTCCAAACTGTTCCAACCTCTCCCTACCACCCAGTTCCAAAGTTGCTTCCACATTTTTGGGTATCTTTACAGCAGTGCTGTACTCTACTGGTACCAATGTATTGTATTAGTCTGTTCTCACACTGCCAATAAAGATGTACCTGAGACTGGGTATTTTATAAAGGAAAGAGGTTTAATTGACTCACAGTTCTGTATGGCTGAGGAGGCCTTGCAATCGTGGTGAAGGCAAGGAGGTACAAAATCATGTCTTACGTATTGGCAGGCAAAAGAGAGCATGTGCAGGGGAATACCCATTTATAAAACCATCAGATCTCATGGACTTAATCACTACCACGAGAACAGTATGGGGGGAACCACCCCCATGATTCAGCTATTTCCACTGGGCCCAACCCTTGATGCATGGGAATTTTTGCCACGCCAGGTGAGATTTTGGTGGGGACACAGCCAAACCATATCAGTAGGGTTTGACTTCTTGCTTGATTGCTAGGTTATAAAGGACAAACATGGAAATTAATTAAGTACCTTAATATCTGGCTTCAGATCTTACACAGAATCAGAGAGCCAGCTCAGATTTGCAGGGAGTAGGGGTAGAGCCCACCATTTTGTGGGTGAATGGCAAAATCAAATAAATTATGTTGGATGGGAGACATTGATGCAGGCATCTTTGGAAACATTCTGCTCAGCTAATTTTTTGCTAGGCTTTAGGACAAGAAGAAGAGAAAGAGCTGACATGGTGTTGTACACACCTGTAGTCCCAGCTATGTGGAAAGCTGAGGCAGGAGGATTACTTGATCCCAGGAGCTTGAGGTTGTAGTATGCAATGATTGTGCTTGTGAATAGTCATTGAACTCCAGCCTGGGAAACATTGGGACACCCTGTCTCTTAATTTCAAAAAAAAAAGGAGGAAAGAAAGTGGTCTCAATTTTTTTAAGTAAATAATTTTTAATGGTATAATGATATTTAAAAATTAATGTATATTATGTATCAGTTAACTATAGGTGAATAATTATATGAAACATAAGGTGCAAAACAACATTTATTTCTGCTAACATGTCTGTGAGTTGACTGTTCTTGGCTTGGTGAGGCTCGAAGCTGCAGATACAGTCTAGGTCCGTTTTCTGTGTGTTTGTTCCTCCTTGGATCAGTGGATTACCTGAGGATATGTTTTTGTCACAGCGATAGCAGAATCACAAGGAAACTCCAGTTTTGGAAGTACATTTTAAGCCATTGCTTATATCATGTCCACTAACATGCAGTCAACCAAAGCCATAACTTGTCCATGGCTAACACTGATAGAATAGATAAACCTGGTCTCTAGCAGGAGGAACTACGTTGTCTTGGGGAAAGGTTGTAGATTTCGGGAGGGGTGATGGGTTGGGAACAATAATGTAGTCTGTCACAAACGTATTAAAGTGGAACTGAATATGGTTGATACAGAATTTTGAGCCTTTGTTTTAATTCTGATTTTCACTATTTTCCCCCATCTAGTGCCCCTTTCTAATTCTTATGATTTCGGCCTGAATTCAAATCTTGTTTGAGATTAGATTGTCTAGGAAAATACAGTTGATCCTCCTTGTTTGCAACTTCCGTATTTGTGAACTCACTATTTTTTGTAACTCCAAAATTAGTACTCATAGTACTTTTATAGTCATTTGTGGTCATCTGCTTGCACAGAGTGGCAAAAAATTTGAGTGTGAACAGGGTGATACTTGCCCTCATACAACAGCCAGGTATCCTTTTTGTGGTCTATTTAATGCCATGCTGTTTTCTATTTTTGTACTTTTTATTGATTATTTTGCCATTTAAAGTAGCCCCCAAGCGAAGAGCTGAAGTGCTGCTTAGCATTCACAAGTTTAAGAAGTCTGTGATGTGCTTTAACAGAGAAAATACATGCATTAAATAAACTTAATTCAGGCACGAGTTCTGTAGTGCCATTGGCTGTGAGTTCAATGTTAATGAGTCAACAATATAAATTAATTAATTAATTGATTAATTTTGAGATGGAGTCTCACTCTGTCGCCCAGGCTGGAGTGCAGGGGCGCAGTCTCAGCTCACTGTAATCTCTGCCTCCTGGGTTCAAGCGATTCTCCTGCCTCAGTCTCCCGAGTAGCTGAGACTACAGGCATGTGCCTCCATGCCTGGCTAATTTGAAAAATTTTTTTATTTTTAGTAGAGATGGGGTTTCTCATCTCACCATGTGAATTCTCATTCATATCTTGAATTGTTTTTCTGGTTTCTTTGCATTGTTTTATCTGTGTTCTCTTGGATATCACTGAGCTGCTTTTAAATTACGATTTCGAGTTATTTTTTAGACATTTCATATTTTCTTTTCATTGGAATCTGTTGGTGGAGAATTATTGTGTTCCCTTGGAGATGTCACTTTCTCTTGCTTTTTCATGTTTCTTGTGTTCTTTTTTTTCTTTAAGTTCTGGGGTATATGTGCAGATAGAGCAGGTATGTTACACAGGTATACACATACTGTTGTGGTTTGCTGCATCCATCCCCCGGTCATCCACATTAAGTATTTCTCCTAATGTTATCCCTCCCCAATCCCCCAACCCTCTGCTATCCCTCCCCTAGCTCCCTACCCCCAGACAGGCCCCAGTGTGCGATGTTCCTCTGCCTGTATCCATGTGTTCTCATTGTTTAACACCCACTTATAAGTGATAACATGCGGTGTTTGGTTTTCTGTTCTTGTGTCACTTTGCTGAGAATAGTTTCCAGCTTCATCCATGTCCCTGCAAAGGACAGGAACCCATCCTTTTTTATGGCTGTATAGTATTCCATGGTGCATATGTGCCACATTTTCTTTATCTAGTCTCTCATTGATGGGCATTTGGGTTGGTTCCAAGTCTTTGCTATTGTAAACAGTGCTGCAGTAAACATATGTGTACATGTATCTTTATAATTGAATGTTTTATAATCTTTTGGGTATATACCCAGTAATGGGATTGCTGGGTCAAATGGTATTTCTAGTTCTAGATCCTTGAGGAAGTGCCACACTGTCTTCCACAATGGTTGAACTAACTTACACTCCCACCAACAATATAAAAGCGTTCCTATTTCTCCACATCCTCTCCAGCATCTGTTGTCTCCTGATTTTTTAATGATCACCATTCTAACTGCCATGAGGTGGTATCTCAGTGTGGTTTTAATTTGCATTTCTCTAATAACCAGTGATGATGAGCTTTTTTTCGTGAGTTTGTTGGCTGCAAAAATGTCTTCTTTTGGGAAGTGTCTGTTCATATTCTTGGCCCACTTTTTGATGGGATTGTTTTTTTTTTCTTGTAAATTTGTTTAAGTTCTTTGTGGATTCTGGTTATTAGCTCTTTGTCAGATGGGTAAATTGCAAAACATTTTTTCCCATTCTATTGGTTACTGGTTCGCTCTAATGACTGTTTCTTTTGCTGTGCAGAAGCTCTTAAGTTTAATTAGATCCCATTTGTCAATTTTGGCTTTTGTTGCCATTGCTTTTGTTGTTTTAGTCATGACATCCTTGCCCATGCCTGTGTCCTGAATGGTATTGCCTAGCTTTTCTTCTAGGGATTTTATGGTGTTAGGTCTTATGTTTAAATCTTTAATCCATCTGGAGTTAATTTTTGTATAAGGTGTAAGGAAGGGATCCAGTTTCAGCTTTCTGTTTATGGCTAGCCAGTTTTCCCAACACCATTTATTAAATAGGGACTCCTTTCCCCATTGCTTGTTTTTGTCAGGTTTGTCAAAGATCAGATGGTTGTAGATGCGGGTGTTACTTCTGAGACCTCTGCTCTGTTCCATTGGTCTATATCTCTGTTTTGGTACCAGTACCATGCTGTTTTGATTACTGTAGCCTTGTAATATAGCTTGAAGTCAGGTAGCATGATACTTCCAGCTTTGTTTTTTTTGCTTAGGATTGTCTTGGCTATGCGGGCCCTCTTTTGGTTTTATATAAAGTTTAAGGTGGTTTTTTCCAATTCTGTGAAGAAACTCAGTGGTAGCTTGATGGGGATAGCATTGAATCTATAAATTACTTTGGGGAATATGGCCATTTTCATGATATTAATTCTTCCTAACCAGGAGCATGAATTGTTTCTCAATCTGTTTGTGTCCTCTCTTATTTTGTTGAGCAGTGGTTTGTTGTTCTCCTTGAAGAGGTCTTTCACATCCTTGTTAGTTGTATTCCTAGGTATTTTATTCTCTTTGTAGCAATTGTAAATGGGAGTTCACTCATGATTTAGCTCTGTTTGTCTGTTATTGGTTTTGCTGAAGTTGCTTATCAACTTAAGGATATTTTGGGCTGAGACAATGGGGTCTAAATATTCAATCATGTAGTCTGCAAATGGAGACAATTTGACTTCCTCCTTTCCCAATTGAATACGCTTCATTTCTTTTCCTTGCCTGATTGTTCTGGCTAGAACTTCCAATACTATATTGAATAGGAGTGGTGAGAGAGGGCATCCTTGTCTAGTGCCAGATTTCAAAGGGAATGCTTCCAGTTTTTGCCCATTCAGTGTGATATTGACTGTAGGTTTGTTGTAAATAGCTTTTATTATTTTGAGATATGTTCCGTCGATACCTAGTTTATTGAGAGTTTTGCATAAAGGCTGTTTAATTTTGTTGAAGGCCTTCTCTGCATCTATTGAGATGATCATGTAGTTTTTGTCTTTGGTTCTGTTTATGTGGTGGATTATGTTTGTAGACTTGTGTATGTTGAACCAGCCTTGCATCCCCAGGATGAAGCCTATTGGATCGTGATGGATAAGCTTTTTGATGTGCTATTACAATTGCTTTGCCAGTATTTTATTAAAGAGTTTTGTGTCTATGTTTATCATGGATATTGGCCTGAAATACTCTTTTTTTGTTGAGTCTCTGCTGGGTTTTGGTATCACGATGATGTTGGTCTTATAAAATGATTTTGGAAGGATTCCCCCTTTTTGTACTGTTTGGAATAGTTTCAGAAGGAGTGGTACCAGCTTCTCCTTGTACGTCTGGTAGAGTTTGGCTGTGAACTCATCTGGACCTGGACTTATTTTGGTTGGTAGGCTATTAATTGCTACCTCAACTTCAGCCCTTGTTTTTGGTCTATTCAGGGATTGTGCTTCTTCCTGGTTTGGGCTTGGGAGGGCATAAGTGTCCAGGAATTCATCCATTTCTTCCAGGTTTACTGGTTCATGTACATAGAGTTGTTTGTAGTAATCTCTGATGGTAGTTTGTATTTCTGTGGAATCAGTGGTGATATCCCCTTTATCATTTTTTTATTGCATCTATTTGATTCTTCTCTCTTTTCTTTTTTATTAATGTGGCTAGCGGTCTATTTTGTTGATGTTTTCAAAAAACCGTCTCCTTGATTAATTGATTTTTGATGGGTTTTTTGTGTCTCTATCTTCTTGTCTTCTGCTAGCTTTTGAGTTTTTTTGATCCTGCTCCTCTAGCTCTTTCAATTTTGACGATAGGGTGTCAATTTTAGATCTTTCCTTGCTTCTCATGTCGGCGTTTATTGTTATATATTTTCCTCTAGAGACTGCTTTAAATGTGTCCCAGAGATTCTGGTATGTTGTGTCTTCATTCTTGTTGGTTTCAAAGAACATCTTTATTTCTGGTTTCATTTCATTGTTTATCCAGTCAACATCCAAGGGCCAGTTGTTCAGTTTCCATGAAGCTGTATGGTTCTGAGTTAGTTTCTGAATTCTGAGTTCTAACTTGATTGCACTGTGGTCTTAGAGAGTGTTTGTCATTATTTCCATTCTTTTGCATTTGCTGAGGAGTTATTTACTTCCAATCATGTGGTCATTTTTATAGTAGGTGTGATGTGGTGCTGAGAAGAATGTATATTCTGTGGATTTGAGGTGGAGAATTCTGTAGATGTCTGTTACGTTCACTTGGTCCAGATCTGAGTTTAAGTCCTGGATATTCTTTAAATATCCAGATAGTTAAATTTCTGTCTCATTGATCTGTCTAATATTGACAGTGGAGTGTTGAAATCTCCTACTATTGTTGTGTAGGAGACCAAGTCTCTTTGTAGGTTGTTAAGAACTTGCTTTATGTATCTGGGTGCTCCTGTATTGGGTGTGTACATATTTAGGATCATTAGCTCTTCTTGTTGCATTGATCCTTTTACCATAATGTAATGCCCTTCTTTGTCTCTTTTGATCTTTGTTGGTTGATAGTCCATTTTATCAGAGACTATGATTGTAACTCCTGCTTTTTTTTCCTCTCCATTTGCTTGGTAAATCTTCTTCCATCACTTTATTTTGAGAATGTCTGTATCCTTGCATGTGAGATGGGTCTTCTGAATATAGCACACTGATGGGTCTTGACTTTTTATCCAATTTACCAGTCTGTGTCTTTTGATTGGGTATTTAGCCCATTTACATTTAAGGTTAATACTGTTATGTGTGAATCTGATCCTGCCATTTTGATGCTAGCTGGTTGTTTTGTCCATTAGTTGATGCAGTTTCATCAGTATGCCGATGATCTTTACCATTTGGTACGTTTTTGGAGCAGCTGGTACTGGTTGTTCCTTTCCATGTTTAGTGCTTTCTTCAGGAGCTTTTATAAGGCAGGCCTGGTTGTGATGAAATGTCTCAACAGTTGCTTGTATGTAAAGGATTTTGTTTCTTCTTCACTTATGAAGCTTAGTTTGGCTGAATATAAAATTCTGGGTTTAAAGTTCTTTTCTTTAACAATGTTGAATATCGGCCCCCACTCTCTCCTGGCCTGTAGGATTTCTGCCGAGAGACTCACAGCGGATTTCATGGGCTTCTCTTTGTGGGTAACCTGACTTTTCTCTCTGGCTGCCCTTAGCATTTTCCCCTTCATTTCAACCCTGGCGAATCTGGCGATTATGTGCCTTGTGGTTGCTCTTCTTGAGGAATGTCTTTTTGGTGTTTCTGTATTTCCTGGACTTGAATGTTGGCCTGCCTTGCTAGGTTGGGGAAGTTCTCCTGGATAGTATCCTGAAGAGTGTTTTCCAACTTAGATTCATTCTCCCTTTCACATTCAGGTACCCCAATCAAATGTAGATTAGGTCTTTTCACATAATCCCATATTTCTTGGAGGCTTTATTTCTTTTCATTCTTTTTTCTCTAATCTTGCTTTCTTGTTTTATTTCATTGAGTTGATCTTCAGTCTCTGATATTCTTGGTTGATTTGGCTATTGAAACTTTTGTATGCTTCACAAATTTCTCATGCTGTGTTTTTCAGCTCCGTCAAGTCATTTATGTCCTTCTCTGTGCTGGTTATTCTAGTTAGCACGGCGTCTAACCTTTTTTCAGGGTTCTTAGTTTCTTTGCATTGGGTTAGAACATGTTCTTTTAGCTCAGAGAAGTTTCTTATTACCCACCTTCTGAAGCCTGCTTCTGTTAATTCATTAGACTAATTCTCCATCCAGCCTTGTTCCCTTGCTGGTGAGGAGTTGTGATCCCTTGTAGGAGGAGAGGTGTTCTGGTTTTTGGTGTTTTCATCCTTTTTGCACTGGTTTCTTTCCATCTTTGTGGATTTATCTACTTGTGGTCTTTGTAGTTGGTGATGTTTGGATGGGGTCTCTGAGTGGACATCCTTTTTTTGATGATGAAGTTATTTCTTTCTGTTTTTTAGTTTTCCTTCTAACAGTCAGGCCCCTCTGCTGCAGGACCCTGCTTGCCTGGGAATTACACACGGGGGCTGTAGAACAGTAAGGGTTGCTGCCAGTTTCTTTTCTGTTATCTTCGTCCAAGAAGGGTACCCGCCAGATGTCAGCCAGAGGTCTCCTTTATGAGGTGCCTATTTGGATATGTAGGGGTTGGGTAGTTGCTTGAGGGTAGTCTGTCCCTTCTCAAAGCTCAAGTCCTGTTCTGAGAGCTCCATTGGTTCCCTTCAGAGCTGCTGGGCAGGGATGTTTAAGCCTGCTGAAGTGGGACCCACACTGCCCCTTTTCCCAGGTTCTCTATCCCAGGAAGTTGGGGGCTTTATTTATAAGTCCCTGATGTGCTGCTGCCTTTTTTCAGTGATGCCCTGCCCAGCAAGAAGGGAGTCTAGTCACAGTCTGCCTGCAGTGGCTTTGCTGAGCTGTCGTTCGCTCTGCCCAGTTGCTGTGTAAACTTCCCAGTGGCTTTGTTTACACAGTTTAGAACCACCTACCTGAGCCGCAGTAATGGCTGATGCCCCTCCCCACTTTGAACTTGAAATTCTGAGTTTGAGCTCAGACTGCTGTACTGGCTCTGAGAATTTCAAGCCAGTGGATCTTAGCTTGCTGGTTTTCATTGGGATGGAACCTGCTGAGCCAGATCACTTGGCTCCCTGGCTTCAGCTTCATTTTTTTCAGAGGAATGAGCGGTTCATCTGCCCAGTTTTGTGCTGGAAGCCCAGGGGCTGGTGGTGTATGTACTGGAGGGAATCTCCTGGTCTGTAAGTTGTGAGGACGGTGGGAAAAGCCCAGTATCTGAGCGAGAGTGCCGGAGTGTCCAGAAAAGTCCCTAATGGCTTCCTTTGGATAGGAGAGGGAATTCTCTGGTCCCTTGCACTTTCTGGCTGAGGCAACACCCCACCCTGCTTCAGTTTGCTCTCCTTGGGCTACTCCCACTGTCTAACCAGTCCCAGTGAGATGAACCTGGTACCTTGGTTGGAAATGTGGAGATCACTTGTCTTCTGGGTCACTCTTGCTGGGAGCTGCGGACCAGAGCTGTTCCTATTCAGCCATCTTGGCGGAAGTCCTCTTGTGTTCTTACGTTGCTATCTGTGCAACTGGTGTAACTGTTATTTCTTCCAGTTTTTTGGATTGACTTTCATAGAGGAACTCTTTTTACTATAAATGTATCTATACTGTTGGTTGGGTAGGGCACTTCAGAATTGATTCTGGATGTGACTTATTTGGCTTTAAACCCTGTGTCAGTGGTGTCTGTGTTTTCCTCAGAGGCTTCGGTGAATTTGTTAGTGGAGGCTGTGGTGAGGATTTATTAGGTATAGCAATACCAGGTGGGCCAATCTTCTGGCCCAAATGGTAGCAATGGTGAGCTGAATGTTCCTGTTCTTGGGCCCTTAGGCATAGTACATGGGCACTGGTGTTAGTAGGTTCAGACAGGCTGATACTTGGGTCTCTAGGTGGCTTTTTCAGGTGCCAGTAGTGGCAGTTGTGGGTTGAGTGAGTGAGCAAGTCCTCGGGCTCTTGAGCATTGTGCATCGTGTTGGTAATGGCAGCAGTAGTAGTGGCAGGGCAATGCTTGAGCTTCCAGGTAGCACACCCTGATGTTAGTGGTGGCTGCAACAGACTGGGCAGCCTGGTCCTCAGACACCCAGGTGGTACACATGGGTGGGTGCCAGCTCTGGTGGTCGTGGCAGGCTGAGTCACCTTGTCCTCTGGCCCCTGGGATATGTAGATAGATACAAGTGGTGGTAGACTAGGCAGGGTCGTTCTGCAGGCCTTTGGATGGCATGCTTAGGTACTGGCAACAGGTTTTCTGAGCCTGTTACTAGGACCTCTGGTAGTACACACTCTTGCTTGGAGTGACCAGTGGGGCACAGCAATCCCTAGGGTATGTGGTAGGGTGGTGTGGTAGGGCACTCAGTGGGGATAACATTGTCAGGCCTAGGGTGGTTTGGTAGGGCCCTCAGGGGGTGACAGTGTCAGGCATTTTGGGGCTGTCATCAGGTCCTTCTGATGTTCCAAATGGGTTTAGGTTGTGGTAGGTGGGATGGGGGCAATTCCTAGGCCTTCAGATGATGTGCTAGGATGCTCATGGTGGCAGGCATTCTGGGGCTGTTTGGTCTCTTGGTATGTGCGTGTGCCTGAGGTGACCCATGGTGCAGGGCAATCCACAGGCTCCTGAGTGGTGTGATAGAGAGCACTGGGGTTGGTATTGCCAGGCCTTGTGAGCTTGTCCTTAAGGCCTCTGATGTTATGCACAGATGCAAGCTGTATTCGGCAGGGCTGGGTGATCCCTATGTCCTGGGCAGTGTCCTTGGGTGGTGATTTCAGCAGCAGTAGTGGGGAGGGAGATCCTATCCTCAGGGCATGTGAAATGAACCACTCTGCTAAGGGGAAGGCTTGGTGACAGTGGCCATGGGGGTGGTGATGAGGGGGATTGATGCCAGTGGTAGCCATCCCAGGCAGATACATTTCAGTCTCTGGAGAGCACATGCTGCTATTCCCTGTGGCATTGGCTGCATTGGCTGGGGTGAGCCTGTCCTCAAGTCGCATGTATGACAGCCCTGTTGTTGTGGGTAGCAGGGTTGCTGTCTGTGGGGCCTGCCCCAGGGAGGTGTTTCTCAGGCTCTGGGTTAGCACCCTCTTTGGTTCCTGGTTGCAGCAACAGGCAGGGAGAGCCTGCCCTTCGGATGTGCAGGTGTCGTGGGGCATTGCTGCTGGGGGGTGGGGTGGACAAGGTTGCTCTCAGTGGCAGTGACCTGAGACAGGTGGGTTTGGGCTCTAGGGAGTGTGCACATTGGCTCCCTTTGTCCTAGAGACATAATCTACAGAGCTCTGCATTGCCCTTTCTTCAGTGTTCTGGATGTTGTTTGATCTAGAGTGCTGGGAATACTGCTGCTCTGCTGGATCCAACTGGTGTCATGTGCTACAACCCTCCCAGTGGAAGTTAGGGTATGTCAGCGGGCCTTCAGGGATGTGGAGACGCAGGTACTGTTTGGCCCCAGAAAAGAAGGCAGACTGGTGGGGCCTAGGCTCTCAAATTGATACCATGCTGCAGGTGCTTGGATCTCCAGGTGTGTGTGGAACCTATTGTGAGTTTCCTCTTTAGAAGCTTGTTTATACCAGTCTCAGCTTGTTATCTGTCACTTCTCTGCTGAATTCTTACATTTCTCTTTGATGCTGTATTTGAAGTGTGATTATCTACTCATTAAGCTTTTGTTTGTAGAGGAAGTGAGTGTCTGGTGCTTCTAGATAGCCATCTTGAAGTCCCCTAGCAAGCTTTCTGTTATCGATTCATCTAGAGCTGATATTGTTAAGTACCTTTCTCCAGGATTGTCTTCAACTCTATTTCTTCTCAACATGAAAGCAATTCTTTGCCATTTATTTTTAAATTACATGACCAGGGTGGAGAAGGCAGGCTCAGGGTACCTCAGAATGTGTGCACATTTTAGTGGGAGATATCTTCATTAGCGGACCTTAATCATGGAAGTTATAAGAATTATAGGAAACTTTAGGTAAGAATGTTTTCAAATGTTTATTTATTTTTGAATAGTACATGTAGTCATTCTGATATCCAGCCATTCCAAAAAATGGCCCTTATTATTTGCAGATGAAATATATTAGTCATGTCTTTTTATTGGTGAATACTTTTTCCTAAGAACTTAAAATATTTTAACATCCATTTGCACATTTTTCCACCACATCAACCTGTAGTATAGCACCATCTAAACTTTAAATTAAAAAAAAAGAAAAAAAAAAACTTAAAATATTTAATTTTAATTAAAATAACTGTTCTGGGTTTTTGTTTTCTTAAACAAAAGAAAACTGCTAACTTATGGTTTTAATAATAGATATAGCTAAAAAAATGATTTGAAGTACATTTTATTTCTTTTAATTTTCTAAATATTTCTAGAAGCTTTTATGTAATAGAAACATTGGCTTCTGCTCTTCTGACGTGTCCCCATCATTTTCAGAGTATTTTCTTACATTTTGGCATAACAAGATGTTCCAGGTTCTTGTACTTTCCCTGACTTGATCCTACCTATTTTTCTAGTGATCCATGGCTTCCTTCAACAGATAATTCAGTTTAGAAATTAAGACCTGGTACTCTGCATTTATTCATTGCTGTTGGGTGCCATTGCTTCTAGCCTCAAAAGACAAACTTAGGAGGGAGATTAACCAATCTAAAAATAAATAAAATATGTAAAAAATTATGAGTTCAGCTGGATTCATATAATTCTTATCCAACCTTTAGCCTTTTCCTGTTCCATATTCCTAATTTACTTCTCCAATAGTGAAAAACGTGGCTTTTAACATCATAATTATATTTACTCATTTGTTCAGTGTTACAGTACGTGAAAAGTAGCTTCAGAATTGCTACACCCAAAGCTCTTGTTGTAGGGTGAATTCTAAGATGGCTCCTAAGAGTTTCTGCCCTTCTTGAATGTAGTCGTGAAGTATAATGGGCTAGTCAGTCCTATGATTACATTATATGACACAGTGGACTTTAAGAAAGGAAGATTGCCTTCAGTGGATCCAACCTCATCAGGTGGGCACTTAAAAGCAGTTGGGCTTTTCCTGGCAAAAGGTATTCTAAGTGTAGGAGGGACTTGGCGTGAGGGAGATTCTCTGCTGTTGGTTTTGAAGATGAAATCAGAACTTGTGAGTGATGAATTTGAATATATAGGCAAGGAGATTTCTAAGCAAAGTGTTGAAGGTGCTGCCTGCATTGTTCTTGCTCTTTATAGTAAAATATGAGAAAACCAAGGGGAGTTTTGTTAAAAGGGAACCAAGACTAGATGATTTAGTTAATTTTTAGTCTATGGTGATGACAAAGGATGCTAACATAAAGAAAGAACTTCTGAAAGCATGGTGTAGAGAAACCCAAGGGTGAGGCTGTATAATAACTTTAGAAAGATCAAAAGGTGACCATATTCAGTCACACTGGACTCTTCTAAGAAATTAAAGGTGTGCATTACAGATCTTCCTAACGAAACCAAATAACCTCTAGAAGGCTTAAGAGTCTTGCTCCTCACCCAGTTAAACAGCTATAGATAAAGAACAGGTTGTTTTGCAAAGATTGGTGGGCACAGCTTTCATCATTACTTAATATGTTTGGTCTTTATAGAAATGCATTAGTTTACTGTTGCTCTGTAACAAATTACCAAAAACCTAGGGACTTAGTACACCCCCGATTTATTACTTAACAGCTGTATATGTCAGAAGTCTGGCACAATGTGGCTAGATTCTCTGCCTGTCGGGATGTCAGTATAACTGTACTAAGTCAGCATTCCTAATGCATTCCTTGCCACATAGATCCCTCCAACTTCAAGGTCAGCAAAGGAGAATCTTCCTCATGTTTAGTCTAATGGAGATGTACATAGTGTCTAGAAAGCTAAGAGTAGCCCCAGCTGACAGACAGCAAGCAAATGGGGATCACAGTACTATAACCACAAAGAACTTGTATTCTGCCAGCAACCAGAATAAGCTTGGAAGTCAATTCTTCTCCAGAACCTCTAGAAAATAGTGCAGTCCTACTGACATCCTGATTTTAGTCTGTGAGACCCTGAGCAGAGAATCTAGCCACATTGTACCAGACTTCTGACCTACACAGCTGTTAGTTAATAAATTGGGGGTGTACTAAGTCCCTAGGTTTTCAGTAATTTGTTACAGAGTAATAGAAAACTAATGCAGTTCTGTAAAAACCAAACATTAAGCAACAATGAAAGTCCTTGAGGAGGTGTTAGGGATTGTGATCAAGCAAAGAGCAGCAGTTAGCTTTTCAGTAGGAGGAGGGAATACTTTTTTTTTTGGAGCGGGATGTAGTCTTGCTCTTTTGTGCAGCGGCTTGATCTCTGCGCACTGCAACCTCCGCCTCTCGGGTTAAAAGCAATTCTCCTGCTTCAGCCTCCCAAGTAGCGGGGATTACTGGCATCCACCACCATGCCTGGCTAATTTTTGTATTTTTAGTAGAGCTTGGGTTTCACCGTGTTTGCCAGGCTGGTCTCGAACTTCTGACCTCAAAGGATTCGCATACCTTGGCTTCCCGAAGTGCTGGGGTTACAGGCATGAGCCAGCACACCCGGCTGGAATACTTTTGCACTGGTGATGGAAGGGATAAGAATGAGCTCATATGCAGCTATATTTACCAGTGGTAGCCTTAGATAGGAAATGGGTAATGCCACCATCTATTAGCGGAGTCATCTCCTAGTTTTGTATTGGGAGACATTGAGATAGGACCTTCAGTAGAATTGTAACGATAGAATAGCTGTTGATGGTTGTGTGAGAAACATTACTGGAAGACTTATGAAAGTGTTAGGGGCTATGAAATGTAAATTTGTAGAGCCAATCATTCTGCATGTTCATATCCTATTCTTGAGTCTTATTCAGGAGCCTAGGTATTTGGATGGACTACAGTGATTGTGGGGTAGAACAGGGGTTATTTTAGAATAAAAACACTTCATTGTAGATTCAACAAAAGGACACTCAGGATTATTCTGAGTGAGTGGTAAAGTTTAGGATATTGAAAATTTAAAAATTCAAAAAATTGTAGGATAGGAGGCTATTTGGCCAGTAAGTGGAATATCTATAGCCTAAAACATATTTGATGAAAGTATTTGTTAAATCAATAAATATTGAGAGTTCGGGATTTTAGAAGCATATTATGACTATTCATTGTAGTGGCAGAATTAGCCATAGTTGGCATTGCTGAAATATCTTGTAACAGGTTATCAGAATTGAGTAGGTCAAGGAAGATTGAATTTAAGTTTTTGAGGAGAATGAATATTAAAATTGCTCAGGAATTAGAAAGATTTGGACTTTAGAATCCTTGATTTATGTAGGCAAATGACTAAGAGTGTGTTGGAGTTGGCAAACTGGCCCTGGTGCAAATCCAGCCGCCACCCTGTTTTTGTAGATAAAAGTTTTATTGGAACTTTTAATTAGACCCATCCATTAATTTACTATTGCCTGTGGCTCCCTTTGCATTACAGTGGTAGAGCTGAGTAGTTGTAGCCAAGAGCATGTGGCCCACAAAGCCTAAAATGCTATCTGACCCTTTAGAAAAAATGTGTGCCAATTCCTGAATTTGAACTATGAACATTCTTCTCAGCAAAATGTATTCACACAAAATTTTGTTGACCATTTTAGGAGATTTGATAATTCCTGAAAGCTAGTGAATAGACTTTAGTTAAGAGGAACTTTTGGATCCGAGTTGCCAGTATATTCCCTGCTATTTTCTGCTGCATTTCATCTCTTCTTAGGGGTAGGCTTTGTTAGCTCATCATGCCAATGACATGGGTACTTTAATTTTGTGGGTCATGGAGCCCCAAATCATTCAATGACTATGAATGGCACTGTTACAACAGGAGCTGTTTTTATCACTCTTGTCGTTCAGGCAGCCACAAGAGTCAGATTATCAACTCCCTCCCCCTTCCCCTGCCCCTCCCCCTCCCCCTGCCCCTCTCCCTCTCCCTCCCCCACCCCTTCCCTCTCTTTGTGTGTGTGTGTGTGTGTGTGTGTGTGTGTGTGTGTGTGTGTGTGTGTTTTGAGGAACCCAGTATTGGTCATGGGTAATATTTTTCTCTCTCAAAGTATAGCATATTATGAGAAATAAATAGTTGGTTAATTCTTTCTTCTAAGTCATATCCAGTTAAGTCTGTTAAGTAAAAGATATTTTTTCAGGAGTGCCTATGTTTAGATAAGGGAAGAAGAGAGAAAAAGTAGTTTATTTGCTGAAAAAGTGTTTTAGTCACTAACTGTTCTTTAGTAGGTGTCTCTTTAAAAATTGTTCTGCTAGTGTTAGCCATGGTACTGAATCTGTTTAGATCCATTTAAGAATCCTTAGTTGAACTTCATTTCGTTATGACTAATTTTGGTCACTGTTTTAACACAAGGGCACTTAACATTCCCATTGCCTTTGTCATGCTCCTATCTTTACAAATAAGAAACAACAGTCACAGCCTTTTAAATTTTTTCTGTTTAACCTAATATCTGTGTTCTTATTCTGGGTACTCAACAGCTAAGGCGACCACATGTCCTTTTATCCTAATGTCTTCTGCAAGAGGGGTAGTTTTCTTTTATTAAAAAATATTCTTTCTGGCCAGGCGTGGTGGCTCATGCCTGTAATCCCAGCACTTTGGGAGGCCGAGGTGGGCGGATCACGAGGTCAAGATATCGAGACCATCCTGGCCAACATGGTGAAACCTCATCTCT
>NW_016107520.1:448392-450620 GCF_001604975.1 Cebus imitator | reverse complement strand
TATTCCAAGATGCTATTTTAACTCGAATCAATAAATATCAGTAAAAGACCTGCTTACTGGGGCCTGCCTTTAAGACCTGCATGTGTTGAGTGAGTTGTTGGGTTGCTGTTTAGACAAAGTACAGGAAGTATGGTTCTAATGATGGAATTGAGTATGTAAAATCCCTGAGTCTGGGAATGAGTAGAGGAAGCTGGTAAACTGGGAACTGACTGGGAGGTAAGCAGGCTATGCATTGGATTAAGAGACCAGGCAGAGATGTCAGTGGAGATGGAGCTTAGTTAACCAGAGGCGGAGAATGAGAGTGTGGTGTAGCATACAAGCTTGGGGAAGACACGGTAGTTTAGGATCTAAGTCCTCAAAGGTTGGACATGTCTTGGATTATTGGAATGTTTCTTTTATTGCAAATCATGAACTGTTTTCCTGGCCCAGAGGCAAATACTTAATGGGGCAAAATTGGGCCAGATCCCTCTTAACCACTAGTCAATAGAAATTTTCTTTTTTTTTTTCCCTTTTCCTTCATTTTCTTTTTTTCCCTCCTTCCCTCCCTCCCTCCTCTCCCTCCCTCCCTCCCTCCCTCCCTCCCTCCCTCCCTCCCTCCCTCCCTCCCTCCTTCCATTCATCCTTCCCTCCTTCCCTCTTTTCCTCCTTTCCTTTTGTCTTCAGCTCAAATTTATCTGTACTAAGAACTGGGAGGGAGTACAATGAACTATTTCTTTGCCCTGAAGTTGTTTGCCCTTGATAATAGGTATTTTCTTTTTCTCATTTTTTAAATAAAAACATTTTTTTTTCTTAAGCATAGGCTGATAAATTTCTACTTTCAAAAGAGAAAGGTTAATGGGACCCTTGGAAATCCTTTGGATTTAAATCATTTTATTTTTAGTACTTTGGTTGGTTGCACAGAATTTTTATTTTATTTTATTTTTTTGAGACAGAATCTTACTCTGTCACCCAGGCTGAAGTGCAGTGGTGCAGTCTTGGCTCACTGCAACCTCTCTGCCTCCGGGGTTTAAGTGATTCTTGTGACTCAGCCTCCCGAGTAGCTGAGATTACAGACGTGCTCCATCAAACCCAGCTAATTTTTGTATTTTTAGTAGAGATGGGGTTTTGCCATGTTGTCCATGCTGGTCTCAAACTCCTGGTCTCCAGCGATCTGTCCATCTCATCTTCCCAAAGTCCTGGGATTACAGGCGTGAGCCACTGCACCCGGCTGGTTGCACAGAATTGAGATGAATTTTGTTCAATTCTCTATTCATGGTTCTGTGATGGCTCTGATGGCTCTATTCATGGCTCTGATGTCAGTTGTCAGCTCTGGTAGTACTGTAACTCTCAGTAGCATTTGACATAGCTGATTATAGTCACTTGCTTGAAACAGCTTCTTACTTGACTTTCAATTTACTGTTCTCTTTTGGTTTTCTTCCTACTTCACTGCATATTCCTTTTCACTCTTGTTTTATCACTACTGCTTTTCTGTTCAACCTTGAAACACTGGAATATCCCAGGGCTTGGTGCTGAGCCCACTTTAGTATTATACTTCCGCCTCTGGATAAGTTTAAATATAATGTATAGACACTAATGACATAAACATTTATAGATTTTCCTCTGTTTCTCACCTGCCCAGTATTACCAACTACCTACTTGACAAATTTAGATGTACATATAATAGGCATCTCACCATAACATGTCAAAAAATGAAATTGTGACTTTTCTTCCTAAACCTATCCCTTCTGTAGTAGTCTTTATCTCATTAAATGGCATTGCCATTCACCAGTTGAGGAAGCCAAAAACCTGTAAGTTTTACTTGACTTCTCCATTTCCCTTACACCCCATGTCTGTACCATTGGCAAGATATGTTTTACCAACAAAACTTCATGAATAAAGCTGTTATAAACATTTGTGTGTAGGTTTTGTGTGAACATGTTTTCAAATCAGTTGGGTGAATACCTAGGGGTGTGATTGCTGATCCTGTGGTTAGGCTGTGTTTAGCTGTATAAGACACTGTCGAGCTGTCTTCCAAAGTGGCTGAACCATTTTACATTCCCACCAGAAATGAATGAGAGTTTCCATTGCTCTGTAGCCTCACTAGCAATTAGTATTGTCAGTTTTTTGGAGTTTAGCCATTCAAATAGGTGTTTAGTGGGATCTCATTGTTGTTTTAATTTGCATTCCCCTATGACTGATGATACTGAGCATCTTTTCATGTTTGCCCTTCTTTTTTTTTTTTTTTTTTT
>NW_016107520.1:425165-448371 GCF_001604975.1 Cebus imitator | reverse complement strand
CTCCTGTGTTGCCCAGGCTGGAGTACAGTCGTGTGATCTTGGCTCACTGCAACCTCTGTCCCCTGGGTTCAAGTGATTCTCCTGCTTCAGCCTCCCCAGTAGCTGGGCTTGTAGGTTCCTACCACCATGCCTGGCTAATTTTTATATTTTTTGTAGAGATAGGGTTTCACCATGTTGGCCAGGCTGGTCTCAAATTCCTGGCCTCAAGTGATCTGCCCACCTCAGCTTACCAAAGTCCTGGGATTTACAGCTATGGGCTACCACACCCAGCCTATGTTTGTCTTTCTTGTATCTTTTTTGATGAAGTGTGTATATTTAATTTTTTCTGCCTAGATTGGGGAAGAGAGGTTTTTGTTTTGTTAATGTTTGTTTTTCAGTTAAAAAAATGTATATGTGGTCTGGACGCGGTGGCTAAAGCCTGTAATCCCAGCACTTTGGGAGGCCGAGGTGGACGGATCACAAGGTCAAGAGATGGAGACCATCTTGGCCAACATGGTGAAACCCCGTGTCTACTAAAAATACAAAAATTAGCTGGGCCTGGTGGTGTGCACCTGTAGTCCCAGCTACTCGGGAGGCTGAGGCAGGAGAGTTGCTTGAACCCAGCAGGTGGAGGTTGCAGTGAGCCGAGATTGTGCCACTACACTCTAGCCTAGCACCTGGCGACAGAGTGAGACTCTGTTTCAAAAAAAAAAAGTATGTATGTATTCTTATGTAAGTCCTTTTTCAAGTATGTGGTTTGCAATTTTTTTTTTTTTTGACAAGATCTCACTCTGTCACCCGTGGTGGAGTGCAGTGGTGTAATCTCAGCTCACTGCAGCCTCACTAGCCTGGGCTCAAACGATCCTTCCACCTCAGTTGGGATTACAGGCATGAACCACTGCTCCTGGCTAATGTTTTGTATTTTTTGTAGATACAGGTGTCGCCATTTTGCTCGGGCTGATCTTGATCTCCTGGGCTCAAGTGATCCACCCACTTTGGCCTCCCAGAGTGTTGGGATTACAGGCGTGGGCCAGTCTGTGGCTTTTCTGTTCATTTACCTTGTAAAACAGAAGTTTTTAAAATTTTGATAAACTCTAGTTTATAAATTTTTTTATAGATTGTGTTTTTATAAAATATTTTAAAAATTTCAATAGCTTTTGGGGTACAAGTGGTTTTTAGTTACATGAATGAATTGTACAGTGGTGAAGTGTGAGATTTTAGTGCACTTATCGCCTGAGTAGTGTACATTGCCTTCAATATGTAGTTTGTTTATCCCTCATTTCCCTCCCAAGGCCCTTCTGAGTTTCCAGTGTCCATTATACCACTGTATATACCTTTGTGTACCCATCGTTTAGCCCCCACTTATAAGCGAGAATATACAGTATTCAGTTTTCCCTTCCTGAGTTACCTCACTTAGAATAATGGTCTCCAGCTCCATCCAAGTTGGTGCAAAAGACATTATTTTGTTCTTTATGTCTGGGTATTTTTTCATTTTGTATACATACCACATATTCTATATTTACTCATCAGTTGATGGGCACTTAGGTTAGTTACATATCTTTGCAATTGTGAACTGTGCTGTAATAAACCTATGTGTGCAGGTGTCTTTTTGATATAATGACTTCTTTTCCTTTGGGTAGATACCCAGTAGTGGGATTCTTGGATCCAATGGTAGATTTACTTCTTTGAGAAATCTCCATACTGTTTTCCATAGAGGTTGTACTAGTTTACCTTTCCACCAGCAGTTTATAAGTGTTCCCTTTTCACCACATGCACAGCACCATTTATTTTTTTTTCACTTTTTAATAATGGCCATTCTGGCTGGGCTAAGGTGGTATCTCATTTTGGTTTTAATGTACATTCTCCCAATGATTAGTGATGTTGCGCATTTTATCATATATTTGTTGGCCATTTTTATATCTTCTTTTGAGAAGTGTCTTCATGTCATTTGTCCACTTTTTGATGGGATTATTATTTTTTTCTTGTTGATTTGTTTGAGTTCCTTGTAGATTCTGGATATTAGTCCTTTGTTGGGTGCATAGTTTGCAAATAATTTTTTTCCATTCTGTGGATTGTCTCTTTACTCTGATGATTATTTCTTTTGCTGTGCAGAAGCTTTTAAATTTAGTTAGTTCCCATTTATTTGTTTTTGTTTTATTTGCTTTTGGGGTCTTACGCATAAATTCTTTGCTAGTGCCCAGAAGAGCTTTTCCTAGGATTTCTTCTAGAATTTTTATGGTTTCAGGTTTTAGATTTAACCCTTTAATACAGGGGTGTCCAGTCTTTTGGCTTCCTTGGACCACATTAGAAAAAGAATTGTCTTGGGACACACATAAAATACACTAACATGGTAGCTAATGAGCTAAAAAAAATTGCAAAAAGATCTTGTAATGTTTTAAGAATGTTTACAAATTTGAGTTGGGCCACATTCAAAGCCATTCAGGGTTATGGGTTGGCCAAATTGCTTTAATCCATCGAGGATTTTTGTAGGGATCAGGTTTTATTTTTCTACATGTGGCTATCCAGTTTTCTCAGCACCATTTATTGAATAGGGTGTCCTTTTCCCAATTTACGTTTTGATATGCTTTGTTAAAGATCAATTGGTTATAAGTATTTGGCTCTATTCCTAGGTTCTCTATTCTTTTCTATTGTCTTTCAGTAGAGTTTTGTATTTCTCTTTTACCTCCTTGATTACGTATATTGCTAGTGTTTTTTTTTGGCAGCTATTGTAAAAGGGATTGAATTCTTGATTTGGTTCTCATCTTGGTCACTGTTGGTATATATAGTGCTACTGATTTGCGTACATTGATTTTGTAACCTGAAACTTTGCTAAATTCATTTATTAAATCTTGGAGTCTTTTGGAGGAGTCTTTAGGGTTTTCTAGGTATATGATCATATTGTCAGCAAACAGAAATAGTTTGACTTTCTTTTTTCCAATTTGGTTACCCTTTATTTTTTTCTCTTGCCTAATTACTCTAGCTAGGACTTCTAGTATTATGATGAATAGAAGTGGTGAAAGTGAGCATCCTGGTCTTGTTCCAATCCTTGGGAGAGGTTGGGGATTCTTTCAACTTTTCCTCATTCAGTATAATGTTGGCTGTGGGTTTGTCATATATGGCTTTTATTATTTTGCGGTATATTCCTTCTGTGGCTAGATTGTTGCTGGTTTTTATCATAAAGGAATACTGGATTTTATCGAATGTTTTTTTCTGCATCCATTGAGGTGATTATATGGTTTCTGTTTTTAATTCTGTTTATGTGGTGATTTGCATTTATTGACTTGCATGTTAGGCCGTTCTTGTATTGTTGAAAAGAAATATCTGAGACTCGGTAGTTTATAAGAAAAGAAGTGTAATTGGCTTGTGGTTCTGCAGGCTGTACAGGAATCATGGCACCTGCATCTTCTTCTCAGGATGCCCCAGAAAGCTTTTACTTATGGCAGAAGGTGAAGCAGGAGCAGGTACTTCACATGGCGGATGCAGGAGCGAGAGAGAGAGATTAAGGAGGGACGTGTCACATACTTTTAAATGACCAGGTCTTGCAGGAACTCACTACCGCAAAGCGCCAATCCATGAAGGATTCACTTCCATGATCCAGACACATTCCACTAGGTCCCACCGTCAGCACTGAGGATTACAGTTCAGCAGGAGATTTGACTGGGGACAAATACACAAACTATATCACATATATTGAACCATTCCATCATCGCTTGGATGAAACCCACTTTATCATGGTCAGTTATCTTTTTGATGGGCTGCTGGATTAGTTAGTGTTTTGTTGAGGATTTTTGCATCTATTTTCATCAGGGATATTGCTCTGTAGTTTTTTTGTTGTTGTGTTTTTTTCCTGAGTTTGGGATCAGGGTGATGCTGGCTTCATAGAATGAGTTAGAGAAGATTCCCTCCTCTTTCTCAATCTTTTTTTTTTTTTTTTTTTTTTTTTTAATTTCAGGGGTAAATGTACAGGATGTGCAGGTTTGTTACATAAGTAAATGTGTGTTATGGGGGTTGGTTTTACAAATCATTTCATCACTCAGGTAGTAAGCCTATTACCCACTAGTTATATTTACTGCTTTTTTCCCTTCTCCCACCCTCCACCCTCTGATAGGCCCCAGTTTGTGTCCTTTACCTCTGTGTCTCCTTATGTTCTCTTCATTTACTTCCCACTTGTAAGTGATAACAGGTAGTATTTGGTCTTTTGTTTCTGTGTTAGTTTGCTAAGGATAATGGCCTCCAGCTCCACCCACATCTCTGCAAAAGGACATAATCTCATTCTTTCTTGTGGCTGCGTAATATTCCATGGTGTAGATATACCACATTCTCTTTCTCAGTGTTTTGAAATAGTTTCAGTAGGATTGGTACCACTTCTTTGAAGGTATGGTAGAATTCTGCTATGAATCCACTTGGTTCTGAGGTTTTTTTGGTTGGCTATTTTTTAAATTACCGATGCATTCTCACTGCTTGCTGTTGGTTTGTTCGGGATTTCTGTTCCTGATGCAAGCTCTGTGGGGGTTGTATGTTCACAGGAATTCAACCTTTCCTCTAGGTTTTCTGGTTTGTGTGTATAGAAGTGTTTATAGTAGCCTCAAATGATCTTTTGTATTTCTTTGGTGTCAGTTGTAGTGTCTTCTGGATTCTGTTTTTGGTGTTATACGTAAGAGCTTTTTATCAAACACAGATTTTCTCTAGTTTTTCTTAGAGTTTTACTATTTTGTATTCTGCATTCAGGGCTATCATTCATTTTACATTAACCTTTGTATACAGACTGAATAATAGGTTGAGATTCTCTTTTTTTTGGTCATATGATTGATTAGTTTTTTCACCATTATTACTTGGAAAAACTGACCTTTATTAAATTGCCTTTGCATCTTTGTCAAATATTAAATATCAATAGTCAATGATACTTGAGTGTTTTTTTTTTTTTGAAGTTCTCCATTGTATTTTATGGGTATGTATTTATCCTCTTTCTGATACAGTACCATTCTGTCTTGATTACTACAGCTTTTAAATATTTCTTACATGTTAACAAATTTAAATTTAAATTTGGTAGGGTGTCTTCCAACTTTTTTTTTCTTTTTAAAAATGGTTTTGACTATTCTAATATCTACTTTTTCACGTAAATTTTAGAATCACCCTGTCTATATCTACAAAGAATCTTGTTAGAATTATTTTGTGGATACATTCTTATTGTATATATTTGTGGGGTATACATGATATTTTGTTGTATGCATAGAATATGTGATCGAGTTCAGGTATTTGAGGTATCTATCACCTTGAAGATTTATTGTTTCTATGTGTTGGGAATATTTCTAGTTCTCTCTTCTAGATATTTAAAAATATATGAGACATCATCATTAATTGTAGTCACCCTACTGTGCTATCAAACATTAGAACTTATTCCTTCTAGCTGTATATTTGAACCTATCAACTTACCTCTTTTTATCTTCCCCCTTCCCTACTCTTCGTAGTCACTGGTAGCTATCATTCTAGTCTCTACTTCCACAAGATCACTTTATTGGGATTTTATTTGGAATTATTTTGAGTTTAAAGATCAATTTGGAGAATTGATGTTTTCACTATATTGAGTCATCTGATTCATCAGCACAGTATATCTCCTCACTTATTTAGCTAAGCCTTCTGTTTCTTTCACAAGTTTTATAATACATAAACTTAGGGGTCCTGATTATATTTTATTAGATTTATGCATAAGCATTTTTTGAGTTATCAGAAATAGCACTGTTTAAAATATTTTTTGGTTTCTAACTGTTCGTTGGTAGTGCATAGAAATTTTGTTGATTTTTCTTTTTTTTGAATGTTTTTTTTTTTAATAGATTCCTTGGGATTTTCTACATAAATGGTCATAGTATCTTGGAACGAATGTTTTTTATTTCTCCTATCCAAATGCCTGTTTTTTTTCTTGCCTTATTGTACTTACTAGGACTTCCAGATTGACCTTGAATGTGAATGTGGTGGGATTAGGTGTCTTTGCTTAAAACTTGACATTTAGAGGAGATATTTAATCTTTCATTATTAAATATATTGTTAACTGTAGGTTTCTTATATGTATTTATTATAGACTGAATGTTCGTGTTCCTCCAAAATTTATATATTGAAATTATCACCTCCAATCTGATAGTGGTGGGGATGGGAGGTGCAGGCCTTTGGGGGGGGTAATTAGATTTAGATCAGGTTATGAGGGTGGATTCTCTGTGATGTGATTAGTGCCTTCCTGAAATAAAGGACTACATACTAGAACTTCCTCTCTCCTGACCATACGAAGATACAGGAGAAGATGGCCCATCTGCAAGCCAGGAAGAGATCCCTCACCAACTTCCCGAATTATGAGAAATAAGTGTATGGTGATGAAGCCACCTAGTCTATGGTATTTTGTTATGGCAGCCCTAGCTAACTAAGACAATATGCATTATCAAGTTGAATAAGTTCTTTTCTATCACTGATTGGCTGAGAGTTTTTATCATGAATGGATGTTGAGTTTTGTCAAATGTTTTTTCTGAATTTTTTTATCTTATCTATTAATGTGGTTATTTACTTTGATTTTTGATTATTGAACCAGACTTGTGTTCTTGGAACAAAACCTTCTTGGTTGCAATGTATTGTTTTTTTTACATACTGGTTTAATATTTTGTGAAAGAGCTTAGCTTTTATGTTGATGAGGGATGTTGTTTTGTAACTTTGTTATGTTATATTGTGCTTGATTTTGGTATCAGGGTAATGGTAATAAAATGAACCTGGAAGTGTACCATCCTCTTTTGTTTTGGGGAAACTGTTATGAAAAAGTGATGTTATGTCTTCCTTAAATGTTTGGTAGAGTTTGCCAGTAGAGCCAACTGGGCTGGGGTTTTCTTTTCCATTTTTGAAAGCTTTTAACTGTGAATTCAGTATATTTAGTGCATATAGGACTATTCGAGTTCTTCCTTTCTCTAAGCTACCAAATTTATTTGCATAAAATTACTATAATAGTAATATTTCTTTGGGGCCAGTAGTGATGTATCTCCTAATTTTCCCTGAATTGGTTGGTAATTTGTGTCTTCTCTTTCTTTCTCTCCTTTTCTTGTTCTGGCTAGAAGTTTGTCAACTTTATTTCTTTCCTTCTACTTGCCTTCTTTTTCTAATATTTTAAGATGGATGCTTAAATTATTAATTTGAGACTTTTCTTTTTTTCTAATAGAAATGCTCTAAGCATTTCTTTAACTGTGTCCCACAACTTTGAGATGTTATATTTTCATTTTTATTCAGTTCCCTTGGGATTACCTTTTTGACCCATGGGCTATTAGTGTAGTGTTTAAATATACAAATATTTGAGACTTTTCTCTTACTGGCTTCTAATTTAATTCTCTTGTGGTCTAGAAACATGCTTTTAAAAAAAGTTAAAAAAAAAACAAAACAGTTTCTGGCCTCAAGCGATCCTCCCATCTCAGCCCCCCAAAGTGCTGCCCCTCATAGGCATGAGCCACTGCACCCAGCCCTTGGAAACATAGTTTGAATAATTTTAATTTTTAAAATATCTGATGAAGTATCTTTTGTAACTTAAAATATGATTTTACTGAATTTTCTGTGTGCACTTGTGAAAAATATGTACTCACTTGTCAACACTTAGTGCTGCTTCCTAGTCAGAGTCACTGTTGATCTTCACATGACTCAAATTAATCTTCCCAGCTGGACTTGTAGATTCTTCTTCTTATATTTTTAAGCAGGCTTTTCTCACTGAGCAGCCTGATAGATTTATTCTCTTCTCTTCTCCCCTCCCCTCCTCTCCTGTCCCCTCCCCTCCTCTCCTGTCCCCATCCCGTTCCCTCCCCTCCCCTCCCCTCCCATCTCCTCCCCTCACCCACCTCCCCTCTCTTTTCTTTCTGGCTTTCCTTCACTGAGAATCCAGAATATTAAAAAAAAAAGTATTTAGTTTCCAGCCTGTGCAACATAGCAGAGACCACATCTCTATAACAAATAAAAAATTAGTTGGGTGTAGTGCTAATTGCCTTGTAGTTCCAGCTACTTGGGAGGCTGAGCTGGGAGGATCTCTTGAGTTCAAGAGGTTGAGGCTGCAGTGAGCTATGTGGTGGTTGCACCACTGTAGTTGAGCCTCAGTAACAGAGTGAGACCCTCACCTGTAAACAGATGAACAAACAAAAAAAAACAAACAAAAAACCTAATAAAAATATTTATTTTGATATAATTTTAACCTTACAGAAAAGATGTAAGTTAAAAGGAGTGTATAGCTTCTTTATACTTCTTTTTCAGATTTACCAATTGCTAGCATTTTGTCTCATTGCTTTATTTTCACTTTACCCCTTCCTTCCTTTTCCCTCCTCCATTCCTCCTCAACTAACCCACTTTCCTGGACTTGCCATCTAGTCCCTCCAGGTATTCGTTCAATTCCTGTCTCCTGCAGGGCTAAGAGTCTCCATCTCCCCTCATTTGTATTCTGTAAACATGAACAGAATGTCAGGCCTTGGCCAGATACTATTTGAGGCATTGTAGACAACTTTGGCTGAAGATGATCTCCAGGCCCATGTGTCTTTCCAGAGAGTTTCTGTTATTTTTTTTTTTTGTAAGTCACTTAAATATGTACATTTTACTTCTTTAATCATAGCTTTATTTTGAACTGTGTCAGAATAAGAGTCACTGCAGCTATTATACTGAAAAGGACCAGTCTCTTTTCTGTCCCACCTAAATCTGACTTGCTGTATGAGACTACTCTAGCTGACTTTGCTGCCTGAGAGGGAATTATGCATTTGTGTATGTGTGTGAGTTTATGTTTTCTATGTACTCTGCAGTTGATTTGGTGTTGTATATGTCAGTTTACATATACCAGTATCACACTGTTTTAATTATAGTGTTTTTATATTCTCTGTACTTAGTGGAGCTAATTTGCCTCAGTCATTTAAAATATATTCTTCCTTTACTCACATACTTATTTTTACAGAGGCATTGTAGAATCAAGGTTGTTGACACATTTTTAGGAAATATGGATTTCCCTCCCAATCTCTTGCCCTCACCTTGCTTATTTGTTATAGCTTTCTATTCTTGATTGTGTTTCATTGAAGAAAGGAGTCATAATCTTTGAAGAAGGACCTGTCTTTCTTATTATGGCTTTACCTTTTCTTTCTTTTTTTTTTTCCTAAAGAAAGGATGTCACCTTCCTCTCTGTTTCCTACCTTATGAAGTACCTGTTACATACAAGCACTGAGCTAATACCTGAAGTGGGCATGAGGTGGTACACAAAGAGTTAAACAAAGTGAAATAAACAAAGCATGTTATGAAAAAAAATTGGGATAAAATAATATAGGTTTATAATTAAAATCGTGCATTTTACATTTAAAAATGATGCCAGTTTCTAGTCAGTTTATTTTTTACCTTTTAAAAACATCTCTTTTTTCTTTGTCCTTATTTTTAAGGGTCACACAGCAATGCTTCATACTGGTTCATGGCATCCCAAAATAAAGGGAGAATTTATGACTTGCTCAAATGATGCGTGAGTATTGTTGATAATTCATCTAATGCATTCATATCTTTAGGTATTTTATTTAATGTTTGTATTGTTACAATTTTGGCAGTAAAGTAGTAAATGGAATATTAGGAATTCTTACTTTATATATACATATTTTTTGTTTTTTGTTTTTTGAGAGGGAGTCTCACTCTGTTGCCCAGACTGGAGTGCAGTGGTGCAATCTTGGCTCACTACAACCTCCGCTTCCTGGGTTCAAGTGATTCTCCTGCCTCAGTCTCCCGAGTATCTGAGATTACAAGTGCCCACAATCACATTCGGCTAATTTTTATATTTCAGTAGAGATGGGATTTGACCATGTTGGTCAGGCTGGTCTCGAACTCCTGACCTCAAATGATCCACCTGCTTCGGCCTCCTAAAGTGCTGAGATTACAGGCGTGAACTACTGTGCCCGGCCTATATATTCTTGTTCTTTTCATTGATATTATGTGATAGTGTAGGATTTGGTTAAACAAAAATGGACACTATGAAACCAAGAGTGTTATAAATTCCTGTAGACTTTATTAAGGTTGGGTTAGATTGATGCTATTAAGTGGACTCAAAGGGCATTGCAGTTGTGACTAATTGTTACTTTTTATGGTAAAGACTTATTTCCATCTGAGTCTAATAGCTTACACAAGCTTATTGGCTAAGATTGATTTTGAAAGTTATAACTGAGGAAATTGATTACATTTTCTCTTTTTTTTTTGAGATGGAATTTCATTCTTGTTGCGCAGGCTGGAGTGTAATGGTGTGATTTCGGCTTACTGCCACCTCCGCCTCACAGGTTCAAGTGATTTTCCTGCCTCAGCCTCTTGAGTAGCTGGGATTACCGGCATGCACCACCACACCAAGTTACTTTGGTATTTTTAGTAGACATGGGGTTTCACCAAGCTGGCCAGGCTGGTCTCTGAACTCCTGACCTCAGGTAATCCACCCACCTCGGCCTCCCATAGTGCTGGGATTATAGGCGTGAGCCACCATGCCCAGCCCTAAAATTTTATTTTAACTTTTGTGAGTACACAGAAGGTATATGTATTTATGGGGTATGTGAGATATTTTGATATAGCCATGTAATGCATAATAATCACATCATGTAAAATGATTATCCATCCCCTCAAGCATTTATCCTTTGTATTATGAACAATCCAATTAAACTCTTTTAGTTATTTTATTTATTTTATATTTTTTTGAGACAGAGTTTCACTCTTGTCACCCAGGCTGGAGTGTAGTGTCATGATCTCAACTCACTGCAACCTCTGCCTCCCGGGTTCAAGTGATTCTCCTGCCTCAGCCCCCCATGTAGCTGGGATTACAGGCGCTTGCCGCCATGCCCAGCTAAATTTTGTATTTTCAGTAGAGACAGGTTTCACCATGTTGGCCAGGCTGGCCATGAACTCCTGACCTTAGGTGATCCCTGTGCCTTGGCCCTCCAAAGTGCTGAGATTTCAGACACGAGCCACTGCTACCCAGCCTCTTTTAGTTATTTTAAAATGTACAATTATATTATTGACTATAGTCACCCTGTTGTGCTATCAATTATTAGGCCTTATTCATTCTTTCTGTTTTTTTTTTTTGTTTGTTTTTTAGCCCATTAATCATCCTAACCTCATTCCCACCCCCCACTACCCTCTCCAGCGTCTGGTAACCATCCTTCTCCTCTTTATGTTCATGAGTTCCATTGTTTTGATTTTTGGATCTCACAAATAAGTGAGAACATGCAATGTTTGTCTGCATGCCTGGCTTATTTCATTTAATGTAATGATCTCCAGTTCCACTAATGTTGTAAATTACTGAATCTCATTCTTTTTTCATGGTTGAATAGTACTCTATTGTATGTATGTGCCACATTTTCTTTATCCATTCATCTGGTGATGGACGCTTAGCTTGCTTCCAGATTTTGGCTATTGCAAACAGTGCTACAACAAACATGGGAGCACGACTATCTTTTTGATGTACTGATTTCCTTTGTTTTGGTTATATACTCAGCAGTGGGATCACTGTATCATATGGTGGCTCTATTTTTAGGTTTTTGAGGAACCTCTAAATTGTTCTTCATAATGGTTGTACAAAGTTACATTCCCATCAGCAATGTATGAGGGTTCCCTTTTCTCCACATCCTTGACAGTGATTAAGTGGTTAAGATTCTTTTGCATTTATATCTGCTCATCCATGACTGAAGGATATCATAGGGAATATTTCAGCAGCTTTTCCCTGTATTGTTATACTGTGTGATTCATTTTAGTATTAAAAGTACTTCATAAGAATGCACTTTGATTATAGAGAAAATGACAATAAAAAATCTTGTAAGTTAAAAAAATATAGATGGTATTATTTAGGTGAACCATTACTTCAGTTAAATATCTTTTTTGTTCTTAGGTTATTTTGTCTTTCATCTTTTAACTTTCTGATAAATTTGCTTTATTAACATTCATAGTTGCTGTTCGTATTCTTAGATACTTTATGTTTTCTGAAATTTATCTTTAGAAGACAAATTACATAATTTCACTTTCATAGAGAAATTTAAAAAATTAATTTGATCTAAAAGAAACTGAAAGTTGTCAATCTATACAAATAAGAATGTGACTAAAATAAAATAAATATATTTGGCTAAGATTTCTGGTAAATCAGATTATGTAGTGTTATTTCTTTTCTTATCTTAGTTTTTTTAGCAGCATAATTACCTTTTTAAGTAGTTAAGGTATGTTTGTTTAAGGTTACATTTTTTATTTCAATATTAGGGAGTGAAATTTATCAGCAATCTAAATTAATAATATGGCATGACTAGGTAAGGTTTATTCTAGGTAAGGTTTATTCTAGGATGTGAGGATATTTTACCATCAGGATATTTCAGTATTCTTCTTTATTGAACAAATGAAAGGTGAATATTATATGATTTTATTATGTGATAAAGTGGACATTTGATAAAATTTAGCAGTCTCTCCCAGTAAAAGTTCTAAGTAAAATAGAGATCAGAAGAAATTACCTAAATCTGATAAAAGTTACTTATTAAAATTTAAAGTAAATATTGTATTAAATAATAGAGTACTGTAATCCCAGCTACTCAGAAGGCTGAGGCAGGAGAATTGCCTGAACCCAGGAGGCGGAGGTTGCGGTGAGCCGAGATCGCGCCATTGCTCTCCAGCCTGGGTAACAAGAGCGAAACTCCAACCCCCCAAAAAATAATAATAATAATAATAGAGTACTGAAGCTACTTGCATTTAAAAAGGAAACAAGACAGGGATGTCCATAATTACTAAGAGACTTAAGCAGCAGAGACTTTATGCAATGTGTTAAGAAAATGAATAATTGGTATTAACAAATACACTACTGGACCACCGAGGACTTGGGCTATTCTGGTTAAAACTTAAGTTAAATAGAGCAGTTGGGAAGAAAACCTTGTTCTCAAAACTCTTTATGGATCAGCATGAATGGTGGTCTCTCATAATTGATAATGTAATAACTTTTATGAACACTACAGCAGTTTTTCCCAAATTGATTTCTAGGATATGTAAATCAGAAGTTTGACAAAAGACATTCTGTGGTCAAATAAATTTGAGAAGCATTGAATGTTATATTCCAAGACCAGTGATACACAAGCAACATTTAAAAGGTTTTTTTTTTTTTTTTAATTTGTTTTCCTTTTTTGATCACATCAGTGACCAGTTAAAAAATAAAAAAAAAATTTTTTTAATTTCAGCAGGTTTTAGGGGGAACAGCTGGTGTTTGGTTACATGAATAAGTTCTTTAGTGATGATTTCTGAGATTTTGGTGCACCCATCATCTGACCAGTGTACACTGTACCCAATGGGTACTTTCCACCTGCCACCCTTTTCCCCCAAGTCCCCAAAATCCAATGTATCATTCTTGTGTCCTCATCGCTTAGCTCCCACATGTGAGTGAGAACATATGATATTTGGTTCTCCATTCCTGAGTTGTTTCACTCAGAATAATAGTCTCCAATTCCATCTAGATTGATACAGATGCCATTATTTTGTTCCTTTTTATCGCTGAGTAGTATTCCATGGTGTGTGTGTGTGTGTGTATCTCACATGTTCTTTATATATATACACATATATATCTCTCTCACATGTTCTTTATCTATATATATCTCTCACGTGTTCTATATATATATCTCATGTGTTCTTTATCCACTCGTTGATTGATGGGAATTTGGGCTGGTTCCAGGTTTTTGCATTTGCAAATTGTGCCTCTATAAACATGCATATTCAAGTATCTTTTTTGTATAATGACTTCTTTTCCTGTGGATAGATACCTAGCAGTGGGATTGCTGGATCAAATGGTAGACCTACTTTTAGTTCTGTAAGTAATCTCTGCACTGTTTTCCATAGTGGTTGTGCTAGTTTACATTCCCACCAACAGTGTGAAGATTGTAAAAGTGTTGCATTTTCACCACATCCCCGCCAACATCTATTTTTTAATATTTTTTTATTATGGCCATTCTTGCAGGAGTGAGGTGGTATTGCATTGTGGTTTTCATTTGCATTTCCCTGATAATTGGTGATGTTGAGCATTTTTCCACATACTTGTTGGCCATTTGTATATCTTTTAAGAATTGTCTATTTGTCCTTAGTCCACTTTTTGATGGGATTTTTTTTCTTGCTGATGTATTTGACTTCCTTGTAGATTCTAGATATTAGTCCTTTGTCAGATGCATAGATTGTACAGGTTTTTCTCACACTCTGTGGGTTGTCTCATAATTCTGCTATTTCTTTTGCTGTGCAGAAGGTTTTTAGTTTAATTAAGTCCCATCTATTTATCGTTGTTTTTGTTGCATTTGCTTTTGGGTTCTTGGTCCTGGAGTCTTTGCCTAAGTGGATGTCCAGAAGAGTTTTTTTGATGTTATCTTCTAGAATCTTTATGGTTTCAGTTCTTAAATTTAAGTATTTGTTCCATTTTGAGTTGATTTTTGTATGAGATGAGAGATGAGGATCCAGTTTCATTCTTCTTCATGTGGCTTGCCAATTCTCCCAGCACCATTTGTTGAATAGGGTGTCTTTTCCCCACTTTATGTTTTTGTTTACCTTGTCAAAGGTCAGTTGGTTGCAAGTATTTGGTTTTGTTTCTGGATTCTCTATTCTGTTTCATTGGTCTGTGTGCCTATTTTTATACCAGTACCACACCGTTTTGGTGACTGTGGTCTTACAGTATAGTTTGAAGTCAGATAATGTGATGCCTCCAGATATATTCTTTTTAACTTAGTCTTGCTTTGGCTATATGGGCTCTTTTTTGGCTTCCTGTGAATTTTAGGGTTGTTGTTTTGTAGTTCTGTGAAGAATGATGGTGGTATTTTGATGGGAATTACATTGAATTTGTAGATTGCTTTTGGTAGTATGGTCATTTCCTCATTATTGATTCTACCCATCTATGAGCATGGGATGTGTTTTCATTTGCTTGTCTCATCTAAAATTTTTTTCAGCAGTGCTTTGTAATTTTCCTTGTAGAGGTATTTCACGTTCTTGTTTAGGTAAATTCCTAAGGTTTTTTTTGTTTGTTTGTTTTTGCAGCTATTGTGCAAGGGGTTGAGTTCTTGATTTGATTCTGAGCTTGGTTGCTGTTGGTGTATAGCAGAGGTACTGATTTGTGTACATTAATTTTGTATCCGGAAACTTTACTGAATTCATTTACCAGTTCTAGGAGCTTTTTGGATGAGCCTTTAGGGTTTTCTAGGTACACAATATCATCAGCAAACAGTGACAGTTTGACTTCCTCCTTATCAATTTGGATGCCCTTGATTTCTTTCTCTTGTCTGATTGCTCTGGCTAGGACTTCCAGTACTATGTTGAATAGAAGTTGGGAAAGTGGGCATCCTTGTCTTGTTCTGTGCTTTGGGAATGCTTTTAACTTTTCCCCATTCAGTATAATGTTAGCTGTGGGATTGTCATAGATGGCTTTTATTATGTTAAATATGTCCCTTCTATACCAATTTTGCTGAGGATTTTAATCATAAAAGGAGCTGGATTTTGTCAAATGCTTTTTCTGCATCTATTCAGAAGATCATGTGATTTTTGTTTTTAGTTTTGTTTATGTGGTATATCATATTTATTGACTTGCAGATGTTAAACCATCCCTGGTATGAAACCCAGTTGATCATGGTGGATTATCTTTTTGATGTGCTTTTGGATTCAATTAGTTAGTTGTTTTTTTTTGAGGATTTTTACATTTATGTTCATCAGGGATATTGGTTTGTAGTTTTCTTTTTTTGTTATGTCCTTCCCTGTTTGGGGTATTAGGGTGATACAGGCTTCATAGAATGATTTAGGGAAGAGTCCCTCTTTCTGTGTCCTGTGGAACAGCATCAATACAATTGGTATCAGTTCTTTGAATGTCTGATAGAATTTAGCTGTGAATTATTCTGTCCTAGACTTTTTTTTGTTGGCAATATTTTTTATTACTACTTCAATCTCGCTGCTTGTTATTAGTCTGTTCAGAATTTTTGTATCTTTCTGGCTTAATCTGGAGGGTTGTATATTTCCAGGAATGATCCATCTCCTCTAGGTTTTCTAGTTTATGTGGATAAAGGTGGTCATAGTGGCCTTGAATAATCTTTTGTATTTTTGTGGAATCAGTAGTAATATCCCCCGTTACATTTCTAATTGAGCTTATTTGGATTTTCTCTCTCTCTCTTTTTTTTTTTTTTGATTAATCTTGCTAGTGGTCTGTCGATTTTATTTATCTTTTCAAAAAACTAGCTTTTTGTTTCATTTATCTTTTGTATTTTTTTTCCATTTGAATTTCATTTAGTTCTGCTCTGATCTTGTTATTCTGTTTTCTTCTGCTGGGTTTGGATTGTTCTTGTTTCTCCAGTTCCATGAGGTGTGACCTTAGATTGTCTATTTGTGCTCTTTCAGACTTTTTGATATAGGCATTTAATGCTATGAACTGTCCTCTCAGCTTTTGCTGTCTCCCAGAGGTTTTGGTAGGTTGTGTCACTATTAGCATTCAGTTCAAAGAATTTTTGAATTTCCTTCTTGATTTCATTGTTGACACAGGGATCACTCAGGGATAGGTTTTTAATTTTCACGTATTTGCATAGTTTTGAGGTTCCTTTTAGAATTGATTTCCAATTTTATTCTACTGCGGTCTGAGAGAGTACTCAATATAATTTCGATTTCCTTAACTTTACTGACTTATTTTGTGGCATATCATATGGTTTGTCTTGAAGAATGTTCCATGTACTGATGAATAGAATGTATGTTCTGCAGTTGTTGGGTAGAATGTTCTGTAAATATCTGTTAAGCCCATTTTCTCTAGGGTATTTAAGTCCATTGTTTCTTTGTTGCCTTTCTGTCTTGATGACTAGTGCTATCAGTGGAGTATTGAAGTCCTCCGCTAATATTGTGTTGCCGTCTATCTCATTTCTTAGGCCTAGTGGAATTGTTTTATAAATGTGGGAGCTCCAGTGTTAGGTGTATATATATTTAGAATTGTGGTATTTCCCTGTTGGATTAGTCCTTTTATCATTATATAATATCCTTCTTTGACTTTTTAAACTGCTGTTGCTTTAAAGTTTATTTTGCCTCATACAAGAATAGCTACTCTTGCTTGCTTTTGGCATCCATTTCCATGGAATGTCTTTTCACCCCTTTACCTTAAATTTATGTGAGTCCTTATATGTTAGGTGAGTCTCCTGAAGACAGCAGAAATTTGGTTGGTGAATTCTTATCTATTTTGCCATTCTGTATCTTTTAAGTGGAGCATTTAGGCCATTTACATTCAATGTTATTATTGAGATGTGAGGTACTGTTCTATTCATCATTCTGTTTGTTGCCTAAATACTTTGGTTTTTGTTTGTTTGTTTTGTTTTCATTGTGCTATTGTTATACAGGTCCTATGAGATTTATGCTTTAAGGAGGCTCTATTTTGGTGTATCCTGAAGATTTGTTTCAAGATTTAGAGTTCCTTTTAGCAGTTCTTGTAGTGTTGGCCTGGTAGTGGCAAATTCTCTCATCACTTTTTTATCTGGAAAAGACTATCTTTCCTTCATTTATGAAGCTTAGTTTCACTGGATATAAAATTCTTAGCTGGAAATTGTTTGTTTAAGGAGGCTAAAAATAGGACCCTAGTCTCTCCTAGCTTGTGAGGTTTCGTCTGAGAAATCTGCTCTTAATCCGATAGGTTTTCCTTATAGGTTACCTGGTGCTTTTGTCTCACAGCTCTGAAGATTCTTTTATGGTCTTGACTCTAGATAACCTGAAGACTATGTACCTAGGCAGTGATCTTTTTGGGATGAATTTTCCAGGTGTTCTTTGAGCTTCTTATGTTTTGTTGTCTAGATCTTTAGCAAGGTTCAGGAAATTCTCCTTATTCCCTCAAATATGTTTTCCAAAGTTTCAGATTTCTCTTCTTCCTCAGGAACACCAATTATTTTTAGGGTTGTTCTTTTAATATAATCCCAGACTTCTTGGAGGCTTTGTTCATTTTTTAAAATTCTTTCTTATCTTTGACAGAATGAGTTAATTCAAAAGCATGAAGTTCTTTCTTCTGCTTGTTCAATTCTATTGCTGAGACTTTCCAGTGTGTTTTGCATTTCTCTAAGTGTGTCTTGATTTCCAGACACACTAGTTTTTTTACTTATGGTATCTATTTCACTGAAGAGTTTTCCTTTTATATCCTGTATCATGTTTTTTATTTCTTTAAGTTGAAGTTCACCTTTCTCTGATGACTCCTTGGTTTGCTTAATAATTGACCTTCTAAATTCTTTTTCTGGCAATTCAGAGATTTCATTTTCATTTGGATCCATTGCTGATGAGCTGGTGTGATCTTTTGGGGGTTCTTAGAACCTTGTTTTGTCATATTACCAGAATTGTTTTTCTGGTTCCTTCTCATTTGGGTATACTATGTCAGAGGGAAGATCTGGGATTCAAAGGCAGTTGTTCAGATTCTTTTGTCCCACAGGGTACTCCCTTGATGTGGTGTTCTCTTCCTTCCCTAGGAATGAGGCTTTCTGAGAGCTGAACTGGAGTGATTGTTTTTGTTCTTCTGGATCTAGCCGTCCAGTGGAGCTACTGAGCTTCAGGCTGGTACTGGGGTGTGTCTGCAAAGAGTCCTGGGATGTGATTCATCTTGAGGTCTTGCATCCCTGGATACCAACACCTAAACTGGTGGAGGTAGCAAGGGAATGAAGTGGACTCTGTGAAGGTCCTTGGTTGTGTTTTTGTTTAATGTGCTGGTTTTGTGTTCGTTGGTTTCCAGTCAGGAGGTGGCGCTTTCAAGAGTGCGCTAGCCGTGTTCTTATAGGGAGGATGTGGACTTGCCTAGGGGCAAGGCACAGTGGCTCATGCTTATAATCCCAGCACTTTGGGAGGTAGAGATAGGTGGATTACTTGAGATCAGGAGTTTGACACTAGCCTGGCCAACATGGTGAATCTCTGTCTGTACTTAAAACAATGACAGCAACAACAACAAACTTGTTCTAGGGATACCTGGTTAAGTATTCAGGTTTCTCATGCAGTGGGCAGGACCATAGAGCTTTCAAGAGATTATGACATTTGTCTTTGGTTACCTGGGTGAGTAGAGAAAGACCGGCAGGTGGGAGAAGGGATAGACATATCTGTGCTCAACCTCTCCTTGGGCATGAGGCTTGCTGTGGCTGCTGTGGGGAGGTAGGAGTGTGGTTTCTAGTCTAGTGGAGTTATATTCCCCAGGGAGATTATGGCTGCCTCTGCTGAGTCATACAGGTCACCAGGGAAATGGGGGAAAGCCTGCAGTCACAGTCCTCTGTGCACTCCCAGGTGGCCCCCAGTCCTAAAGGCTGGTCTCACTCCTGCCATGCTCCACTCAACTGCATCGAGTATTTCCAGGCAGCTGATGACCAGGGCTGAGAACTTTCCCCAGACCACAAGACTCCCTGTTGAGAAAGCAAGCAGACTCACAGTTTTTCGGTGTCTCAGGGAGCCTGCAGTGGTGATCCAGTTACCTCAAAGGGTCTGTGGATTATTTTGGCTTTCCTGGTATGTTCCTATGGAAGTTCTTGGAGCAAAAGTTCATGATGTGAGTCTCTACACATTGCTCTGTCTGTCTGAGCAGAAAATGCAAGCTAGTCCTGCCTCCTATTCACCATCTTAAAGATCCATTTAAAAGGTTTTGAATAGGGTATAAGGAAACTTATTGAACTGTATTAATCCTCTAAACAACAGTTTAGATAAAGTTCCACAGATGTGACATCTTTTACTGGGTATAAAATGTAGTTTATCTCATTCTTTTAAAAGATAATTCTTTAGTTCCCTGTCCAAATCATTGAACAGTAGTTTGATTAAAATGTACTTGCAAGTCTTTCTCAGTCCAAGAAAGAATATAACTTGAATTGAGCTATCAATATTTAAAAATAATTATCCTTGGAGATCAAAAGCTTCCATTGTTTAGGCAGTTAGTATCCAGAATCATGGTTTTGTTATTTTACCCTAAGACATTAGAGTAAGAAGGTTTTAATTTTATTATTGGTTGTATTAAATGGTTTAATTTTATTATTGAGCAAACTCTGGATTAACAGGATAAACAAAGTAAAATTACTAATACTTTTGATTATACTTCAGTGTGATTGTCAAATGAATATTTTATCACATGACACTATAAAATATCCTAAATAGTTTTCAGAAAAAGAAAAGAATAACCATGGTTTATTTGTTATTTTTCTTCATACTGGAAAACTGCATGGATTGTTAAGAACCACTGGTGTCTGATCAGGCATCATCAGAATTCATAGGTCTAATACTATGAAGTTCATTTTGGATTAAGAAACACTCTTTTGATTCAGGAATTAGTTCAGTGAGGACCTTTGGGCAAAATTTGCTCTGTATTTCTTAAAGTACCTTATATATCAGAGAGCACTCTGCTTTCATTGCTTTATCTTATTCTCTTCTATGTTGCTTAGCATGACAGAGAGAAACATCAACTGCACATTTTATAAACTCCTCACTCCCTTGGAAGACTTTATTGAGGGCTGTTTAGGCTTTAAATTAGGATCATTTTAGCAGGCTCTGTCATATTCATAATAGTAATATCCTCCTCTTCTTTTTCTCATTCCTGCTTTCTATCTCTCCTCTCCTCCTGCCTCACATTATAGGCACCTGGAAGCTACATATGTTGAATACTATGACCATGGTGTAGATAGCCTCTGGATAAAAAAGTTTATTTACTTCAATGCCTCCTGTGTCATCACAGCGTTATGCACTTACTGCTTAATATACATGATGAATGTTTGTGAAGCTATGGCTGTTGCAAGTATTGGATGGAGAGCTCTGACGAGGTCACTGAGAAACATTAATGTAAACAGCACATACTATGAATTAGTTTAGACGCAGTTGGAGTGAAGAGTCAGATGGCATTTGTGAGAAACTATTCTGGTGAAAGCCAAGCCAGCACTCATTGTTTTCTTCCGGCCTCATGCATACTAAGTTAAATTATGGACATCTTTTCTGAGTGTGAGTCAGAGATGCTAGTGCCTTAACTTTTTAATTCCAGGAGTTTTCGTATAAAATAAATCTGAGATGAGGTGAATGTAGGAGTGAAATGAAGAGGAAGAGCGCAAGATGGCAATCTTTTTGGGGTCACTTTTTACAAATGCTTACAAATAGATCCTATGGCTGTTTTGTGATCTCTGCCAGTTCCTCCTCTTTTATTTCACCCTAGATCCACTTTTTCCATGCCCACCTTAAGAAAAAAAATTACAATGGGCTTGCCACTGCCTCACTATTCTTCCATATTTTCTATCTCTTCTGACTATGGAAAAAAAACAACATCTTCCTGCTTTTTCCTCCTTGTTAACCTATGACACACAGATAAACATTTCACAATGAGTTACTATGAAAAATTGGGACGATTAGATAAAAATAACAAACACTGAGGAGATAAAACTTCACAAAAGTTTTTGTTTTTATAAGTATTGGGAGGCTATTCAAAACTTTTTCTAAAATACAAATAGTTGAAACTTTTCTTCAAAGTTCCTCCTCATCTCTGCCAAAACACGTAATTCCCCAAAGCTGAAAGTTTTACTGATTATTCATCAGTTAATAGGAAAAAAAATCATTCATAAGTCCTTAACTTATGAATGGTTTACTTTACTTTCATTTCAAAAGTAACCAATTCTTCCATTAGGACTACACAGAGTGGAAGGCATAGTAAAAATGCGTTAAGTCACTCAGAGGGAAGAACTATTCTGCCATAAAGAAAGTGGACAAACATAAGTACCTTAGTTTCCCTTTTAGCAAAGTGAAGTGATTAACTCTGTAGTAGTTAAGACTCTTGTCTAAAATTTCTATGATTCTCACTTACACACAGAAAGTGTTTAATATTATTCTGCTGAATTAAAGACTGTACATGTGATTTGTGAACCTTGATCCGTGCCCTTTGCAATGTGACTTTGCATCTACTCCCACTAAGAGGCCATGTCTATTTCTTCACCCCATGAATCTGAGCTTGTCAACAGAATGTGTCAAAAGTTTTATGGTGTGCCTATTTGGAGCATAGGGCTTTTAAGGGTTCTTGGCTAGGCGTGGTGGCTCACGCCTGTAATCCTAGCACTTTGGGAGGCTGAGGAGGGCAGATCACAAAGGCCAAGAGATGGATACCAACCTGGCCAACATGGTGAAACCCCGTCTCTACTAAAAATCCAAAAATTAGCTGGGCTTGGTGGTGTGTGCTATAGGCCCAGCTACCGGAAGGCTGAGCCATGAGGATTGTTTGAACTCAGGAGGCGGAGGTTACAGTGAGCCGAGTTCGCACCACTGCATTCCAGCTTGGCGATAGAGCGAGACTCTCTCTAAAAAAAAAAAAAAAAAAAGAGTTCTTACATGCTTATATGCTTATATTCCCTTGGGAACTATGACACTGCTGTCTGATCTAGCCCTGGCTATATTGGAGGGTGGAAAAGTTGGTAGAAGAAAGGTCAGTTGTCTCAGCTCAGGCCATCCTAGACCATCTTATATCCAGTCAACCCCCAAACTTGTCAGAGAGCTTAGCCTAGATCAGCAAAATTCACCGCAGACATATGAGTGAACGCAGCTAGGACAGAACTACCTAGCTGGCTGGTAGATGTGTAAGCAATGATATATGCTGGTTATTTTAAGCTATTGAATTTTGGGAATGGTTTGTTATACGTCAGTTAAAAACTGATGCAATGATATTACTGAATCATGTTATGTAGAATCCTGGTTATGAAGAAAAATGTTTTTTGTTCTTAGAAGATACCAGCTGATGAATAGGTATAAAATATAAGATATGCAACTTTCTTTTAAGTGGTCTAGCAAAAATAAAGTATGTATGGTGTCGTGTGTGTGTGTGTGTTTCTGTGTGTATATACAGAGAAAGAGAGGAGAGAGAGAAAGATTGAGAATACAGATATGATTAACTGTTATGATATATGATGTTTGTTGAAAAGGACATATTTGTTGTGCTCTTTAAAGTTTTTTGTAGTTTTGAAGCTTTTCTTTATTTTTTTTTTTTTTGAAAGGAAGAATTAACACTCTGTATTCGACATGGTTGTATATGTGGAAATTCCAAAGAAATCTGTAAATAAACTTGCAGATTTATTGACAAGAAATCACATGTGAATTTTAGCAACACTGCTGGTTATAAGGTAAACAGACAAAAATCCAGAGTATTTCTGAACACTAGCTGCAACAATTGGGAATAAATTTTTTTTTTCCCATTTATTTATTTTATTGCATTTTAGGTTTTGGGGTACATGTGAAGAACATGCAA
>NW_016107520.1:419249-420527 GCF_001604975.1 Cebus imitator | reverse complement strand
TGTTGTGTTTTTCAGCTCCATCAATTCACTTATATTCCTTTCTATTTTGTCCGTTCTCATTAGCATTTCATCACATCTTTTTTCAAGGTTCTTAGTTTCTTTGCTTTGGGATAGAACATGTTCTTTTAGTTCACAGAAATTTCCTACTACCCACCTTCTGAAGTCTGATTGTGTCATTTCATCACACTCATTCTCCATCCAACCTTGCTCTCTTGCTGGTGAGGAGTTGTGATCCCTTTTAGGAGGAGAGGTGTTCTGGTTTGCGGTGTTTTCATCCTTTTTGCGCTGGTTTCTTCCCATCTTTATGGATTTATCCACCTGTCGTCTTTGTAGTTGCCGGCTTTCAGATTGGGTCTCTGAGTGGACGTTCTGTTTGTTGATGATGAGGCTACTTCTGTTTCTTGGTTTTCCTCCTGGCAGTCTGGCCCCTCTGCTGTAGGTCTGCTGAGGTCCACTCCAGGCCCTGCTTGCCTGGGGATCACTTGCAGCAGCTGCTGAACAGTAAGGGTTGTTACCAGTTTTCTTCTTCTGCTATCTTTGTCCCAGAAGGATACCCACCAAGTGTCAATCTGATCTCTCCTTTATGAAGTGGCTCTTTGGATATACAGGGGTCAGGGAGCTGCTTGGGGAGACGGCCCCTTCTTTATAGGAGCTCAAATGCTGAGCTGTGAGCTCCGTTGTTCATTCAGAGCTGCTGGGTAGGTACGTTTAGGTCTGCTGCAGCAGAACCCATAAACCGCTTTTTGTTCCCAGGTGCTCTGTCCCAGGGATTTAGGGCTTTATGAGTTTCGGTTATGCTGCTGCCTTCTCTTTTTTTTTTTCCCTTCAGAGCTGCCCTGCCCAGCAAGGAGGCAGCCTAGTCACTGTCTGCCTGTAGAGGCTTTGCTGAGCTGCTGTGGGCTCCGCCCAGCTGCCGAATGAACTTCCCTGCAGTCCTGTTTATATGGGTGTAGTTAGAACTGCCTCGGCAACGGTGGCCCGCCTCTTTTGAGGTGGAGTCTCTCTGTAGTGGTGGGTTGCCTTGGCAATGGTGGACTGCCTCAGTAATGGCGGGTTGCCTTGTCAATGGCGGGCTGCCTCAGAATTTGCTGACTACCTCCATAGTGGTGGGATGCCTCGGTAATGGCGGACGCCCCTCCCACACGGAGCTGGACCGTCCCGGGTTCAGCTGTGCTTGCTGTGAAACTCTCAGTCCAGAGAGTTTCTGATTGCTCTTCTTTTGTGGGGGTGGGAACAGCCGAGCCTGATCGCCTGGCTCCCTGCCTCAGAGCCTTTTTT
>NW_016107520.1:415525-418748 GCF_001604975.1 Cebus imitator | reverse complement strand
TAGTCTGTGGGCAATAAAAATGCGGCGTCCACTCACCCTCTGCACTTTCACTGGGAGCTGCAATCCTGAGCTGTTCCTAAACGGCCATCTTGGATTGATCCCCCTTTGAAGCTTTTCAAAATAAAATGTTGGGAGGATCTTCTTAATATTGGCCTATTTGGATGTCGTACCACTAACCTTACCTTTGTTTCCTTTAAAAGCTCAATTTGAGATAGAGAAAAAAAGAGTCTTGAAGATTATAGTTAGTTATATTATATTATAGCACTGCACATAATAAAGCTTGTTTGTTTGGAGGTTGAATCTTGCTCTGTCGCCCAGGCTGGACTGCATTGGTGTGATCTTGGCTCACTGCAACCTGCACGTCCCAGATTCAAGCGATTCTCCCACCTCAGCCTCCTGAGTAGCTGGGATTACGGGTGCCTGTCACCACACCTGGCTAATTATTTTGTATTTTTAGTAGAGATGGGGTTTCACCATGTTGGCCAGGCTGGTCTTGAACTCCTGACTTCAAGGGATCCACCTGCCTTGGCCTCCCAAAGTGCTGGGATTACAGGAGTAAGCCACCACACCCTGCCTTAATCAGGTTTTTTGGGGATACGTTTTCAGTGTATTTTAAGTTTCTGTATATCAGTGCCGGTTTAGATTATGAGAGCCCAGTGGTCAGGGATTGTCTGCAGTGGATTATACATAGCAGGATTTCCTAAGTCCATGCCTCAGACTGCTTGTAACTGTAAGATATCCATGGAGAAAGGATTCTTTAGTCTTCTACTTGGAGAGGCACAGTGCCAAAGAGTAATAAGTCCGTTAGCCATCCTGAGAGCTTTATTAACAAAATAAACTGGCATTTTCCAGACATACTGATAAAAATTACTGTCTCTCCCCACAGTCAGTAAGATATGTTATACTCAGGGTGTAGTGTTAGAAAAACACTGGGAGAAATTAAGATTGTCCTAGTAAATGCTTTTGATGGTAGGTTTCAGTAAATTATAAATATTTTATTTAGTTATAGCTTCTGAAGATGAATTATAAAATTAAAATTTTGGGTAAATTATGGCATGGCATAATGGAAAGAATATGTACTTTGTAGCGAGAACTAGAACAACTTGGGTCCTCCACCAATAGCTTTTTGACCAAGGAATGATGTGCAGAAACACTACTGATGTTTTTGTTGTTGATTTTGTATCCTGCAATTTTACTGAATTTTTTTCATCAGATTAAAAAATTTTTAGTGAAGTCTTTAGGTTTTTCTGTATGTAAGATCATGTCATCTGTAAACAGGGACAGTTTGATTTTCTCCTTTTCAGTTTGAGTGCCCTTTCTTTCTTTTGCCTAATGGCTCTGGTCATGACTTCCAGTACTATGTTGAATAAGAGTAGTGAGAGTATGCATCCTTGTCTTATTTTAGTTCTTAGGGGGAAAGTGTTTAGCTTTTTCCTATTTAGTGTGATACTAAATGTATCACCTTTATTATATTGAAGTTGTTTTATAACTAATTTGTTGAGAATTTTTATCATGAAGGAATGTTGAATTTTATCAAGTGTCTTTTCTGCATCTGTGAGATGATCATCTGATTTTTGTCCTTCACATTGATGTGATGTATCAAGTTTATTAGTTTGAGTATATTGAACCATCCTTGCATCCCTAGGATAAATCCGACTTGATCATGGTGAATAGTCTTTGAAATATACTCTTGGATTTGGTTTTCTAATATTTTGTTGAGGATTTTTTCATCTGCATTTACCAGTGATATTGGCCTGTAGTTTTCTTTTTTTGGATGTGTCCTTAACTGCTTTTGTTTGGTGTCAGGGTTATGCTGGCCTTATAGAATGAATTTTAAAGAATTCCCTCCCCTTTAAATTTTTGGAAGAGTTTGAGAAGAATTGGTATTAGTTCTTTAAATGTTTGGTAGAATTTCATTAGTGAAGTCATCTGGCCCTGGTCTTTTCTTTGTTAAACTTTTTATTACTGTTTCAATCTCATTCCTTGTTATTGGTCTGCTCAAGTTTTTTATTTCTTTTGGGTTCCATCCTAGTAAGTTGTATGTGTCCAGGAAGGTATGCATTTTTTTCTAGGTTTTCTAATTACAGTTTTTCATAATAGTCTCTAATGATTCTTTTATTGCTGTAGTATCAATTGTGATATATTCTCTTTTACTTCTGATTTTATTATTTGGGTCTTCTCTCTTGGTTTCTTAGTCTAGCTAATGGTTTTTTTTTTTTTTTTTTTTTTTTTTTTTATTTCCTTTTGTCTATTATTTTGGGTGTGGTTTTCTTCTTGCTTTTCTAGTTCTTTGAAGTATATCATTAGGTTGTGTTTTTGAAGTCTTTCTATTTTTTGGATATAGGCATGTGTTGCTATAAACTTCTCTTTAACACTGGTTTTGTTGTATTCCATAGGTTTTGGTATGTTGTGGTCCTATTTTCATTTGTTTCTAGGAATTTTTAAATTCTTAATTTTTTAATTGACACATTGGTTATTCAGGAGCATGTTATTTAATTTTATTTATATAGTTTTGAGTGTTACTCTTGTTGTTGATTTCTAGTTTTAGTCTATTATGATCATAAAAGATACTTCATATGAGTTCAATTTTTAAAAAACTGTTTTGATTCTTGTTTTATAACCTAACATTTGATCAATCCTAGAGATTGTTTCATGCACTGATGAAAAGTATGTGTATTTTCTAGCTGTTGGGTGAGTTGTTTTTTAAATGTCTTTTAGGTTTGTTTGATCTGTAGTGCCACTTAAATTTAATGTTTCTTTGTTGATTTTCTGTTTAGATAATCCATCTAATGCAGGAAGTGAAGTGTTGAACTTCCCACTGATTGTTTTGGAATCTATCTCTCCTTTTGTATCAAATAATATTTACTTTATATACCTACGTGCTCCAGTGTTGAGTGTATGTATATGTATATGTATGTATATGTATCTTTACAATTGTTATGTCTTGTTGCTGAATTGATTCATTTATTGTAATGTCCTTATCCCTTTTTACACATTTTGATTTGAAGTTTGTTTTATCTGATATAAGTGTCACTACTCCTGCTCACTTTTGGTTTTTATTTGTGTAGAATATCTTTTTTCCTTTTCTGACTTTCAGTCCACATGTGTCTTTACAGGTGAAATGAGTTTTTTATAGGCAGGATATGGTCGGATCTTGCTTAACAGGCACTTTTTAAGGATGTATGAATAACAAGTTGCCCTTTTTTGTTGACTTTTTCCAAAT
>NW_016107520.1:390995-415451 GCF_001604975.1 Cebus imitator | reverse complement strand
TGAGACGGAGTCTTGCTCCATTGCCTAGGCTGGAGTGCAGTGGCGTGATCTTGATTCACTGCAACCTCCGCTTCCCGGGTTCAAGCGGTTCTCCTGCTTCAGCCTCCTGAGTAGCTGAGATTACAGGTACATGCTACCACACCCAAATAATTTTTTTATTTTCAGTAGAGACGGGGTTTCACAAAGTTAGTCAGGCTTGTCTCAAACTCCTGACCTTGTGATCTGCCTACCTTGGCCTCCCAAAGTGCTGCGATTACAGGCATAAGCCACCACGCAATGCCTGTTACTACTTTAAAAAAGTGCTCCAGTTGAAAATAGTTTTCTCTTGATAATACTTCTCAGTTACTGCACAGTAATTAAGTATAAAATAGGAAGATCTCATTTCACTGGCTTTTGTTTGAAGCCAGTAATTAATACATGTTTACTTAATGAGCTAGTTTCTATTAGAACAAAACAAAAGTTACTTTTGGAAAAGTGTATTAGCTCATCAACAAACACAGTACAGACTTAATGTGGTCACTCGAGTCCTTCAATATGGTCTTCATGAAGAAAATCAGACTCACAGATGATATTCTTTCCAACAAAAATTTGTGTACAAAGGTTTATCTCTATATAGAATAACTGAAGAGGTGAGTCAGCTTCTTTTTTATACCACACAATAACTATGTAGTGGTTAGTATTCTTAATGTTACCCAGGCAGTTTTACTTATGTGTCTCAAAGATTTACATTATAAATCTTTTTCATAAACCACTAAATAATTTATTTTTCACAGAATGATGTATTTACAAATCCACATCTTTTATCTTTTTAAATTCTATTATGTTCTTGGAAAACCATTTGTCTGTCAAGTGGAAAATATTTATTGACAGCCTACTATGTACATGGCCTCAGCTAGACCCTGTGAGTAAATGAAATGGTTCTTGCTCTTGTGGAATTCATGATACACTGGGGAGGCAGGCATTTAAAAATACTCGAAAAATTATGTAAATAATTATAACTGTGTAAAGTGACATGAAGGAGCAACATATAAACAACGCCTGCAGTCTGGAGAGTCAGTAAAAGCTTCTCTTGAGGAAGTGATATTAAAGCTGAGATGTGAAAGATGAGTGGTTATTGGTAGGCAGAGATGGGGCTGCCATTTTAGGTAGAGGAAGCAGCACATTAAAAACCTTTGTTAGAAACTGAGAGAAATTCAACCATTACTATTATAAAGGCACAAGATGGAGAACAGCATGAGGTAAATTTGTTGTAACAGGCAGACACCAGATTATGTAGGGCCTTATAGACCATGTTGAACACATTTATGGGCAACTACAAGAGGTTAAAGGATTTTAAAGAAAGGGAGTGTCACAAGCATATTTATATTAAAACAAATTATTCTAATGTCTGGGAAATAAATGCTATAGGCAAATAAGGAGCCATTTGTAATCATATTCTAAGAATTTTATAAAGAATGGCCTTCGTGCTTTAGGTCAGTGGTTCTTTTTTTTTTTTTTCCTGTGGAGTTTTCACATATGAAATATGCTCCCATCTGTAAGACTGCTCATTTGTAGTGTATTTCAGCTCCATCCCTGTGCTGCTCATCCCTGAGTTGAGAATCACGGAGCTAGTCCAACGCTTAACTAGTTTTACTGATAGGAAAATTGATGCTAAGATAGGTTACTTTCCCTAGGTCACATAGTCTGTGGCAGAGTGAGTAGTTAAACCCACAGTTGAGAAAATCTTCCAGAGCCTCATTTACAGTAATTCATCTTAGATTTAAGAAATTAGCACCAGCAGTTAGAATGTCTTTTCTATGTACTGTAGGATGGGTAATGGATAACAAAATATATTCAGCAAATTCTCTAATGTAAAGATACATGGGAGATAATGCTGGATGAAAAATGGTTTGCAACAGCAACGTTCAGAATGTGATCCATTGACTCTTGGAGATCCCTGAGATTCTTTCAGCTGGTCTACAAGGTCAAAACTTACTTATGATAATACTAAGGCAAAAATTGTCTTTTTCTTCACTGTGTTGACATTTGTGCTGATGAGACCAAAGCAGTGGTGAGTAAAACTTCTGCCATCTTGGCCTAAATCAAGGTATGGCACCAGTCTCTGCTGCTAGTGATTAAATTCTTCACTGACGTGCTTACTGTTAAAAAACTAAAAGCCAGTTTTACTTAAGAATATCCTTGATGAAGCAGTAAAAATTGTTAGTTTTCTTAAATCTTAACCCTTGTTTATATCTTTTTACTATTCTGTATATAATTGGAAAGGCATAGGAAGCAATTTTGTTGCATACCAAAGTATGATTGTTATCTGCAGGGAAAACATTTGCGTGATAATTTGAGTTTGAGCTAACTACTTTTTACATAAGTTATTTTTACTTGAAAGAACTATCTACAGACAACTTATGGTTGTTCAGGCTGGGTATTTGGCAGATATTGTCTTAAAAAAAAAAAAAGAAAAAGATAGAATTAAGTAAGCAGTCACTTTAAGGGTAAACATTTGGGCAGTGTTGATGCCCAATGATAAAATTTGAGCTTTCAAGCAAAATTTAGAATTTTGGAACTTTATGTCTGCACTTTTGAGCTTGATAACTCCCAAATACTTAAAGGCCTTTGTGAGAATGTTGGTGCTTGTATTAACAAACTTTTTTTTACATCTGTATAATTAAATGTACCAACATTTAAAAGATGTGCATAACCCAGTCACCAGTATTTTTCAGGTAACCAGTGCATTATGTTGTAGAACCTTGCACAACGAAAAGATTCACTGAAAATGCACAATGGACCTATAGAATGTAATGTGAAAATATGAAAACAAGATTCCATATTGCAACAAATGTTTAAGAACCTACTAGTTAAGTTTTGGTATCATATCAAAGAAGAAGATCCACAACTATCAGAAAGGGCTATTCAAATAATATTTCTTTTTTCTGTGTATCTGTGTGAAGGACTTCCTTCATTTTGATTCAACTAAAACAACATAGTGTAACAGATTGAATGTGGATGCGGGTATGAGAATCCAGCTTTCTTCTATTAAGCCCCATTTAAAAGTGATTTGCAAAAAATGTAAAACAATGCCATTTTTTACTATTATTTTGGGAAATTATTAATGGATTTTTTTTTTTTTTTTTGAGATGGAATCTGACTGTATTGCTCAGCTTGGAGTACCGTAGCTATTCACAGGCACAATCATAGCTCACTGCAGCCTGAAACTCCTGGATTCAGTAATCCTCCAACCATAGCCTCATCAGTATGAAACATTTTTTGTTTACATGTCTTTTCTTAAAACATGTTATTTAGCCTGTGATAAGTTTATTGGTATTATTCTTAATGAGTTAATACATATTTTAAAAATTTTGTTTTGGCCAGGCACAGTGACTCATGCCTGTATTCCCAGCACTTTGGGTGGCCAAGGCAGGTGAATCATGAGGTCAGGAGTTCGAGACCAGCCTGGCCAACATGGTGAAACCCTGTCTCTACTTAAAATACAAAAATTACCTGGGCATGGTGGTGAGCACCTGTAATCCCAGCTACTTGGGAGGTTGAGGCAGGAGAATTGCTTGAAACTGGAAGGCAGAGATTGCAGTGAGCCAAGAATGCGCCACTGCTCTCCAGCCTGGGCAACAAGAGGGAAACTCTAGCTCAAAGAAAGAAAAAGGTATTTCAATATGTGTTAGGATAGTCATCCGTAGATATGACACATGTAAAAGCTCGTTGGCTTATTGTGAAGACTTTAATGACCATTGATACATTTTGTTATATTACTATCTATTACCAGTCTTTTAAGGATTTCTTTGTCATAACAGTTTGATTCTACCAGTGACATGCAATTAAAGATTCTGTATTCACTATATTTCTTTAAAATATGTAACTCAGCATTCATATTAGACTTCTCCAATTAGTGCAGTCTAGTGAGTTTAACATATATGCATAGGGAGATAAATTGTTATTTACGTCTCAGAGCTTCATTTTTTTTTTTTTTTTTTTTTTGGACACGGAATCTGTCACCCAGGCTGGAGTACAATGGTGTGATCCCGGCCCACTGCAACCTCTGCCTCCTGGGATCAAGCAATTCTCCTGCCTCAGCCTCCTGAGTAGCTGGGATTACAGGCCCGCACCATTATACCTGGCTAATTTTTGTATTTTTAGTAGAGATGGCCAGGCTGGTCTCAAACTCCTGACCTCAGGTGATCTGCCCTCTTTGACCTCCCAAAGTGCTGGGATTAGTCGTAAGCCACCGTGCCTGGCTGAGCTCCGTAGTTTTTTTTTTTATGTCAACCAGATAATTTATAAGATAAGTGGTTGTACAACTTTGTAGGTTTGTTGCAAGCTTTAAATGTGATGATATACAGAGGGCACAGTACTTGGCACATAGTAGATCCTTAAAATGTTTACCTCCATTTATTCTGTTTTTTGTTTCCTTCATCCAGATACATTTTAAATACAAAAGGCCAAGTTTGCTGTTATTATCATGCTACGTTTGAACCATAAATCAATTCAGCGTCTATCATCTACTGCTTGTTTGCGCTTAGGCAACATATTTGTCCTTTCTGAACCAATGTCTCTACTGTAAAATAAGACTTGGGCTACATTAATTTAATCCCAACCTTTAAAGAAATACCAGTTATCTATATGAAGAAGAATTTTTAAACTACAAAGAAACAAGCCAGTGCTAAATTTTCATTAGCAAGGACTTTGATTAGGAAGGAGGTTCTGAAAGCAGTGGGTAGGGTAAAAGTGGTTACCCAAGATTGTTTACCTGCTGTGGGAGTGCAGGAAGAAGAGGTAAAGAACAGGCCCTACAGAATTGCAACAGATGATAGATACAGCTTTTCATTTGGAGTACATTTTCTCCACTTGAAATTCTCCAGAGCGTAAAATTTTTCTTCAGTTAAACTCAACAAACATTTTTAAAATATCTACTCTTTTGGATCATTTGCTGCATTTGGCACCAGCCTTGAGCTGAATGCACAGAGATAAAAACAACAAGGTCTTCACTCTCTAGAGAGCTTCCCAGTCTCCTGTGATCATTGGACACATATAATGCTAAGTTATAGCAAAGGGATGGAAGTGGCTCTCCTGGATTGTTTCTTCAGGGTAACAAGAAGCCCTAATTGCCAAGAGACACACATCCCATAGTGCAAGAGCAGAGTTTTCCTGTAGGTACTTTTCAGCCTGCGAGTTAGCTCATACTCACCTGAGAAAGGTCTTTCCAGATAGGAAGGTGCTTGAGTCTTCAGTAAGTTCTATTGTCAGTTTCTGGACCTCTTCTTACTTCAAAATAACCCCAGCCCCTGCTTTTCATAAAAACGACTTTCAGCCAACAGAGTAAACTTGATAGTTGGTGTGGGGGAAGAAAGCCCTTTCTTTATGAGTGTTGTGGGCTGGGAGCTTTATATACTCTAACTTAATCTTCATGGCATTGGTTCAAAGAAGGAAGTGACATTTATTTAGGGGTGGAGTTAGGAATTGGAACTCAGGTCTGGCGCCATTATACCACATTCCTTCTCTAGCCTTTGTTATCTTAAGCCCACAACCATCTGTATCCTGTTCACTGCATCTTCCTTCAGAATGGATGGTTGCATTCTAAAGCTGATCCTGTGGTAGTGCAGTGTTTTTCAAACTGAATGTTAAAATATTTTTGGCATCATGACCAACATTTTCTACAAGATCAAATACAGTAGAACTTGTCAGTGTGTGTTGCAAGCCATACTGTTTCCTGAAATTTTTGTTTCAGGTTTGTGTGTGCGAGTGCATGCGTATGTGCTTGTGCATGTGCAGAGTCTGTGTAAAATGTATCTTCTATGTGCAAATCACTGTTTTTATTGAGTTTAGCATGCAGTCACAAGTTCATCATTGTGTCTTTTCTCCAGATTTTGAAAACATTCTGTATTTCTTTTAGCTGCAAGGGAGTATAATGTAGTAGTTCTGAGGATAGGCTCTGGAGCCAGAATATCTAGGGTTAAATCAAGGCTCTGCCATTTACCTGGTGTGTGACTTTTGGCAAGTTATTTAATGTCTCCATACCTCTATTTTGTCTTCTATAAAATGGAATTGTGCAACCATTAATTGAGTTTATGTACTGAAAGTACATAAACTAAGAATATTGTCATCACATAGTAGCACTCCATAGCAATTAGTTGCTATTATTATTGTTAGTGTTATTGAAAGGTTTATAAACATCTGTCTTAGAGGGTTTATGGACGTACAGCTTTAGCAGTAGCCTTCCACGGAGACAGTCTATCCATTTGGTTAATTAATTTGTTGCAAACTTTGCCATTGGTTTAGTGCAATGTACACTCAGGTTGTTCATACTTAGCCGGCATTACCAAAGACAGCTACTAAGTCTTGTACCTGTTAAGAGCTGTTGTGGAAAATTGCGAGACTGTCTCTATCAGGTCTTGGCCTATAAAGAACTGGCTGGCTTTATAGGCTGATTTAATCTTGGTCATAGGCCAGCATTGCTGGCTCATAAAATACATGTGTATGTCCTACTGTCTTACAGAGGGCTAAATAAGCATTATACCTAGGTCTGACTGACTCAAGTTCTGTGAGAGATTTGGAGGAAGACGTTGCTCGGATGATCAGGGGAGGCTTCACGATGGAAATAATATTTTAGATTGGGGTTGAAAGATGAATGGATGCCTTCCAGGAAAGTAGCTAAAGGAAAATAATTCCAGGCACCAGTAAGAGTCCATATCCAGCTCTAAATCCCAGAAGCCTTAAATTGGTCAAAGCAAGGCAGAAATAAGCAGAAGCAGTGAACAGAATAAACTGTAGGCTGTTACCTTTTAGGCTATCAGTCACAGTCATGTGTGTACACACACACACACACACACACACACACACACACACACACACACAATTTATTTATTTATTTAAATAGACAGGGTATTGCTGTACTGCCCAGGCTAGAGTGCTGGGGCTATTCACAGGTGTAATCATAGTGCACTACAGCCTCAAGCTCCTGGGCTCGAATGATCCTCCTGCCTCAGCCTCTCGAGTATTGGGACTGCAGGTACATGCCTCTGTGTCTTAGTTATAGATTTTATAGGAACTTACTGGAAAAAAATAAAGGTTAAATATATGGTTTAAATATGTGTTAGGGAATTATTTACATTTCTTTACATTATATTTCTTATGTATCCACCTCTTAAAGTGAATAGTCAGCTACATTTTATTATGATTATTATAACATGTTCCACTGTTTATAGAATTGTGTTGTGTACCTTACCTCTTCCCTTATTTAGGCCTTAGCTCCCATGAGAAGGCACCACCTAATGGTAGCTGCTAGAATTGTAGGCAATAAATGCATTGGAAAATTCACAAAAAAAATTGACAAGAAAAGCCCTACCAGTTCACAGCATAATTAGTATAATGTAGTGATACAAGACAGTCTTTTTTCATAGACTCTTAAAACACTTATTTTGTTTATTATTTATGATTTATAAATATGAAATGAATTACATCTTATCCCCACTTCCAACACAACATTCTCATAATATAAACATTAAAAGAGATGAAGTTCTCAAATGCTTAGATTGACAAATGAATTTCTTAAGGTGATAAGGTTATAAATCCATGTTTCTTTTTTCCTGGTGTCCTTTGTATTTCCTTATATCTAAAAGCAGTATAACAACAATGCAGAAATCTTGGGCTATTTAGTGAGGCAAGATGTCACCCCTGATTCCCAAGTTCTGATAGTTTAGAACTAGTAATGTTTTAAGAGGAGGAAATGTCTTAGAGTGTTTTTACATGTAATTGAGAATGCTGTAAATATAGTTTACATAAAATTTCACCTTTCCCTGCCTTAACCTTATGCCAGAAACCCCTTTCTCTGCTGTGATACAGTTCTTACTTGTGGTATAATCAGTTTTTGTTTTGTTTTGTTTTGTTTTTGAGATGCAGTCTCTCTCTTCCGGATGGAGTGCAGTGGTGTGATCTCGGCTCATTGCCACCTCTACTTTCCTGGGTTCAAGCAATTCTCCTGCCTCAGCCTCCCAAATAGCTGGGACTACAGGCACATTCCACCATGCCTGGCTAATTTTTATGTTTTTAGTAGAGATGGCATTTCACTGTGTTGGCTAGGCTGGTCTCGAACTCCTGACCTCAGGTGACCCACCAGCCTCAGCCTCCCAAAATGCTGGGATTACAGGTGTGAGCTATTGCACCCAGCCAATGTTCAGTTTTAAGTACCATCATTAACCAAGCCATTGTTACTCTCTTTTCCCTATTATAAATAATATTGTTAAGTATCTTACATATGCAACTTGTTCTGTATTTTAGATTTTCTTCCTTTTTGTTTTATTACAAAAAGCATATGATCATTGTTCATATTTAGATGCAGAAAAGTATTTGAGAAAAAATAGTCTCACTTTCCAAAGAATTTATTTTTGTTTACTAATTCTTGTTTGACTGAATTGTATGATTTGACCGATTCCATGATAGCTACTATCATCTAATTTTTATCTTCTAATATCAGGGGATTGAGTAGACTAGCAGGTACCTTAACTTACCTGTTTTGGATGTGAAATGCTGTTTGAAAGAGCTAATTTATTGATTTTGAAAAAAGGTTTATAATTATTTTGTTTCTGTTCTAGCTCTGATAATTGAAATATTTAAATTCTATAATAAACATATGTTATCTTCGCTCACAAGTCATATTTTCTTTTAGAGGTCGTTGATCTTAAGCAAACTTACCAATGATGTTTGCAATACCAAATACTTTATTCGTCTCCACATTTTTCAGTACACTATTATCTCTTTTTAATAATTTTTTAATTCGTCTCACAGTTTTAGTCAGCTGTTAACATTGCTTTTAACCAGGCAGATGCCTTGGTACTGTGGGGAATTACAGTAGCAATTAGAGGTAAATAGGGAAGGATGGGCTGGTCAGTCTTGGAGAGCAGGAACAATGTGGAATTTAAACATAAGAATGTCATGTGTCAATTAGGGATACAGTAAAACCCTTCCATAACAGTGTAAAAGGAGCCCCAAATATTCAGTTGTATAAAATATGAGATGACATTAATCATAGGGCTATGTAATAAAATTGATTAAATGACTAGGTTGAGCCTATTGTGGAGGATGGGAGCCAGCTGCCAGTTGTGTTTTATCCAAATTAGCATTAAGGAAGAAGGAGTGTGGAGGGGTTTTATTGGGCTTAATATATTTTTTTCTTTTTGAAATGCAATTGGATGTTAGAGATGAAATCATTGAGATTTTGATTTTAGACTTCTGTAACTTCTAAAATAAAAGATCAGGTAAATTGAATTAACTCTATCTGGTGGTACTTGAATATTGAATGAAATATATGGCCAGCCAGCATGGTTAGCTGTTGTTTCAAAACAGCAAAGTTAGTGCTTGAAATCTGTGAAATTCATTTAAAAAAAGAAAAAAAGGTTAGCAAAAATCACTGATGTTAATGACCAGCCAAGTAGCTATTGTAATTAATGCTGATGGGTTCTGAAAAGCATTGGCAAGACAAGAACACTGAATAGATCAACCATGAGTTTGCCAAATATGCGCTGTTTATTTTTCCTAGAGACTTTATGGAGACCATGAGTTGAGACACTGTTTTTGTATGAGGGTAGTTGCCAGTGTTATCAGGCACTTGCTCTGTGCCCGGTGGACTCTTATAAGCACTTTGTATTAACTTATATGACTCTCTCACAAGATCAGCAATTGCAAGAGTCTTCCTTTTTTCTCCTCTTCCTCAGTTGCTTTTTGTGTGGAAATCTCAAGTAATTACTTTATTTTGGGACACACTATTGGGAAGGAATGGGAGGTACTACAGTCTTAGTGGTAAGAGGAGTTTCAACATTGTAGCAGAGGCAGTGCTGAGTTTTTGTTAACTAGTTTCAAGTGTTAGGTATCTTCTAATAAGGACATTTAACTCTGGTTCATGGTAATTCTAAATATCTTATTAAATCAACATATATTTTCTGGCTAATCTGTACATCAGGTAATCTACCTTGCCAGACTTGACTGTGTAATAAAAAATGATTTATTTATATTCTGTATTATATGAGCATCTAATTTAGTTTTCCTGTTCAGATTTATTTTGAGGTGTATTATGTATATTTATTAAGTATTATGAAATGTATATGAAAGGAATGTGTTGTGAAACTAATTAGTTTTTTAAAGAGTGTTACATTTCCTATAAGAACTAGCATGACCACTTTATCACTCTAAATATGTCAACTGCCTTGGCTGTTCAGGTTTCAGTAGTAGTTAAAATTCTTTAAGAATTTCATTTGTTTTTAGATGCAGTGAAAGCCCTTCTGAATGTACCTTCAAAAGAGATACCAGCCATTTATTTAGGAATACTTATATGATGTACTCTATCTAGATTTTCTGACATAGTTTGATATTTATGTTTTGAAGACCCTGAATTGCGTGTAGTTCATCCTAAATGTTTTGTTTTAAACTCAATATATCGAACTTTGATTTTTTGTTTTTTAGACAGGATTTTGCACTGGTTGCCCAGGCGGGAGTGCAGTGGCAGAATCAGGGTTTACTGCAGTCTCAACCTCCCAAGCTCAAGTGATTCTCCCAGTTGGGGCTCTCAAGTAACTAGGACATAGGTGCACACCACTACTCTTGGTTAAACATTTTTTTTTTTTAAGAGATGGGGTTTTGCCATGTTGCTCAGGCTGGTCTCAAACTCCTGGGATCAAGCAATCCATCCTTCCTCAGCCTCCCAAAGTGCTGGTATTAGAGGCATGATCCGCTGTACCCAATGCACGTTGATTCTTTAAAACAGTTTTTTTCTTTGATCCATAAATACGCACTTCTTAACAAAAGTTTATTTCTCTGTTCTGTGTTACCTGTCAGCCATCTATATTATTTATATAGATATATTTTAATTCCTCTATAAATAAAGCAGGTGTCTCCACAGCAATCTCATTCTTAAGCTAGTAAGCCTAGTTTTGTTGTCCTTTTCTTGCTTATACCTATGCTCACTTCTTTCCCTAGCTGGATGATTAATTTATCTTCCCCTGATACTTACTCTCATAATTCTGTGTATCTGTTTTTTTCTTTTTCTGAGACAGAGTCTAGCTCTGTTGTCTAGGCTGGAGAGTGTCATGGTGCGATCTCGGCTAACTGCTACCTCCACCTCCTGGGTTCAAGCAATTCTAATGGCTCAGCCTCCTGAGTAGCTGGGATTACAGGTGCCTGCCACAATACCCAGCTAATTTTTGTATTTTTATTAGAGACGGGGTTTCACTGTGTTGGCCAGACTGGTCTGAACTCCTGACTTCGGGATCTGCCTGCCTCTGACTCCCAAAGTCCTGTGATTACAGGCATGTGCCACTGCGCCTGGCCAGTTCTGTGTATTCTTATCCTACACTATTCTCATCACTAAGCAAGATGTATTGAACTTTTCTTATAATTTGGCCTGGCATAATTTATCACATCGAATTTATTCTTACGCCTTCTCTACTCTTCCACCCTCTCTCTTCTACCTCCTTTCTGTCTTCTTCCCCACTTTTCCTCTCTTGTGCTTCTTCCTTTACCCATTCTCCTCCTCCCTCATCTCACCTAACACCAAATATTAATCCATAGCACATGCCTGTAAAGTTTTATAGAAATATTGATTTATTTGGGTGTTGACTGACAGAAATGTGTTAGTCAGTAGGAGTATAAAGCTTTTGAAAGGACTTAGGATATTATGAATTGACTCTCACTATCCCTTAGCAGCATAAATTCATTGCTTTTCTTATATTAAAAAATGTCACCTGTTTTAGTTTCTTGTTTTGACTGATGAACTTTGTTTTATAGTATTTATTGATTATGCTTATAACTTTTAGATTTTTAATGTTTTTAAAATAATTTCTTCTTGATAGCAGAATAAAATTTTGATATTTTAATTAGCCAACTTAAGCAATACCAGTGATAGAGAACTTAAAACCAAGAAAAACAAATAATTGTTTCCATTTAGCTTGAATTTCGAGTTTCTATAATTCAGGAGAGAGAGATAGACAATACATTTATTAATGTAAGTATTATAAATTGCTAATATTGTATTGTTTGGGGGGAGTAGATCAGGGCTAGATATTTTTTCAAAATCATTATAGATTTTACACTTTGTTTCCTTTTTTACTTTATTTAAAGTTATTTCTCTGACCTGTTGGACCATATATTTTCTCTTCATCTAGTTCAGCTCCTTCTGTTAGGATGTATTTTATGAACTACAGGCCAGTCCTCTCCAGAACTCTCAGTTTAAAGTTAAACATTAGAGTCTGCCTGGTAAGCCAAGTGTCATCTATTATATGCCTATAGTAGCTTGATACTTTTCCTTCTTATTTTTCTGCTGTTTCAAATCTTTAACTTATATACCCTTTGCTGACCAAACATAAGTAATTATTTCTTAGTTATTGCTGATTTCTATCATAATTTCTTCAAGTTAGGCAACTGTATATTCCAAATTATAAATGAACCTATCTGATATGCTTCAATCGTTCTTTATAAAAAAGAGACTAGGCCTCTTTGTTTGAATGTAGAAGCTGGCTGGGCTCAGTGGCTCATGCCTGTAATCCGAGCACTTTGGGAGGCCAAGGTGGGTGGATCACCTGAGGTCAGGATTTCGAGACCAGCCTGGCCAACATGGTGAAACCCTTTGTCTACTAAAAATACAAAAGTCAGCTGGGTGTGGTGGCATGCACCTGTAATCCCAGCCCAACTACTTGGGAGGCTGAGGCAGGAGAATCGCGTGAACCTGGTAGGCGGAGGTTACAGTGTGCCAAGATGGCAACACTGTACTTCAGCCTGGCCGACAGAACAAGACTGTCTCAAAAGAAAAAAAACTAGAAGCTTTGTGATAATTGGAATTACAAGGCCTTCACTGGGCCTTCCCTGGACATCCTACTAACTATTCATCATTTATTTTATTATATGAACAGGGCTTGCAGAAGTAGATCTTTTTTCTTTTCTTTCTTTCTTTTCTTTTTTTTTTTTTTTAAAGAGACAGAGTCTTGTTCTGTTACCCAGACAGATTGTACTAGTACGATAATAGCCCACTGCAGCTTCGAGCTCCTGGGCTCAAGCTGTCCTCCTTCCTCATCCTCTTGAGAAGCTAGGACTATAGGTGCGCACCACCAGGAAGCCAATCCTGAAGAAAAACATACAAGTCAAAAGCTTGACTGAGCTGGCCATGTAGTACACCTGTAACTGGCAAGCTCATGTGTATGTCATTATTACCAAATCAACTGCATTCTTGTCCTAATTCCGTGAAACAAGTAGTCTGTTATATATACTGTCAGGGGAAATTTACTAAGAAGATGACTACAATTGGTTATTACAGACTTGCTGTGTCTCATTTCATTGGTATTACAGGAAAAAATAATCTCTTTAAATAATACTTTAAGTGCCACGAAGACAGGGACAATTTATACTTCTTGGTATCTTCTTTCCTCTCTCTCCAAGTCCTAGAAGAATGGTTCTAAGGAACATAGAAAACTGAGGGATAACATTATTTTGATCAATCTATAAATCCATATTTTAAAATTCTTTTAGAAGTCTTTCTCACTGGTATCACAAGAGATGGCATACACGATGCTAAAATAGCTGTTTAATTTAATTGCATAAAATATTTAAATAAGCTATATAGCCAAAACACATGCTAACAACAAATAAGCTTAGCCACCTTGGTGGGGAAATGGATAGTTCTCTAGAATCAGGAAGAATTCATTTTTGGCAGCTGTTTTGTTGGCATGGTGCTAAAGCTTGTTTTATGCCCAACAAGGACAGGATCTGCTGTAGGAGGGTCTCGGCAACAGGCCATGTCGTTATGAGGGTTATTTTTATAAAATAGGTCTCATTGTATTGGCAAAGCTTAATCCTCTGGTGGGTGGCATCCCTTTTATTATAGTTTGTATTGCGATTTACTGCTTTTTTAGTAGTAAACTAGAAAGGTTCTCTGTTGATTTAAGATAGCATCTGAAATTGTAAGCGCTCTTGCTATTTATATACATATAAATTATTTCATGTATTACTGTAGAAAAGAGAATTAAGACTGAAGGATTTAGAGAATTAAGGCTGAAGGAAATAGTGACAAGGAAAAAAAGAGGCATTTGCGGCATTCCAGGTAGATACCATGATGCTCTCTCATGGTCCTGGGGTCTACGTATGAGGAGGTGACATCAAATGCATGTTAAATTTTATGTCGTTAAGGAAAAAATTTTCTTTGTTTTTTAAAATGACATGCTAGGCTGGCTGTGTTGGCTCATGCCTGTTATCTCAGCACTTTGGGAAGCCAAGGCAGGTGGATCACTTGAGACCAGCCTAGTCAACTGGCAAAACCTCTATTAAAAATATAAAAGTTAGCTGGATGTGGTAGCACATGCCTATGTTCCTAGCTACTTGGGAGGTTAAGGCACAAAAATATCTTGAACTGGGAGGCAGAGGTTGCAGTGAACCAAGATGGCAACACTGCACTCCAGCCTGGCTGACAGAGTGAGACTGTGTCTCAAAAAAAAATGACATCCTAGAAAAATCAGAAAACTTAGATTTGAAACCTGCAAGTTAATTAATGGCTTTGAGACTTAAGTCTCTTTATCTATCAAATGTGGACAAGTTAGATCTTTTCACAGGAAACTTAGCTTTTTAGACTGCAGATAGAAAAATAATTTTGCTTCCTTTCCTAAGATGAAATTGTGAGACTCCCATTGGTATCACATTTGTATAGGATCTGATAAAATTTATGATATAAAAAAGAATGAAGTTATCCATTTATACTTTAATTACAGTTTTCACCTATAACCCTTTTTTAAAAACCTTTTTTCATCTGAGTACTTCTGGATTACAGCTTAAAAAAGTTTTTCTATTGATGTTAATTGATACTTTTCTAGTTGTTTTATTTCAAAGGCAATTTAAGTATAGCTCATGTTTTTATGCATAAACATCTGTAGTTATGTAGTTAAGATTTAGATACAAAATAAATTATTACATAGCCTTTTAGAAATAACATTATAATAAACTGAACCACTTTACATGACATTTTATATAACAACAAAAGATCAAAATCTTACAGATCTTGTTCTTTCTGGGTATTTCAATAGTGGTAAATTGACTTTGGTATTATAAGGTGGGAATAAGAAGGAACTGTTAATATAGTTTTTGTGGGTTTGAAATATCTGCAGAGCACTTACAGTTAATGAAAAATTTATTGTGTTGTCAGCACAATTCAGAGATACTCCTCTGGATACATAAAATGCTAAAATCTAAATAAATGTTAAAAAGCAGTTGACAATCTTGATAAACTCCTTTTAAGGTCTTTTAAGAATACATAGCTTCTCTTTCTTCTTTTTCACCGCTTAATGTAAGACTGCTTTTGTGTCATTAGTAACTGAGCTGGTGAAATAGTTTAGCTTGCAGACATATTTTGCTGCAAAAGTCATTCCCTTTTGATCTTAACAAGATGAGCTGTAGTCATTTATCGTTAGAGTCTGTTATCTTGATGAAAGAAGAACCTTGAGTATATTTATTTTATTACACATCAACTTGATGTGTGAAATTACTTATGTTGTCTGTATTTACAACTGCTAATTCCCAGGAAAACAGGTGTCTTTATATTATGTAGCCCACTGGAATTTAAACATTTTTTAAAAAATGGGTTCATCAAGATGTCAAAATCTTCAGTTGTTTAGTGTCATTTCTATGTTTTTGAAAAGTGGTTAGAAGCCTGTGGATATTTAGATCATTAGAGAAACCCTTCAGGGGATAATAGAGAAAGCAGTTTATAAATAGAAGATTTGAATATATTCAGCATATTAGATATGGAATCAGTACTTATTTTCAGGAATTCAGGTAATAAAAATGTTATCATTACTTGCGTTTTACAACAATTTTGTTGAGATACAATTCACATACCATAAAATTCACCATTTCAAGTATGCAATTCAGTGGTTTTTAGTATACTCCCAGAGTTGTACTACCATCATCTAGTTTTTAGAAAATTTTCGTCTCTCCAAAATGAAACCCTATATTCCTTAGTAGCCACTCACCATTTTCCCTTTACCCTAGTCTGTAGCAACCACTAATTTACTCTGAATTTTAAAATGATGCATTGAAAGTGAACTAAATAGTAGTTTAGTACCACTGATCCTTCATGTTAATGAAATTATGTAATTAAAGCTATATGCATTAAATACTTGTTAGTAGTATATTACTAAAGTTTTATTTTCCTCCTGTGGTAATAACTTATCATCACTGTATACTTTAATTAGGCATAATAGTATATCATTAATTACATAGTGTTATTTAGTAAGTCCTTGTTTGAATCTACCTCTGTTTTGTTTTTGTTTTGAAAATTTGAGATAAATTTTTTTTTCTTTAACCCCTAAATCAGGACAAATACAATGAACTTAATTGTATTTTTCTTCACTTAGAATACTTTTCATTCATGGTACAAACAACTATTTATATAGTAATTATAATAAAAATTACGTTTAAAATACTTTTAAAATAAACTTTCCTGCAATTTTTCTCAGTCTTAGAAATACCCTATTTTTGCAAACAATTGACATTTTTTATAGATCATCCTTATTTATTTCCTCACGCAAACTCTCAAGATCCTTGATAGCTGTGCCACTTGATTGTTTGAATGACTGAATTATCAATTAGAAAGATGCACTTAATTATACAAGTTTAATATATAAGGCCTAGTTTTGCCTGGTTTAATCCAAGGGTTGAGAGTAAATGGTAAAGGGAATGTTTTTTGAAATTTGCACTTTGACCAAAGATTCTGTTAGTGTGGAGATCTGCTGTGTAATTCACCAGGGATTTAGTTCAGCAGAGAACTGTCAGAATCATCCTAAGATTGTTATTGGACTTCTGGGAGAAAGACATGTCCAAGGAACATCACTATAAGGTTTCTCTGACTCATTTTGGGAAGTGATGTTAGAACCTGGGGTCTCCAAAATTAATAATAGTAAAGTAGTTGTTACTGTGACTATTCCTGAAATAAGCTGTTTTCTTGATTTTCTCCCCAGACATAAAAATCAAGACATTAGTTTTGATTTGTAAATAAATTAGGGCTGAAATAGTTTTATTGCTGGATATTGATAAAAGATACCTGGAGTCTGGATCAGCTGGGCACATGGAAAATAAGTATCATCACACACATAGTCATCACACTATAACTTTTATTGTGGTACACAAAAATATAACCTAAATCCATGGTCTCAGGAGCATGCTTATATATAGATACACATGCTGGATTTTATAATAGCTCCCAGAGGAAGAATGGGTTTCACTTTACAAAATTTTGTTCTGCCTACAGAATTTTAAGAATAAATCTCTTGTATAACTTGATGTTCTTATGTAAAATTAAATGAAAAACTAAACTATTTTAAAATAACAAAATAGCTTCTGATAAGAAATGCTAACAGATCATCAGGTTTTTAGATTTTTGTTTTTATGTTAACGTTTTGTTTTTTTTTTTTTTTCCCCCATGCTAGGTTAATTACTCGATGTGCAGCCCCCAAAAGATGCATTTCATTGCTGTGTCTCATGGGCCTTTTCACTGAGTTTGGACATGAGTTTGGAGCATGGCTACATAAGACTTCTTTTACTGCTCCCGGTTATCATGCCTGGCTTGTATAATTGGGTAGTCATCATAAAAAAGGGGGAGGGGGGAGATTTTTTTAACCTTTGAAAGTGATACCCTTTTCAGCCTTGGCAGATCGCAGTGTTCTATCTTTGTCTCCAAAATCCACATCGGAAATGCTAAGAGTTCCCATGTTGGAGTTAGGAGAGGTCGTTGTCAGGAGGATCCTGTAGCACTTTTCAGAAATTAGAGGGTCATCCAGCAAAACTAGGCCACATAGTCTAAGGATCAAGTGCACCCAGTAATATCACTTGGATTTGAAGATCTGCATGCTTTTAAGCTTATCTGTTATTTGTCCTGGTTTCTATTTACCTGTTCAAGTCCAGCACAGTTTTTGTGGTTGCTGAAAAATACCTCAGTGATATCAGCTTGCACATATAAAAGTTTTCATCTAATTTTCTTTTCAGTAGGTTGCCAGTTTTATGTGTATTTGCCATAGGAGCTCCTCATTTAGCTCTACTCACCCACCCACTCAGTGGTACAGGGGTGTAGTGAGTAATTCTATGAATTTTTGAAGAGAATTTTATCTGTGTAGCAGGTGTGTGGGAAGTGTTTAGCAGGTGTGGTGTTTGGGAAGTGTTTGGGCAGGTATTGAGAAGGTCTATTACCTGGTCCTTTTCTGAAATTTTATAAATGCAAGTTTTAAAAATATATTTAAAAGATCTAACTTTGGTTTAGCCCTTGTTTAATTGAATCCTGTTACCAGTAATTCAATGGACTGTCCTATTAACTTTCTCAGGTCTTGTTGAGAGCACTCTCAGTGAATAAACAGAATGCGGTATAGTACAGTCACCCTTCTCTGAAATCAGTGTGGCATGGCGCCACAATTAAGTTATTTATCGAGTGCAAATCTTTTAACCTTTGTTTAATCATGGCATGCGTTTTACAATATTCTTCTCTCCGTATGATATACTGAGTGTTACTGAATTTTCTGCTATATGAGAATCATAAATATGAATATCTCATACTGAATTGTACTGCTCAAGATAGATGGATGTGTAGGGTCAGATTAGGTACCAAGCAGTGAGTGGCATATTGATTGTAAAAATGACTTTGATTATTCCCTCTCTGTATCTGTGACGCTTGCAATATAACTCTGTAGAGGTAGAGTCTGTTTCCTTACTTTTTGAATCTGGACTGGCATTATAACTTGCTTTGGCTGATAGAAGTGACAAAAGTGATGGTGTGTCAAGTATGAAGTTAAGCCCCAAAAGCTGTGTGCATCTCTGTTCATGGAACACCCTGCCTAACCTACATGAGAATTAGGTTGAGCTAGTCTGCTGGATGTGTTCTTACCTGTCACCCCATCTAAGAGCTAGCCAGCCACAATATATACATGAGGGAGGCCATTCTGGATAAGCCAGTCTTAGGCAGTCTGTCAGGCTATTGCAGAATTACGAGAAAGCATAATTATGAGAATTATATTAACCTGTCAGGCTATTGCAGAATTATGAGAAAGCTTCCAGCTGACTTGTAGTGTTAAGAGCCGTAAATGTTTATTGTTTTAAGCTACTAGGTTTGGGGTAGTTTATTATGCAGCAGTGTCTCACTTCTACATAATGATTGGTCTTAGAATGTGTTTCCTTGGAGGGGGTGGGAAGTCACTTGCGGCTTTCTCAAAAAATTGTCCTCAATGATATTTTTGCAAAATTAGTGAATTAAAGACAAAAATAACTTAATTTCTATGGTTGTTCACTACTCTCAAGTGTTTGTTGAATTAAGTTGCCCTCTTGCAAATAATCGTTTATGTTGTTGTTTTGATGTCCTTTGATAATAGCATTTTATATATTATTTGTTTGATTGATTGTATTAGAAGGGGAAACCACAAGATGCCTCTTGTCATCTTGTACTCATTTTTCATTCTTGTTGCTCAATGTTTTGATGAAGTGTGTTAAGACTTATTTTCTCATTTGTTTTGTCATAACACAGATTGCTTTTAGGCATTCAAAGTATGCATAGGCACCTTGTCTAGGGCTTTTGTGGGCTTACAGTCTAGGAAGATACTGACTAGTTAACAGCAAGGTAAAATACAGTGGAATAGAAATTCTGATGATAGGAACACATAAGAGGAGGCAATTGAGGAATGAGTGTTCCTCTAAATAAGCTATGTATAATTTTAGGCTTAACGGGTAGAGTGGTAATTGTAGAAAAAGGATAGAAATAGCATTTTATGAGTGACAAATTTATATAGGAAGACCTAAAGGCAAGATAACTGTGTAACTATGGTTGAAAATATAGAAGAAGTAGGGACTAATAGCAAGAGATGAGTTCAGAGTATGATTAGAAACCAGGTTATGCAAGATGCTATAAGGCATATTATTGTGGAGGGTAGACTGAAAAGCAAGACTAGAGGCAGGGAGGCCAATTAGGAGGATATTGTAGTAATCTATACTAGAGGTGATGATGGGACCATAAATTAGGGCACTAGCAGTTGGGATAAAGAGAAGTAGATGATATTCTAGTGAAAGGCAAAATTGACAGGACATAGGGTCTGACTCAATGGTGAGTATAATGGAGGTAGAGGAATCAAGGCTGATGTTCAGATTTTTGGCTTGGAAAACTGGCAGATTGATTCACTGAGGTAGAGGGGTATCACAGCAAGATGGGGCTTTGGGAGGAAGACAATTCAGTTTTCAAAGCGTCAAGTTTGAAGGACACAAGACACTTTTAAGAAATGCCAGCAGATAGCTAGTTTTTTGCCTCTGAAACTCAGGAAATATCTGTTCTGGAGATATAGCTTTGAGAGTCATGATTATTTGGTAATTAAAATAATGGGAAGGGGATGATATCAACCAAGCAGAGAGCTTTTCACTTTTGACAAAAGGACCAAAGACCGAATCCTGAGGAAATGATGAAATTTAAGAGACAAAAAGGAGTCCACAGAGTACTAACATCAACTGAGAAATAGGAGGAAAACTAAGAGAGTACTGGCACAGAACTAAGAGAATGTGTCAAGGATAAGAGAATGGTTATCAAGATCAAAGCCTGCTATGAGGCCAAGTAAAGTGATGTCTGAAGAAATGTCCTTTGGTTTTAGTAACATGTTCATACCCTTTTGTTTCTAAGCACAAGTTGTTCCTCCCACTTAGAATGTTCTTCACCCATTTTTATACTTACCGAACTCCCAGTCTTCCTTCCAGATGTTTCTCAAATAGTTCCTCTTCTATGAAGCCTTTCCCAGCAATATTATTTTCTTGCCCAGTTTGATAGCTGTAGTAGCACATATAAGGTTCTCATAGATGATTTTATATACATCTATGTGCCCTGACAAGATACTGAATTCCTGAGTTCATCAAGTTTGTATGACTTTTTTTTTAGGACTGGCATCTTGTATTGCCCATCTTTTTATTCTTACTGTTCTACACTGTGGCTGGCAAGTAGGCAGTGGTTGAAAATATTTGTGGATTTGAATGCCCTTGGCGAAAAGCAGCATTTCAAATTGCATATTAAAAGTCACTTCAAAAACAAAATTTCTAAACAGTGTTGTCTGTTGGATGAACTTTATCATATACTCTTTTCTCTAACAACTCTCAAATACAAAGTGGAATCCCATTCCAAAATACGCATTGTTACTTAACATAGAAGGAGGAGGTAGATAGTTAATAATCTACAATTGGCCAAGAATAGACTAGCCTTATACTCTCTAGTAAGTGTTTGGATCCAAAATGATCTTTCAAGAAAGTGCGACAATACATAACAGTCAGTCAAAGAGTCAGTTGTTGCCTAGATGTTGGAATAAATTTAATAACTTCTGGAGGATTATTTTAAGTCCATGTATTCATTTGTGTTAAGTACATTAAGACACTTCCTACTGAATAATTAAGTTACACCAGGGGTTTACACTGGAAGAGAGTTACTCTTAAAATCTACTGGAGTATATTAGGGATAAAGATTACCTTTGATTTAGCATGCAACACTCACTGATGTTGAATGGAAAAGTAGATAAATCGATAGATAGATGCCTTATATTTTTGGTTGTAACTTTCAAAATTGGTAACATCCCTTCTCCCTTCCTCTTGGTAATTTCAGTGTGCTTAATTTACTCAATTTTTTTTCTACATCTTTTCTGACACTTTATTGCAGGGAATATAGGGGCTCGATTATTTGTTGTGCTTCCATGTAAACGATATGTCTAATTATAGGAGCAAAAAGAATGACATCTGGAGTCAGAAAAAAAAAAAAAGGCTGAGGGGTATTAAGATCTTGTTTATGGAGTTTAATGATTGTCTTAGATACAGGAGCAAGGACCTACTGCAATGAGTAATGATCTCTAATTCCCATGAAGGCCAGAAGGAGAAGTCAGTGATAACAGGTTCAGAAACTGCCCATAAATAAATTGCTAGGCCGAAGAATTGTCTTCTGTCACTGAAACATGTGTAAAGTTTATATGTAAAGGTCAAGAGAGCAGCATTAATGTGCATGACTAGATTCCAACTTCGGTAGGCAATCCCTTCCCTGAGGCACAAAATGAGGTAGTTGAACATTGTGGGAGAAATACACTGGATAAGACTGTGTTGTGCAATTCATTTGATGTGACTGTTGAGGTGGGACTGGGAAGGCCTTGATATACCACCAAGAAAAGAGGCTGCTGGATCTAGATGGTCTCTGGGGCTCCTGGGAAGTTGGTGTACTTCTGCTATTACAAGCAGTTCTGCTTAGTTGATTGCTTAGCCAGAGTCCTAGAAGTTATCCTTGGTAACTCCTTCTTTTTCTTTTTCTTTGTATCTATTCATAGAGTACAAGTGCAATTTTGCTACAGTGATATATTGTAGTATGGTGAAGTCAGGGTCTTCAGTGCATCCATCAGAGGAGAGACATACATTATACCCGCGAAGCAACCTCCTATCATCTACCTCCTTCCCAGCCTCAACTTCCTTTCTTTTAACCCCACTTGCACCAGTTTTGTAGATTCTTCCTCTAAAAATACATATTGAATCAGTGTACTTTACTTTTATATATTATTTGAATGAGTGAATAAATGCATTCAACCGCCTAAGTTCAAATTACCATCAGTTCTTAACAGATCTTTTGCTTGTTTTCCTCCCACTGCAAACATAGCAATATTTTCTAAAAATCACAAATCAAGTCACGTAACTCCCCAACTTAAAACCTCTAGGCTTTGAGCTAAGATTTGAAATGTTTATTACTTCCCAAATGATCTTGCATAATCTAGTTCTGGTTCTCTTTAATTCATCACAGCAACTGATTTTTTGGTCCTCTAATAATTCAAATTCTTTTCCATCTCTTAGCTTTAGCACCTGCTATTCCTTCTTCCTGGAGTGCTTTATTTTCACTCTTCTGACAAACTTTACTCCCTCAGGGATCCTTAGTCTAAGTAAAGTTTCTCTATTATACTTTTTGAAATTCTTGTACTGTTCTTTAACAGCTCTTGTTAAAGCTGGAAGTTATATAAGCTAACCTGTGGGGTTTTTTTTTCTCCTGTGATTTTTTTCTTCTGCTTTGCAAGTTCAGGTTTCCTGTCTTGCCTTAAAGGCTTTACTCCTACAGTTCTCCCTGTTCTCCAAGTCATCATTCGTCTTTACTGGCTCATTTCAATCAACTTATTAATATCCGTCAGTAGCTCTCATTAAACAGTAAGAATAACAAAAGGCCTTTATTCACTCTAAATCTCCCTCAGTTGCCTCTTTTTTGTTGTTGTTCTCCCACAGCAGAAGTTCCAAAGTTAGTTAGCTCTCTGTAAGTCTCTGTCTAATTTCTCGTCTGTCATTCACCTCAGAACGCATTTCAGTTAAGCTTTGATTCACACCATTCCACTGAAAGTACACTCTCCAGGGTTCTCAATGACTTTCACTTTGCCAAATCCACTGGTTAGTTCTCTCTCCTTTCCTGACTTCTCAGCAACCCTCAACACACCGGACCATTTCCTCCCTGAAACGTTCTTTCCTCTTGGCTTTTGTGACTAATGTGGTCTCCCAGGCTGCAAGAGATGAGTTGGAGATAGGCTGGCAAGATTTTTGATTGAGAGGAGGGGATTGCTCCTGAAAGATTCAAGAAGAAGAAACCAAGTTTGGTTAAGCCCTCAGTCCAAGATCTAACATCTACGGAAGATGAGAGGTGTGGAAGCAGGATTGGGCAGGGAAGACCATGATGCAGACCTAACAAAGTATCTGACAACCACCGGGGACCTCTGGAGCAAAGGTCGCTTATTAGAGGAATCCCATGTTAGGCAGAGTTGGCCAGTGCATACTACCCACAGTGTGCTCTGTTATTGGCTAGGGAATTATTTGTCCTTGACACAAAAGCAAAGCAGATCCTAAGGCTATTAACATATGAAGGTTGTCCGATAACTGTACTCTTTACAGCTAAATGGCAAGTTGTTTCTTGAAAGGACATCCTAGCAGCACACCCCACTCCATGGCTTGCTACAGTGATGTACATTTCTTTGTCTTTTCCCTACCTTAGTCATCACTTCTCAGTTTTCCTTGTTTCCTTCTCCTCTTCTTGTCAACCTTTGAAAGTTAGAATATATCAGGATTTGATTCTGGACTCTGCCCTTATTTATACTCTCTTCCTAAGTCCCATGGTTTAAATCCCATTTCTGTGCCTCAATCATTTACATCTCTAGTTCTGCCCATTCCACTCTCCTCCAGACTTACAGTTCCAATAACCTGCTGGTTAACTCTTCTTTGGATGTCTAACCAGATGCTTTATATGACCAAAGTAAAACTCTTGGTTTTCTTCCCCAAACCTGTAGCTCTCTGATTTTTCCTCATTTAGTAGAACGATTTGTAATCCTTTGGATATATACCCAGTAATGGGATTGCTGGGTCAAATGGAATTTCTATTTCTATGTCCTTGAGGAATTGCCACACTGTCTTCCACAATGGTTG
>NW_016107520.1:363403-385485 GCF_001604975.1 Cebus imitator | reverse complement strand
GTCCCCTTTTTGAACCGGCATATGGGCGACTTCCCGTGGCTCCAATCGCCAGCCAAAAGGGCCCCCGGACCGGTGTATTTTGTAAGGAGAATCGCGGCTACGGGGCACCGACAAAGCAGCCGCGTGGGGCAAAGCAGTGGCGCTGGCCGGCACAGCCGCGCTGGCCAAAACAGCCGTGCTGGCGACCGTGGAGCACCTCCGCCCGGGAATTTCCTAGTTTGTGGGCAATAAAAATGCGGCGTCCACTCACCCTCTGCGCTTTCATTGGGAGCTGCAATCCTGAGCTGTTCCTAAACAGCCATCTTGGATCGTCCCTCGAGATAATGTTTTAATTGAGAATGGAAGCGAGAGAAACATCTGTGAGGCAAAATTATATTCTAGACAGAAAGCTACACGTGTATTGTAGGGATGGAGAAGAAGGAGCAAGGATGAATGCGGCCACTTTCTTGAATGGTTGTATTAATGCTGACTCTCCCCTAGCGAGACAGAGAAGGTAGGAGGAGAGCTGGTATGAGGGGAAAGATAGTACATTCTGTTTTTGGCATGTTACATTTTAGCTGCCTGCAGGAAAACCATGTCTGGCTGATAGTTGGAAATGTAGAATTGCAGCCCAGACAATTGATAGATACCTGGATAGTAAAACTTAGGTCTGATAGTCATTATATATGTGGTGTCTGAAGCCAGAGGGATTGTTGTATTTACTTCAGAACACAGGAACACGAACTAGCTTTTTAAAGACAAACGTCAGATGTAGAAGACACGGGAAAACTAAGCGTCAGAGGAGGAAAAGGCTTCAAGGAATAGAGAGGTGAAGGATGTGCATAATTGTTGTATTTGACAGCCAGGGAGTCATTGTGATCTCTCTCAGAATTTAGTTTCAGTAAAGTGGCAGAGACAAAATGAGGCTGCAAGGAAAATGTGAAAGAAGTATTGGTAGAGAAGGGAAGAGGTGTGGAGAGGTAGAAATAATGGTAGTATCATTAAGGATGGTGCATGAATATAGGCAGAGGGGAGAGGAAGAATGAAGTTAAACATTTGAATAATTATAAACAGGTCAACAGTTTTAGCACTTTTTCTTTGCCTTTTTTGGACTCAGTACATGGGCATTGTCATTTTATTTTATTTTAGTTAAATATTTTTTGAGGCAGTCTCACTCTGTCACCAGTCTAAAGTGCAGTGGTGTGATCTCAGCAGACTGCAGTCTCTGCCTCCTGGGTTCAAGTGATTGTCCAGTATCAGCCTCCCGAGGCAGGAGAACTGGAACTACAGGCACGCGCCACCACGCCCAACTATTTTTTTGTATTTTTAATAGAAACGGGTTTCTCCATGTTGGCCAGGATGGTTTCGATCTTTTGACTTCATGATCTGCCCACTTTGGCCTCCCACAGTGCTGGGGTTATAGGTGTGAGCCACTGTGGCCAGCCTGTCATTTTATTTTGTAGCTCTAAATGTAACAAACCCACTAGTGCTGGATGTCAGAAAGTTGCAGAGTAATAGTGTAATCAACACGTGGAAGCTGTCTTTCTTTCGGTAACCATTCAGCTGGAATTGCTCACTATTTATGAAATTTTAATAATATACTACTTTCTTGGCTATGTACCTAATGTTTCTCAGTTTTGTTGAAAATCAAAGCAAGTTTGTTATTTTTCTTGTTTAATGATTAAAACATAACATTTTAGATAATTTTCTTCCTATAACTGAATGTCATCAATTCAATAAAATTATTTGAGCTTATTTGTAAGGAACAGTTAGACTCTGTTCTCAAAGAGTTCACAGTGTACTATGGGAGAGAAAAATGTACACTGTAAAATATAATGTGATATGACAAGTTTTATAGAAAGGGAGTATAATACACTGAAACATACAGAAACACATAAAAAGTTATATATTTAGCCTAGATACATTTCTACAGGTGGGCACTGACCTGAAACTGACCCATATCTCTTCCACATGTTGTGTTCTCATTTAAATAACTTCTTTGAGATTTTAATTTTCCTACCTAATTTTAATATTAATGTTGCTATTAAATTCTGTTTCTCTAATTCCTACAGTGTTTCTTCAAGTTCTCTGTTCCTTGAAGGCACACAATTAAGAGAAATATTGGAATTGATGGAACAAGTGAATGAATCAAGGCGTGTAACCAGACTATTAGCTTCAGAAGGATGTGAATTTTTGTTTGTTTTTTTAGCACTTTATTTCCAGCACTTAGAGCAGTGCTTGGGATATCACTTAGTCCATAAGTAATTTCTGACTGAATGGAAGGAAGACATAGGGAGAGATAGAAGAAAGGACATTTTTAATGCATTCACTTCTGGAAGAGTAATAAAAAGAAAAAAAGACACAAAATTCAATTCTGACAATGAACAATTAAACATTTAAAATAGAGACTTGATTATTGCTTAAAAAAATTGGATTTCAGTGTATTTTTAAAATCTGTTCCATTATTGTGAATAATCCAACATGATATCATTTTCCTTCTTACAGTTTTCAATAGACTGGGCACCCACAATGGAATTTTTGTGATAAGCAACTTTTATAAATAAGACATCCCCAAACATTTTATATTATGTTTTTCTTTAGATCATTTCCACCTTGTTTTTAATTTCTTCTCTTTTATATTTCCTTAACACTCCATTTTAATTTTGCTGTCCTAGGACTTTTAGATTAATATACTTAAAAATTTTTGGGTTCTTTTCTATCTTGATTTATTAGAGGTCATACTCTTCTTAGAAAAACATTTGCTTCTCAAAAATTTGCATTTTATTTGTCATATGCTCAAGACAACATATAACTTATTATAATTATGGAATTATACTATCCACAGAAATGCAAATATTCCTGATACTAATATATGTTGCCTTATAATTTTATCTGTTTAATAAATTAACTTAATTTTTATTCAGTGCTCTGTTTTAATTTTCTACTCTCTGCATGTGAATCAAATTAAGATAGTTTATTTGGAAGCTGTATTGTCAAGCAGCTATGGAAAGCTTTGGCTTACATTTTGAATTTTTTTTTCCTTTGTCTTTGGCCAACCGCTCAACCCCTTTGGTGTCCCATCTGCTTAACACACGACAGCTATGGCATATTTCCATTTATCTGGGTCAGAATATAAAGAGGCCTTCAAATCAGCCTGGATACTACCTACCATTGCTCTGGGTCTGATACAGTGAAAGATGGAAACTTTGTTTTTCCCAGGAATAGATGCAATTAAACCCATTACTCTGAAATGCCCCTCACTGAATTCTAGGTGTTACTTAACTTTCAGAACATATAAGCACCCACCTCAAAGGAATAGCATTTTGCTGTATTCTCTCATTACTTCATCACTCTTCATGTTAAGTTCTCATAATCATACCAGATTTGTTTTTTGACCGATGTCTCTTGACTCAGATATCCTTTGAGAGACTAAATTGGTCTAGGGCAGATCTCATTTTTAGAAGTTCAAAGAATTACGTTTTTCTCCTGTGTAGCCAATATATCCATGAATTAGGAAAGTAACTTTTTTTTTTTTTTTAACACAAATTATCAGTTCAAAATAGCACTATTTTTTTTTATTGATTTGTTAATTTAATTGCTTGTTTTCACACACCTTACCTCATACCAAACAAAATTTTGAGAAATTCAAAACAATAAATGTACAACATTATATGACACTTTCAGGGCCATGGGAAAGTTAGGAGGAAGGAATAAAGTTAGTACACAAAGAATTATTAGGAGAAGGTCTTGCAGCTCAGTGTGAGAAGTTAGGTTATAGATTCATCTCCAAACTCTCTAGTGACTAGGACAAAAATGGAGACATACTCAGTTAAAAGAGCCTTACGATCTCCAAGAGGAGAAAATAGACCTTTCCTTTCAACAGAGTGAGAAAGAAACACTTTTCCCAGCGACCATCATATAGGGAACACTGCAAGATATAGACAGTATCCTGAACAATAAACATAATCAAACTTTTCCCAGGACCCTCATATGGGGAACACACTGGTGGATATAGACAGTGTACTGAACAATAAACACAGTTGGGCATTTACTATGGGCTAAGTGCTAAGTGCTTTATGTATCTCATTCAATTCTTTAAAATAACTATAGAGTAACTATTATTTTCCTGTTAGGAAGCTGAAGCTCTGAGGTCAAGTGACTTGTCCAATATCACAAGTTAGGAGAAAGGAGTTGGAAACAGGCAAAATGACTTCGTTGTCCTCACTCTCAATCATTTTTCTATACTGTTATTCATGTCATTATTTTTTGTTGCACTCTTCAACACAAGTCTAAGTAGAACCTAAAAATGAAGAAAAGCCATCCTAAGAGGAGACAGAAGCAGTGCAGTCTGAATATAAAATCAGCTCTCTGGTTAGGGGTGAAGTTTAGATTACCTAGAGCTATGTTTTTAATGGTTATTAGTTTTCTCTGATAATCTAGGGGGAAACTATAGATCTTTTCTTTATAAAGTTCACATATATACGATTTTAGGTAATTCACAGTCTCCTCTTCGCCTAACCCCTAGTGCACAAAACTACACAGATCTAGAGGTGGCCAGAAGACAGACAAGGCTATCAGAATTTCGTCTGATAAATCCTGAGTCTTTTACATGGGGACAGCTCTGTTGCTTTTGCTGCTTAATATTAGGGGGTGTGTCCCTTCATAAGGTCTAAGTCAGAAGATATTTCACTAAATTCCAAATCCTAGCTCTCATAGTATTTCAGACATCTCCTGGGGTTGGAGGAAATGTTTGAAAACTTAAAAAAAAAAAAAAAAAATCTTTAGCAGTCCCTGCCTTATTAGGATGTTTTACATTTGATCCTCTCATACTTATAGTTTTTATCTGTTACATTATTAGTTAGTAACTAATAGTTACAGTTACTAGTTATGGTATGGGTCATTTTAAGCAGAATGGGTCATTTTTACAGTTGCATTCAGCTCCTCATTTCTCCTGGAATAAATTTAAGTGTTGTGCTGTCCCCGTCATTTAGACTAGTTAACTATAGGGATAGGTGAAAACCAAACTATGAAAGTAAGCCTTTGAATATTTTAGGGAGGCATGTATTGATTACAGCCTCTGGAAACTGGACTACCAATACTGTAGTAATATTTTTGAAAGTCCTAATATCAGATGTCCCTGTATCAGCAGTATAACATAAGAATGCTCTGCCTGCTTAGCAGCGTCTGCCCCAATTTTATGTAATGATTATACAACCACAGATTCACGCACAATTTATCCTTTAGATGTTAAAGCAGAAGGATATGTTCTGCAACTAGGTTGACGTGGATTAGAATCCTAACTCTGCTACTATTAACTGTGTGACTGTGGGGAGGTTATATAACTTCTCACGTGCTATCTGTCAAATGGGGATAATAAAGGTAACCATTGTAAAATGGTGAACTTAGAAAAGATAATATGTGTAAAGCCCTTAACATACTGCTGGTATAATACAGAGCTAATACACGTTTAGGTTTTATTAATATTATTGTACTTAATGGTGGTACTGTAAGCAATGAGCATCTCTATGATTGTTGGTGTAATCCTAAAGGTCTTAAGTTACTAGAAAGCATGTGGAGAGTATGCCAGGTTTCATCCTGTTTCAGCATGGCTGTCCGTGTGCGTAGCACTTCTTTAGGATGAACCCCACCAGTGCTTTTTCTCAAATAGCCTGTTTCTTATGGCAAAATGCTACCTAGGTGGTTCCACTTGCTCTGTTGATACTAGTAGTTCATAGCCTCTGTGCAAAGTTGTAAAAGCTTTTCTGGATCTACCTTGTTTATTTTCTCATTTGAACTCTGTGCCTTAGCTGTTGCTGATTCTTTTCCTACATGCCGTTCCTCCTCCCCTACACACAGAAAATTTATCCCCCTAGAGTTATTTAAGAGAATAGACTAAAACACCAAGGCAATGGCAACAAAAGCCAAAATAGACAAATGGGATCTAATTAAACTTAAGAGCTTCTGCACAGCAAAAGAAACAATCATTAGAGTGAACCAGTAACCAACAAAAATGGGAAAAATTTTTGCAAGCTACCCATCTGACAAAGGGCTAATATCCAGAATCTACAAAGAACTAAAACAAATTTACAAGAAATAAACAACCTCATCAAAAAGTGGGCAAAGGATATGAACAGGCACTTTTTAAAAGAAGACATTTATTTTCAACAAACATGAAAAAAATGCTCATCATCACTGGTCATTAGAGAAATGCAAATCAAAACCACATTGAGATACCATCTCACACTAGTTAGAATGGCGATCATTAAAAAATCTGGAAACAACAGATGCTGAAGAGGATGTGGAGAAATAGGAATGCTTTACACTGTTGGTGGGAGTGTCAATTAGTGTAACCATTGTAGAAGACAGTGTGACGATTCCTCAAGGATCTAGAAATAGAAATTCCATTTCACCCAGCAATCCCATTATTGGGTATATACCCAGAGGAATATAAATCATTCTGTTATAAAGACATATGTACACATATGTTCATAGCGGCACTGTTTACAATAGCAAAGACTTGGAACCAACCTAAATGCTCATCAAGGATAGACTGGATAAAGAAAATGTGGCACATATACACCATGGAATACTGTGCAGCCATAAAAAAGGATGAGTTCATGTCTTTTGTAGGGACATGGATGAATCTGGAAACTATCATTCTCAGCAAAGTGACACAAGAACAGAAAACCAAGCACCACATGTTCTCACTCATAAGTGAGTGTTGAATAATGAGAACATATGGACACAGGGAGGGGAACATCACACACTGGGATCTGTTGGGGGGTAGGGGACTAGGGTAGTGAAAGCGGGGGGTGGTGGGGAGGTTGGGGAGGGATAACGTTAGGAGAAATACCTAATGTAGGTGAAGGGGGAATGGAGGCAGCAAACTACCATGGCATGTGTATACCTGTGCAACAATCCTGCAAGATCTGCACATGTACCCCAGAGCTTAAATACAAAGAAAAAGAGAGAATAGAGCAGAGCTTATTGAGAGAAGCATGCCTGGCTTATGAACAAATGTGTCACAGATGTGGGGGATGGAGAAACCATAAGGAATGATCAGAGATGGAGACAAGCAGTCATAGTAGGTAGGATCCCTTATACTGAAAGTGTTTTCTCATTATCTTAATTGGGAGAAGAAAAGTTGGTATTCATTTTGTTAAAGAGAAAAGACTAGATTTCTTTAACATATTTCACATTAGCAGGACTTTCAGAGTATCCCTAAAAGATGCAAAATACAAATAACATTCAACTTTATTTTGAATTACTTTTATAGATATGGAAAATTTGCAGTATTCTTTCTCAAGTGAAAGTACTACTTGAATCAACAATATTGATAGCATGTAAATCCAAAATTGTTATGACCTTACTTGTTTTCATGGATGCATATAGACAGGACTATGAAATGTGAGGTAGACAGTAATGTGCCATGACAGCACATTAGTTCCGTTAGTTGATTATTTCACTCAACTGAATGTTTACATTAATTATTACTTAATCATTTTATACATTTTGTGTCTATAAGATAGAAATAATAGTAGTACCTTCTTCAGAAATTTTTGAGGATTAAATGATAAAATGCTTTTAGAATAGTGCGTGCTTCATTATGAGTACCTGAATGTTAGCTATCATGATTATGAGTCTTACAAGAATCTTACTCAGATGCTTAGGCCAGTATTCTGAATTCATTATCAAATACATTTTGACATTTCATGATTTCTGAGAATGATTCTCCATGTACAAGAGTTCTGTTGTAGATTAATTTGTTAGAGATATTGAAAAGGTTCATTATTTTTAGTGTAAACTTCTAAGGTAACATTGACTTCCCTACTTTACAACTTGATTAAGCATTGTTTAACTTTTCAGTCAGGAAAAATCATCAATTCCCTTTCAAAAGATGAATATTTATCTTATTTTCAAATTTGCAATGAATCACTCTTCTGCATATCAAATTTTATCATTCAAACCTGTTTTGCAGATATAGAGTCTGGCGCTTTTAAATTTGGTTGGTTGAGTGAAAAATTTGTATATGTATTATACTTTAGCAGCATTAAAAATAAGGAATAATAGCTGTAATTATGTTAAACTTTATTAGTTGGTTGGGAAACAAACTTCTGCACCTTAAGCACCTGCATATACCCAGGGAGAAGTTGGTCCAGAAGCCCTAGTGAGCCCTGGCAGCACTCATAGTAAAGGGGTGGATAGAGGCAGATTTCTGTAAGATTTGTCATATCCACTTTATCCTATGCTGACCACTGTAATCTCTTTGCTCTGTTCCCAAATATCCTATCCTCCACCTCCACCTATGCTTTGCTCTTTTCAGAAGGTAGTAATGTGGCATTACTTCTTAACATAAATAAAACCGTAATCTGAAATTACAGACATATTGCATCTTTGTCCCCCTTTTTTTTTTTTTTTTTTTGGCAACAGAGTCTCACACTGTGGCCCAGGCTGGAGTGCAGTGGCACAATCTTGGCTCACTGCAACCTCTGCCTCCCGGGTTCAAGCGATTCTCCTGCCTCAGTCTCCCGAGTAGCTGGGATTACAGGTGTGCACCACCATGACATGCTAATTTTTATATTTTTAGTAGAGATGGAGTTTCACCATGTTGTTCAGGCTGGCCTTGAACTCCTGACCTCGTGATCCGCCCACCTCGGCCTCCCAAAGTGTTGAGATAACAGGTGTGAGCCACTGTGCCCAGCCTCTTTGTCCATATTTTACGGTCAAATCCCCATACAATTTTTTTTATCTTGATACATGTTTTAAGAGTAATTAATTAGTGGAATAGAGCTGAGTGACTTGTTTTATGCCCCCCGATGGATTCATTGTGAGTTTCCCACTCCCCAGTCAAGTACAACATAGAAATGCAGTTGGAGAATTACAGAATTCTTCTGTTGTTCTCAGTGCCCTTTTGAGACGACTGGAGTTCAGTTAGTGACTTCTTCCTTTTCATTTCCAGTTGGTCAGAAATATATACTGTTAGAAGTTCTAGATCTCTACTATTTTCATTTCATTTTTTAGTGTCTTTCTGTCTTCTCCAATTGTCCATTTATGTGAAAAACAGCATCTTCTGCTCTCCATCCAGTACCTTTGTCTGGGACACTGTCTTCGTTCCTTTTTAGCCCCATACTCTGTAGCCGCTGTCAAGCTCTGTTACTGAAGCATCAGTCTAGGCTGACTCTGGGGCACATTGTTTGGGTTTCTGCCCTGCCCGACATAATCCCAAACCCCTTAGTGGGATTATCTGTTGCCTTTCCAAGGTTTACAGAGTACTGTGCATAATCCCTAATGGCTTGCACTGTTTTTCCCAATCTAGTACTAGCCAATTTCCATCATCATCTCCAGATAACTATGTACCTCCTCCTACTTCTATCCCTTGAGTTATAACTATATCAGATATCAAATTATTTACTATTCCTTTCAAGGCCTTTTGCTCTTGATTTTCCTTTTGCCATAAACTCCTTCCTTCAAATCTACCTTACAACCCTTCATATCATTTAGGAGCCAAATCGAATGTTACCTTCTTTCCCTACCCTGGCTTCCTCAATTCCATTCCTCTTTGTCTTGGCCAAGTTTTATTGATTCCCATCTGTACTTAAATAGCGTTTTAGGCTTGAACACTCTTCCTTGTCATTTTCCACTCCTAATACCATAGACTTCTGCCCTTATCATTCTACTGACATTGCTCTTATAGAAGTCATCTATGAGCTCTTGCCTACTAAATCCTGTGAAGGCCATTCAGTCCTCTTTTTACTTAACATCTCTTTGGAATTTGACACTTGTGACGACACCTTCTTTTTAAAAGTGTTCTCTTTTGGCTTCCTAACCCTCTCCTTGTACCCCTTTCTGATCTCCTGCCTAGCTCCTTTTCCTTTTTGCAGCCTGTTCTCTCAGTGTCTGTTCCATGAGGGTAAGCCTTTTGTCGTCCCCATGGTTTCATATCTCTGTCTACATTCTAACGATCGATAGTTGTATTTCTTTCATCCAGACCCTCTACAATAAGATTCTCCACTTGGATGTCACACAACTCTTTGAATCTTAACCTGCTATTGCTACTTCTGCCAAAATTATTCCCTTTTGTCTTATACCACATCTTCCACAGCTGTGCTTCACTGACTATTACCACAACTCTAGCCCACCTCAAAGTAATGTTTTCTTACTTTCCGCATTCCATTGCCTTAGAACAGGCCTTATCATCTTTCACCTGGACTGTCTAACCAGCAGACTTGTCCGCTCCAGTCTTCCCTACTGCCATCCAAGTGATTTTCTAAAACACAAGTCTAATTTGTGACCTAAGTCACTCTTCTCTTTAGTGGCTTCACAGTTTCCTAGAATATAAATCCTGTAATCTCAATACATCTCACAGGATACCCTTTGCAATCTAGTACTTGCCAATATTTTTATAATCTCATCTTCTACTTATGCCTACTGTGCACTTTATCCTCTTATCAAAGCAAACTACTTTTTGTTCCAATGTAAACTTTGCATTTTCAAAGCCCCTCATCTTTGCATATTTTATACCAATTTCTAGGACTCCCCACCCCCACACCCCTTTCCACTTCCATCCCCATCTCTAATCTGTACATTTCACCCACAGAATCTCAGCTCTCCTGAAAAGTCACACCTCTGTAGAATCCTTCCTAGATCCTTCCCAATGAAATACCTTTTTTTTCTGCATGACTGCCTCATGATATGATGGCATGTTATATGGGGAACATATAATTTTCCCCATTAGATTAAATGTTCTTGGAGAACAGACACTTTTTATCTCCATGTATCCACCAAGGTACCTGGTTTATGGGAAGTATTTCCTTTATATTTGTTGAATTGTACTTCTATGGCTTATGCTTATAAAACATTTTCACCAGCTACCCTGTGATTTCTGTGAAGACAAAAGCCCTATTTTTTTTGTTGTTGTTGAGACTGAGTCTCACTCTATCGCCAGGAGCAAATGGCGTGATCTCGGATTGCCCCAACCTCTTCCTCCTAGGTTCAAGCTATTCTCATGCCTCAGCCTCCTGAGTAGCTGGAATTACGGGGCGCACCACCACACCTGGCTAATTTTTGTATTTTTAGTAGAGATGGGATTTCACCATGTTGGCAAAAGCTCTATTCTATTCATCCCTGTTTCTTCAGGGCCAGGAACAGTGTTCATGACTTAAAAGTTAGTTGAAACAGATTATTTTGAGAAACATTTCAGGAAAACTTAATAATAGGGTAGTATTAAAGATCAATAGGTAAGTAGATACTAAGATATATATAATATATATCTGGTATGTGATTTTAATTTGTGAAAATCCTATTATTTGTACAAAACTATGCTAGTTGTTAAGAAAATAAAGGAAGTGAAAATGGGTTAACTGTTTGGAATATGTTAATTTGGCATTTGGAAGGTATATGAAATTCTCTATGGATTATTTTGAAATAAATATAAAACATCTTTGCCATAACTCTAAGCAGAATAGTTCTTAGCATCTACACCTGAGGGTTTTATCTTAGAACACGGTACTATATTTTTTTGTGAACTTCATGATAGTCTAAATTAAAATAGGTTAGAGGAGAAAAAAGGAACCCAGTCGCCTCAACATAGTAGGATGTATTATGAGTTCCCTTCCCTGCCCTCCTCTTCGCTCATCTTCCTTGCTCCCTCCCCCTTAACTTCCTTTTTTCCCACCACCCTCCCTACTATATTTAAGGTTACTTATTTTTTTATTTTCATTTTTTTAGAGATAGGAGTCACTCTGTTGCCCATGCTGGAGTTCAGTAGTGCCATCATAGCTTACTGCAGTCTTGAACTCTTGGGCTCAAGTGATCCTCCCACCTCAGCCTCCCAAGTAGCTGGGACTGCAGGCACATATTACTACACCTGGCTAATGTTTATTTTCATTTTTTTTAAGATAAGGTCTTGCTGTGTTGCTCAGGCTGATCTTGAACTCCTGGCCTCAAGTGATGCTCCTGTCTCAGCCTCCCAAGTACCTGGGGTTATAGGTGTGAGCCACTATGCCCAGCTAGATCACTGATTGAGCTATAGAGATGAACATATAACACATTGAGATATAGAGGTGAATACATACATACATACACACACAAACACACACACATGAATACATAATATATTTAATATATATAAATATATGAACACATAGTATATAAGTATATATACATAATATATATGTCTATATATCTCTGTATATCCTATTTGTGCACCAGCTTTTAAGTTGGCGAACGTGTGACATCTGGTAGAAGATTTTAATTTAATCTTGGTTGAAAGCTGTTGAGTACTGTTTTACCTGCAGTGGTTGAGGAGGTCACTTGGACTAGAACTCTCTGTGTAATGTAGCATTCTTTCCTTCTTAATCCACTACCAAACTGATTTTTCTTGCTCCTTAATTTATTTAATTTTATTTTTTTATTTTTGGAGATGGGGGTCTCTCTCTGCTGCCCAGGTTGGAGTGCAGTGATGCGATCTTGGCTCACTGCAGCCTCTGCTTCCTGGGTTCAAGTGATTCTTCTGCCTCAGCCTCCCAAGTAGCTGGGATTACAGGTACTCAGGATTACAGCCACCATGCCCAGCTAATTTTTGTATTTTTGTAGAGACAGGGTGTCACCATTTTGCCCAGGCTGGTCTTGAATACCTGGACTCAAGTGATCTGCTTGTCTTGGGCTCACAAAATACTGGGATTATTGACATGAGCCACTGTGCCCGGCTTCTTCCTGCTTGATTCAGTGAAATAAAAGATTTTGCAAGTGCTTCCTAAAGAGCTTTAGAGGTCTTTGGTTTATAAGAGCAGAGTGTAAATTTTGTCTGAGAAGAATATTGGTATGTATTTTAAATTAGGAATCTCTTCCAATTCCATTCAATCAACTTCCTTATCTGAGGTTTGCTGAAGTTTCTTTCAGAAATATTTAATTACTGATGGTCTTTTCTAAGAATTTAATGGAATTTTCAACTATACTGAACACAGCTGAAAACAGAAGAGTATGGAGCAATTCAGTGATTTTTAATATATTTACAGACTTGTACAACCATCATGACAATTTAGTTTATAGCATTTCTAGCACCTCGAAAAGAGACTGTTTAATCATTCCCTATTTCTGCCACCAGCCCTATGCAAGCACTGATCTATTATCTATATATTTGCTTTTTATGGAAGTTTCTGATCAATAGAATCATGTAATCTGTTGTGTCTAGCTTCTTTTAGTTGGGAGAGTGTGTTTTGAGGTTCATCTATGTTGTATATAGTGGGTTGAATGGTGCCCCACCTCCCCCCCCACCAAAAAAAAAGCTATGTTCACACCAAATCCCTGGTACCTGTGAATGTTTTCTTTTTTGAAAAAAGTCTTTGCTGACTTAATTGTTCGAGATCTTGAGATGAGATCATCCTGGATTATCTAGGTAGGCCTTAAATCCGACAAGTGTCCTATAAAGGATAGAAAATTAGAAGATGCACAGGGCGAAAAGCCACATAAAGATGAAGGCAGAGATCAGAGTGATGTGATCATAAGCCAAGGAGGCCAAGGAATGCTGTCAGCCACTAGAAGCTTGAAGAGGCTTCGAGGAGTTCTACCCCATTCCTCTGGGGGAAGTGTGACCCTATAGATCCTTTGGTTTCAGAAGTCTGGCCTCCAAAACTGTGAAAGAATACATTTCTGTTGTATTAAGCCACGCAGCTTGTGATCATTTGTTATGATAGCCTCAGGAGAGTAAAATACAGTATGTATCATTACTTTGTTCCTTTGTATTGCCAAATAGTATTTCGTTATATGGCACTTTCACATTTGTTTATTCATTAGTCAGTTGATGGACGTTTGGGCTGCTTCTACTTTGAGGCTATTATTAATAATGCTTCTGTGGGCATTCATGTACATATTAGGTGGGCATATGCTTTCGGTTCTCTTGGGTAGGTACCTAGGAGTAGAGTTGATGAGTCATGTGTTAAATCTATCCTATAGATTGAGTATTTGTATACTTACCAAATTCAAGGGTATAACCCTCATGAATGGTATTAGTGCCTTTATAAAAGATTCCTGGGAGAAGTCCCTTGCCTTCTGCTATGTGAGGGTATAGTGCAAAGATGGCCATCTATGTACGAGGAAATGGATCCTCACCAGACACTGAGTCTGCTGGCAACTTGGTCTTGGACTTTTTAGCCTCCAGAACTGTGAGAAGTAAATTTCTCTTGTTTTAGATTCCACATATAAGTTAGATAATACAGTAATTATCTTTCTGTGTCTGGCATATTTCACTTAGCATAATATCCTCCAGGTCCATCTGTGTCACAGAAGACAGAATTTCCTTCTTTTTTTTAAGGGTATATAATATTTCATGGTGTTTATATACCACATTTTCTTTATTCATTCATCTGCTAATGGACACTTAAGTTGCTTCCATACCTCAGCTATTATGAATAATGCTGAAATGAACATGGGATGCAGATATGTCTTTAATATACTCATTTTAGTTCCTTTGAATATATAATACCCAGAAGTGGAATGCTGGCTCATATAGTAATTATGTTTTGTGTTTTGAGGAACCTCCATACTGTTTCCCAAAAGGGCTGTACTTACTTATATTCAGTAAAACCTGGCACACCAACAGTATTCTGGGTTTGCCTTTCTCCACATGCTTGCCAACATCTGTTACCTTTCTTTTTTTTTTTTTTTAAAAAAAAATAGTCATTCTAACAAGTGTTAGAGGTAATATCTCATTGTGATTTTAATTTGTATTTTCCTGGTTATTACAGATATAAAGCATTTTTTTCCCATATATCTTTTGTCCATTGACACAGCGTGGCTCTGTGTCCGTACCCAAATGTCACCTCAAATTGTAATCCCCATGTTTTGGGGGAGGTGTCTAGTAGGAAGTGGTTGAATCATGGGGACAGACTTGCCCTGTGCTGTTCTCCTGTTAGTGAGTGAGTTCTCACAAGACCTGATTGTCTCTCTCTCTCTCCTGCTCCACCACAGTAAGATGTGCTTGCTTCCCCCTTTTGCCATGATTGTAAGTTTCCTGAGGGCTCCTACTCATGCTTCCTGTTAAGGCTGTGGAACTGTGAGTCAATTAAGCCTCTTTTCTTTGTAAATTACCCAGTCTCAGGTAGTTCTTTATAGCAGTGTGAAAATGGACTAATACAGACATTTCTGTGTCTTCTTTTGACAAGTGTGCCCCTTTACCTGTTTTTAATTGTGTTATTTGTTTTCTTGATATTAAGTTCCTTATAGGTCGCCTTTTGAGCAACGTGTGTTTGAACTGCATAGGTTCCATGTAAACATGATGTTTTAATCAATAAATATATTGGAAAATGTTTTGGAGATTTGTGACAATATTAAAAAGCTTGAAGATGGACTATGTAGCCTAGGAATAGAAAAAAATAAAGTCATGTCATAAATGCATAAAACATATAGATACAGTCTATCACTTATTACCATAAAATATATGCAAATCTGTCATAAAAAGTTAAAATTTGTCAGAACTTTTATATACAAACTTACTGACCATATATGGTGCCATTTGCAGTTGAGAGAAATGTAAACAAATGTGCAGATGCAGTATTAAATCACAACTGCATAAAATTACCTGTAGTACACCTTGTATTTACTACTGTAATAATTTTGTAGCCCCCTCTTATTCCTGAGCTCAAGTGTTGTGGGTATTACTTAAAACACTGTGTGACGCTAGTAATCTCAGTGTGAGCAGCTTGTGTCTCTGGTAAATTGCATATTGCAGTAAAAAGTGATCTTTTGCAGTTCTTTCATAATTTTCATGTTTAGCATAAGGCTGTAAACCTTGTGTAACACCATGGGTTGCTGGAAGTGCTCCCAAGAAGGGGGAGAAAGTCATGACATTACAAGAAAAACTTGAATTGCTTTAATATTACCATAGATTTACATCTGCAGCTGTGGTTGCCCACTGTTTCAAGATAAAACCAGTGTGAGGACCATTTTTTTTTTAATAAAAGGCAAGAAAATTTGTGAAGTTGTTGCTGCAGCTATGACAGCAAGGCATGAAAACCTTATATATGTAAATTGTTGTGTATATTATATAGTTATGTATTTATATGTAATTATAGCTCTGTATTATATAGATACACAATTATCTGTTGATCTCAAGATTTAGATAGTTTCATAGTAAAAGGATGGGAGAATACCATATATAAGAAAAATATTATATATATTATACAGTTTTATAAGTTTATATAGATTTATATATAGTTACCTATCTAGAGGTAGATTATAAGCGTTATCTATCTATATTTAAATATTTAGATAGGTTAATAGTAAAAGGATGGAAAGAGAATACCATATGTATGTAAAGTATATGTATTGTATAGTTATACTTAGTATATCTAGCTATATTACTATAGACATAATTATATATAATAAAGATTTAAATTGGTTAATAGTAAAAGGGTGGAAAGAGTACAATGCAAATAATTTTTTAAAAACCTGGAGTGACCATATTAATGTTAGACAAAATGGACTTCAAAACAAGGAATTTAACTGGAGGCAAAGAGGAAAGTTTTATAATGATGAAGAGTCAACTGATGACAAGATATAACAATCCTAAATGCATATACCCATAATAACAGAGCTTCAAAATATGAAAGCAAGCTTATAGAAATAAAAAGTGAAATGGCAAATCCATACTTAAAGCTGTACACTTCAGGAATTCTCAGTAACTGATAGAAAAGTAGACAACACATGCTCCTGCTAAAATTAGTAAGTATGCAGAAGACCTGAAAAACCTGCTAACCAGCCTGAGTTGATTAATATTTTTAGAACACATCACTCAACAGCAACTGAATGTACATTCTTTTCAGGTGCACATTGTACATTCATCAAGACAGATTATATTCTGGGGCATTAAAAAAAAAAAACCTCAACAAATGTAAAATGGCCAAGATCAAACAAAGTGTCTACACTATCCAAAAATAAAATAAGCAATCAATAACAGAAATGTGTCTGGAATTATATCTTTTCTTAAATATTTAAATACAAAGGAATACGCTTCTAAGTAATCCATGAGTCAACAAAACAAAAACAAAAACACAAGTGATAGTAGAATTGTACATTGAATCCAGCAAATATGAAGATACAAGATAACAAAATTAATGCTATTCAGCAAAAACAGATCATAGAAGGAAAATGTAGCAGCAACTGCATGTATTAATAGAAAAACAGAAGGACCCAAAATCAGGTACCCAAGATTCAACCTTAAGAAACTAGAGACCCAAAAAACCAAAACAGAATAAAAACCAGAGAGAGAGAGAAGAAAGAATTAAATCCAAAGTAGGCAGGAGGACGAAAATAATAAACATCAAAGAACAGATGAATAAAATTGAAATTAAAAACCAAAAAACTGGTTCTTTGAGAAGACGAATCAAATTGATAAATCTCTAGCTAATAATTTAAAAAAGGAGGCAGAGTGTGATGGCTCACCCTTGTAATCCCAGAACTTTGGGAGGTTGAGGCGGGCGGATCACTTGAGGTCAGGAATTCAAGATCAGCTTGGCCAATATGGTGAAACTCCCTCTCTACTAAAAATACAAAAATTAGCTGGGCATAGTGGCTCATGCCTGTAATCCCAGTTACTTGGGAGGCTGAGGCAGGAGAATCACTTGAACCTGGGAGGCGGAGGTTGCAGTTAGCTAAGATAGCACCACTGCACTCCAGCCTGCCCGACAGGGTGAGTCTTCGTCTCAAAAAAAAAAGGGGGGGTGGAATTGCAGGCACTATCAGACACTGATGTCTTGAATGAAGGAGGTAACATCACTGCAGAGCTTAATGACATTGAAAGATAATAGGAAATTTTATGAATTATTTTATACAAATATATTTAATAACTTAGATGAAGTGGACAAATTTCCTTGAAAGACACAAATTATGAAAGGTCATTCATAAGACACCAGTAATTGAGACATTCCTGTCCTAGGAAGCTAGGGCAGGAAAAAGGATATATAATTAAAAATCTTTCCACTAAGAAAACTCTAGATGGCTTCATTGTTGAATTCTACTTTAATAAAAAATACCAATTCTATACAAACTCTTCCAGAAACTAAAAGAAGAAACAAACTCCAACTTATTTTATAAAGCCAACATTACCCTGATGTGATGTGATGCCTAACCCAAAGTCACTTCAGAAAAAGAAAACTGTAGACTGATAGTCCCAATGAACTGAAATAAAAATCCTTAGCAAAACATCAGCAAATTCAAACTAGCAGTTTATTAAAAGGTAAATAAGCCATATTTAAACTAAGATTGCAAAGAAGGATTGAAAGGATTGAAAATCAGACAATATAATGCACAGACTTAAAAAAGAGAAAAGATATATCATCATCTCAGTTGATATAAAATAAGCATTTGAAAAAAATCCAGCATCCATTCATGATAAAAACTCTCAGCAAACTAGGAATAGAATGGAATTTCTTCATTCTGATAAAGGGCATCTGTGAAAAACCTACAGGGTCAGGTTGAGTACCCATTACTCAAAATGCTTGGGCCCAGAAGTGTTTTGGGTTTTGGAATTTTTCAAATTGTGGAATATTTGCAGTATGTAATGAGATGTCTTGAGGTGGGACCCAAGTCTGAGTACAAAATTACTTATGTTTCATAATACATTATATAGCCTGAAGGTAATTTTATATAATATTTTAAAAATTTGTGCATGAAATGGTGTGTGTACCTAGAACCATTAGAAAGCAAAAGTGTCATTGTTTCATTTATGCATGTGGAGAACTATAGTGTTTTGGCATCACCATCATTCCTGACTCTGAATTTATATGTCACCAATAAGCATTTTCTTATGCTTATTCATACATAAGTACTTAACAGTGAAAAATATGACATATCATTAATACAGTAAAAAAAAATGTGTTCATGTTAGCTACGCAGCACAGTAGCATCACCTGAATCCGTGTATCAAACTGTTATACAATAGCAACAACAAACAATGGCAGGCTGAATGAACTGTGTGTTGTGTACATACATTTTGATTGAGACCCATCCCATGAAGTCAGGTATGGAATTTTCCCTTGTGGTGTCATGTTAGTGCTCAAAAAATTTCAAATTTTGTAGCACTTTGGATTTTGGATGTTTGAATTAGGGATGTTCAATCTGTAATACACTTAATGGAAAAAGGCTGAATATTTTCCCCTAGGCTTGAGAAAAAAGCAATGATGTCAGCTCTCATTATTTCTATATACTGGAATTGCCAGCCAGTGCAATAAGACAAATAAATGGAAGGCTTACTGATTGGAAGGAAGAAATAAAATTGTCTCTTTAATAGAGACCACGTAATCATCTGTATAGAAAATCTCAGCCGGTAACAGTGGCTCACACCTGTAATCCCAGTGCTTTGGCAGACCGAGGCAGGAGGATTGCTTGAGGCTAGGAGTTCCAGACCAGCCTGGGCAACATATAGCGAGACCTTATATCTACAAAAAAAAAAAATAACAAAAATTAGTCAGGCATGTTGCTATGTGCCTGTTACCCTAGCTGCTTGGGTGGATGAGGTGGGAGGATTGCTTGAACCTAGACGTTCAGGTTACGATGAGCTATGATCATACCACTGTACTGCAGCCTGGGCAATATAGAGCAAGACCCCGTCTCTTAAAAGAAAAAAAAGGAAGGGAGGGAGGGAAAGAGAAAATGAAGAAGGGAAAGAGGGAAAAAAGAAAGGAGGGGGGCAAGAAGGAAGGAAGGAATTAGAGATAAAATCTCAAGAATCTACAAAAATGCTGTTAGAATTAATAAGTGAGTTAAGCAAGGTCACAGGATACAAGGTCAATAATTATGAGTCAGTTTTATTTCTATTGACTGGCAACTAACAATTGTTATTAAAATTATGAAAATAATACCAGTCATTAACAGCATAATAAATATGAATTCTGACAATATATGTGTGTAGTGTTTGTACACTGAAAACCATACAACATTTCTGAGAAAAATAAAAGATATATATAAATAGAAGATATATTGTATTCATGGATTAGAAGAGTCAACAGTATTAAGATTGCACTTCTTCCCAAATTAATGCTTAGATTTAATGTAATCTCAATCAAATTCCAGTAGGATGTTTGGGGATAGAAATTAGATAAGCTGATTCTAAAATTCATCTGGAAATACAACATGGAATAGCCCAAACAATTTTGAAAAAGTACAAAACTAGAGAACTTACTTTACTCAGGTCACATACATTGTAATTACACATATTAACATTTATATCTTTTATAAGAAGAGCTCCTTGAGAGCAAGAATTTTGCTTTGTTTTGTTTAATCTTTGTATGCCTAGGGCCTTTACCATTTCTTGAACATAGTAGGAATGTAAGAAATACTAGACCCTCAATAAATGCTTCCTGAATGAAAGAAATAATTTCACTTTCTATCCAAGAATTTTACAAATCAATTTTGTTGAGGTCTAATCTATATACACTGAAGGACAATTGAATGTTACATGTATAGATTTTGAATAGCCAACACTTTCTGTGAAGCTGTCAAATATTTATGTTATATTCCAAATGAAAATTTGGGGGTTCTGTTTATAAATTACTTTTGCAAGTCGTCTTCTCAGCTTTATTTGGAAACATAATTGCTTAACATTACTAAAACTCAGTTTTCAGAGCTGTCAAACCCAGTGCCTGACATAATGTTAAGATTGCACGAACAAAATTTTACTAACTAGTGACTAGCAAAATGTAAGCTCAAAAAAGGGCTAGGGAAACGGTACACAGGAATAATAGAGAGGCACTTTGTAACTGCAAGATTTAAAGCAACCTACTGAAGAGCAAGGGAACAGAACCCTAGTGTTACAAGACACCTTGACATCTCAAAACCAGAATTGTAACAGATATTACTAGCTGCATACTCCACCATACATTCTCCTTCTCAAATTCTGTATTTTCCAGCTTCTCTTGCAGTTAGATGCGATTAAAAGTAGCAACTATGTTTTGACCAATGAAGTGTAATGAAAGGGTAGTTTGAAACTTTGAGGAAGTCTCCAAAAGAGGGTTACAGACCCTTTTCACACCTTCCTTTTTACTCTTTCCTCTGCCAGTAGTGTCAATATGATGGCTGCACACAAACAGCATCTTGTCAGAGCAACAAAATCAAAGGTACCCTCGTCCTTGACTCTGGAATCACCAAACCAGCTATGGAGTAACTAAGTCTAGATTTTTCTTAGAGAGAAGTAGATTTATTGATATTTATCATACATATATATATTATGTATAATTATGTTACATTTATTGGAGTCTAACATACTTAAAATTTGCCTTTTTACATGTGCAGGTCTACGTGATTTGACAAATGAATGGTTGTGTCACTTCAAAAACTTCCTTTGTGATGCCCTTTTATAGAAACCCTTCCATCCCCACCATTAACCTTTGGCAACTATTGGCATATATTTTATCTCTATGTTATAACATGTTCAGAATGTTAATATAACTGGAATTATATGTAGCCTTTTGAGTGTGGCTTTTTTAAGCATAATGTATTTGAGTTGTTATATGTGTCAGTGCTCTATTACTTTTTATTGGTGAATAAAATTTCACTCTATGGATGTACCACTATTTTTTAATGTATTAGCAGAATGAAGATTTGGGGTTGTTTCCAGTTTGAGGTAACTGTGAACAAAGCTGCTGTTTTTGTTAGTTTTTTAAAAAATAAATTTTCATTTCTCTTAGATAACACTTAGAAAAGACATTGCTGGTCATATGTGAAGTATATGTTCAACTTTATGAAAAATGTTTTCCAAAGTTGCAGTTCCACTTTGCATTCCCACAAGTAATGTGTCTACATTCCAGTTGCTCCGTATCCTAATCAGCACTAGGTATCAATAGTTTTTTTTTTAAAAGCCATTCTCATAGGTTTGTGGTAATAGTGTATTGTGATTTTAATTTGCATTTCTGAAATGACTAGTGATGCTAAGGATCTTTTCATATACTATTTATCATTTGTTTCTCTTCCTTGACGAAGTGTCTAAAAATCTTTTGCCCATTTTAAATGTTGGGTTATTTTTCTTATTATTGAATTTTGAGAGCTTTTTAGATATTCTGAATACAAGTTAACACAAGCCTGTTTTTTTTTTTTTTTTTTTTTTTTTTTTT